>NW_020455721.1:1628132-1750880 GCF_003342845.1 Nothoprocta perdicaria
TTTACCCTCGGTCCTACTTCGATGTTTACCCTCGGTCCTACTCCGACGTTTACCCTCGGTCCTACTCCGATTTTTACCCTTGGTCCTACTCCAATATTTACCCTCGGTCCTACTCCGATGTTTACCCTCGGTGCTACTTCGATATTTTCCGTCGGTCCTACTTCAATGTTTACCCTCGGTCCTACTCCGATGTTTACCCTCAGTGCTACTTCGATGTTTCCCCTCAGTCCTACTCTGATGTTTACCCTCGGTCCTGCTCCAATGTTTACCCTCGGTCGTACTCCACTGTGTACCCTTGGTCCTACTCTGATGTTTACCCTCGGTACTACTCTGATGTTTACCCTCGGTCGTACTCCGATGTTTACCCTCGGTCCTACTCCAATATTTACCCTCGGTCCTACTCCGATATTTACCCTTGGTCCTACTCCGATGTTTATCCTCACTGCTACTCCGATGTTTACCCTTGGTGCTACTCCGAAGGTGATTATTAATTACCTTCACTACAGAATCCCAACTAATTCACAGTGAACGCTTATGAAAGAAAGTAACTGTTTATGTATTTAGGGACTGTATCAGAATATAGACACATCAATGCGAAAGGTGTAGACAGCAAAGTAAACCTGCACAATGCTGCCTTCATTCTGGCATTTCCTAGCTTGTATGTGTTTGATGCTTGAAACTTTAAACTTGCATTTAACAAGGTATTTTGCAAATCTAATCTTTACACATACACAGATGAGAGCCACTGTACTAGGAGTGCTTGCAAAGCATTGCTGGCTGCAATATCATTCCTACAGTCAAGAGTCAGAAGTGTAGAGTTCTTGACATTGTCTTGTTACGATTTGCTAACCAGGCATATTTTAAATTCATAGTTCAACTATTATTTGAAAGCAGGAAACAATTACTGGTTTTGCTTTTAGAAATACTTAGGTGACAGTAGGACAGACAAAGTGCAGCAGCTTTTTCATGTTGATGCAACTAGGTTGTGACTTTAAAAACTAATTTATCTTACGGATTGCAAATCATACATTTAAAGCCTTGCATCTTGAAAGAACCAAACAAAGTTCATCCTAATTCAATAGAGTGCCTTGCAAGTAACAAGGAAGCAACAGAGCTCAGTTCAAGCATGTCTTTTCTAATATTCCCCTTATGGAAAAAAAAAGTTAGATTTTCAGATTTATTGTTTCTGAAATCACAAACTCGATGATAATTGATTGAAAAGAGAAAGATCAAGGTTTCTACAGGTAAACAGCATTGTAATGCGTGAGTTAAGAGAGCCGGATACTGCTGTAAGCAGGATGTGAGCCTCTAAACCACACATGAAAAATACATACAAGCACATGTATAAAGGCAAACATATGTTTGTGCTTTTGTCTCTTTCTCTTTATGTCACTCTGTATGTTCATGTACATCTGTTCGTGTCTATAGACTAATTTTAAAAAAAAAAGTCTTCTAAGATTAACATTTAAGATAAACGCAGAGTTCCAGGTTGATAGAATGCCATGCTCTTGACTTCCATGGTCTAGGTAGGTCCAGGAGCCTAAGAGATATTTGCATCTGTGCCTGACTAGGGCAGGAGTTAAAAGAAAAAAGTGCTGAGTGGATAATCTAGAGAAACAGAAGAAATAAATCTGGGGGTGAAGTGAATCAGATGAAATTTTGCTAAGCAAAATGTCTAGAATACACTGGAGCTGCCTTACTGACTACTCTGGTTAGTTCATCATGAATCTTTCCGAGTTCAAGATTATGACCGATGGTTTTAATTCATCCAGTAACAGAGGGGATGCAACTGTAATATTAGGACAGAATCAGTTGTGCCTTGGAGGTTTTTGATGCCTGGTGATGCTTCACCCTGGAGTTTAGCTAGAAAAGGTATGTTTTAAAAATATGGTAGTTATGTGCCCTGAATCTCCCAGCAGCTCTGGCCTTGCTCCTTGCAACCAGTAAACCTGCTCAGAAGTGCTCTCCATCTCTTTGGAAAAACATCGTACAGCTCTGTTTTCCTGCTGGTTATAACAGAAGTGAGCTGATAATAGGAGGCAAAAATGTTTAACAACTTGGCTATACAGAGGAAACAATATGGGCAATAAGTGACCAAGGAAAGGAAGAGCAGTGAATGGTCACGACATGACAAGATACTCACTTAAATGTTTTATTGCTCTAACTCTCTAATCTCTGGGGATTAGGGAGCAAGAGTCTGCCCCTTGTGCTCAGGTCACTACTTCATCATTTCTAACAAGGCAGCATTACTCAACTGGACAGAAATAGCCTGCTCTCTCACAGAATCTAATAGCCAAGCAAAATCTGTAGGAGTCTCTTACAGTTCATAAATAGGGCCAGGTGACAAGAGCATGATTTAAAGACCTTTAAAATTACTGATTATTAGGGCATCTGCTGTGATAAACTGCCACGTGATTTAATTACCCTTCACGGGATCAGTTCAGTGCCATCCCTCGAGACAGACCATTGAACTCCGTGTTCGCTCTGAGCCAGTGGTTCAACTACATCCCGCTGAGCCCTTTGGCCGCAGGAGGGAAGCATGGTCACCGCTGCACTGGAGAAACAGATACTAATGCTCCTCTTCCATGGCCTCTCTCCGTGGGGAGTTTGCTCTCCACCGTGTTTCCCTCTGTGCCCTGCAACCCTGCGACGAGCAGCGACCAGCAATGGGAAGGAGCAGCGGAGGCAGCCCTTGGCTGGTGCACAAAGGGCTCACTCCTTGCAGAAAGCTTGCTCAACCTGCTCTTTGCTTGCTTTCCTGACATGAATTTCCACTTCCAATATATATCTATTCCAATATATATCTTCCATCTATATTTCCCATATAATTATTACTGATTATAAAAAGAGGCTAGAAAAATGTTTTCACTGAAGCGAGGCTTCGTTCCCACCTGTTTTGCAGAGTCCTGGCTCCTCTTGTTTGATCCTGCTGTGAAGTCACACAGTGGGTGTGCGAGCATTGTGGAAGTTTTGTGATGACAGAAGTTCACAGAATCCTGTGTGAGATCATCACATCATCATCGCACAGCATGTGGTTTTATTGCCAAAGAAAGCAAAGCTGAACAGCAACAGAACACCTCAGCTGGCAGAAGACAGAGGGAAACCCATGGGGGGAACATATTTCACAGTCTAATCCATTAAGAGTGTGAACTCAAAAATAGTGGAAGAGAAACCACGGGCTTCTACTGCTATGAAGATGTTTATGAAGGAACTTGCCGTTTGAGCACTACAACCTTCAGAAGGATTTGACTCCAGATCTAATGTTGTGGCTCAGACTTATCTTTGCTTGTGAAAGAGTAAATAGTTTTGGTGGGAACATTATGTTTTTCTGAGGTTCTCATTGTGCCCAAAGTTGTCATGTTATCCAGCAGCACAGGTTCATTCTGCCAAGCTGAAAGATAGTGTAGGGAGTGCCAATAGCGCATGTACCAACAGCTCAGTCAGGAACGGACAGCTAGACCCTGCCTACGTGCTCGGTTTATCTATAAATTGTACAGCCTTCTGTTTTCTTTTTATTTTTAAAGAAAAGCTGGTCTTCCCCATAAGGGGAGAAAAGCCAATGCTTATGTGTTGGAAAACACATTAAAAACAGCAAAGCCAGCAGGAGTCAGATGAGAGGGTTTTCACCTTTCTAAAATTCAAATGCCAGATTCCTCCCTGGAAAGAACTGATCAGCAATCAAGGTGTAACACCTAATGAGTTTCCAAACAGGAAAACAAATGGGTAAAGCAAAATGGGTATATCTGGTAGACTGCTGGTCTCTGCAAAGTGAATGTAATGCGAAGGCCTGCTCCTGTTTTCCAGCTTGTTTGGATTGCAGCAAAGGAAACTGCACAGTTAAAAAAGTCAGTGATTTTGTGGGTGAACCACTAAAATACTAGTGTTAGTAGAATTATTATTTTTCAAGGCTCTCTCATACCAGCTCTGCCTCACACCTTACGTGGTTTTCAGAGAATTATTAACATTTGTCTTGTTCCACCAGTATGGACTGTGGCTTGCTCAATTGCATAACAACTGTGGCAAGGAGAAAATCATGTAGGTGAGGGAAGCAGGCACATCCATTGATGTGTGCAGTTTTATAGGCTTTTCACTGCCAATCAGTGTCACAGCTTTCCAGCTCTTTTTTTTCCGAACAAGTGCACATTATTTCATGCAGTTCAACTGATTTTAGCCTGGCAGCGCTCCGTAAATAAAGCTGTCCCTTGTCAAACTGTTAGCTTCTTTCCTTTTACACGTCACCTCTGAATATTGCCGGAGAAACAACCAAGCAGCACCAGTGGCTATAGGTGCAGACAGGCACCACAAGGCAATCTGCCCATCTCTGTTTCATGTCAATGCAAAAATGCAGCTGCAGAGAAGCGTGTATCTACAGCCTGAGAGCTCTTTCAAGGCAAGGCAAGGTTCAGAGCATCCTCCTCCGGAGCCTTTGAGCAGGAGGCAAGCTTGGTACAAAGCTGAGTTATTTGGAAGTGTCAGGACCGTAAAGAGGTTTGTTTATTTATTTTTTTTAATAGCTCAGTGAAGAGGGATCAGACATGGGAGCAGCAGGAGTATAATCATACTGGCACTGATTTATCTCTTTGCCACCCTTTGAGCACTTTTGTTGCAATTTTCACTAGCTAACAGTTTCGTCAAAACTTTCTGCTCAGCTAATCAGGACACATTAGACATATAAACTGTCAAAGACCCTTTCTGCGTAGAGACAGCACTGTGCAGTCTCTGAAAGAGACCCTATTGCACGAGAGACCTCTGCTTCTGCAATCCACCGTGTCCCTGACAAGGACCGTGCAGAAATCAGCACGAATTCTTTGTATTCCTCCCAACAGGAAAAGTAAAATAAAAATGGCATTCAATCAAGTTCTCCGCAAGGAGGTCTTGCTCAGGCAAAATGGTGCTGGAAACTCATAAAAGCTTTGCAACATTCTACCCGTTTGGGAAGTGTTTGCTGCACAAGGGACAGCTTGGTGCATTCATGCTCTGCGGAAACATCCACATTTTTCCAGCTCGGTGACTCAGACACTCAGGCATGGGTAAAAGACAGGAAAGAAGGACATTTCTGCCTTTTCCTCAAGGCTTTTAGCTGTAAGACAACATTATCCAATGATATTGGTTACTCCTACCCAGACTTAGCTGTTATTTTTGGATCTGCCCTTTTACAGGTTTCCGACATCAGGTAGTTACTAAAATGCAACGTGCCTCAGTTCCTTCACCTATAAAATGGGGGCATGTGAGACATGCTTTTAAACACCAGGGCAGAATGTTTTTAAAATGTTGGGATCTCTTCATGGGGTAGCTCTGAGCAAAAATGAACTATTTTTATCTTAAAATCCACCATCAGCTTGCAGGCATACCCATTGCCTAAATACACGGCAGAACTTTGTTGAGATTGAGTGAGTACGTTTTATTTTATTCATTAGGAAAGCTGATATTAACAGTCATGTTCATCTGTTTGGATCCATTCCTTGACTCCATGTCCAGACATGGTGTGATCCAAAAGTTAACAGTTTTCCATGTAGAAGCAGATCCTTAAGATTCCTACCCTTCATCAAAGTCAGACAAAACACATAGGACCCGGCCTTAGTAAACTGTTTAAGAGGCATTTTATTGATTGATTTGCTCATCCAAACTGTTACTTATTTTAATATAAAGGAACGTCTTCTCCTATCTCAATATATACCATTCTAGGAGGTTGCCGGAAGAAGATATTGTCCTCCTTGGAAGCACAATAGCAAAGACAAGACGTTTTGTTATTTTCTGGAAACCAGTAGCTGGCTCTGACTCAATGTCAGGGGAAAATTCACAGGGAGAATCAGCTGGAAAGTGTGCTTAACAACATCGTGTTTGATTACTGCTCCCTCCAGAAGAGAAGTAGAGGATTTACGCTGTACTTGAGGAAGTTCCTTGTAATACAAATGCAAGGCTGTCCTGGGGCCATGAAGTCGGAAGAACCTAGGTTAGGTTAATCCCGTCAGATTACTAACCTGTGAAATCCCCTCACAATACTGTCTGATTAATACTGGCTAATTCGAGTAAAAATAAAAACATCCCCAGCATGACAAAAATTCATCAAAATTTTTGTAGAGCACAGGAATACAGGAATCATAGTGTTTCTGCTGAAAGAAAAATAACACCAGTTAAATGGGTCTTGCAGATGAAAAAACATCCCATGCAAGTCCCCCTTCACTGCAGAAGGCACTGACAACTTTTTCTCATGAGTTTTCCCTGAAGGAAAAGGTGGGCAGTTTTAAAATATTATATGAGAATGGTTTTTATTATTCTTTTATGATGAGCAAAACTTTGTCTTCCTGCACAGACAGATAAAATGAGTCAAACTGGGAATTTCTGTGCATATTACAGGATATATTTTGTTCCAAAACCAGAGATAAGGAATGAAAATTGCAAGTGTCATTAGAGAAACTGAATGTCTTTAGTTTGCAGCCTATTTAAAACATGCTTGCTGATCTTTTGGACTATAGTGTCTGGTTGACACTAAGTTAACCATGAGTGAGCAGTGTGCCCTCATGGCCAAGAAGGCCAATGGGATCCCGGCCTGCATCAGGAGGAGTGTTGCCAGCAGGTCAAGGGAGGTGATTCTGCCCCTCTACTCAGCTCTGGTGAGGCCGCACCTGGAGTACTGTGTTCAGTTCTGGGCACCCCAGTATAGGAAGGACGTGGAGCTTCTGGAGAGGGTCCAGAGAAGGGCAACCAGGATGATTAAGGGAATGGAACATCTCTCGTATGAAGAGAGGCTGAGTGAGCTGGGCCTTTTTTCTCTGGAGAAGAGACGGCTCAGAGGGGATATGATTAATATGTATAAGTTCAGGAAGGGAGAATGCAGGGAGGAAGGGGACAGGCTGTTCTCACTGGTGGCCAGCGATAGGACGAGGGGTAATGGCCACAAACTGAAGCATAAGAAGTTCCGTCTCCAGGTGAGGAGCAACTTCTTTACTGTTAGGGTAACAGAGCAGTGGAACAGGCTGCCCAGGGAGGTTGTGGAGTCTCCTACTCTGGAGGTCTTCAAAACCCGCCTGGATGCCACCCTGTGCCACATGCTGTAGGTGTGCCTGCTTGAGCAGGAAGGTTGGACTAGATGATCTGTAGAGGTCCCTTCCAACCTTAAATATTCTGAAATATTCTGAAATATTCTGAAATAGTGAGGAAAGGACTGAGAAGCATCACCAGACACACAATAAACAAGGGAATCCTAGGATGTAATAATATCGCAGGTATGCTGTAGAAAACCTTAGGAAATATAATTTATGGAGCCATTATCTGACCTGGTTAGTAAGGTGAAGTTAGGGATTCAATTACAAGATTAACCAGTAAGTGCACAGGAAAGTCATAAGCTATATCTGTAAGACAGAAAAATATGGACATAATGCAGTGGCCAAAAAGATAAAGACTGTGTCTTAAGAACTGAGACTTGGATGCACTTGATCAGACACGTCATTTACCTGTGAACTCTATCCTGGCCGTAGATACCTATACATAATAGTCTTTACCTATGAATCTTCTCATTAAAAAGTCCAATAAATGAAGTTTTACTACTCAAATTCACCGCTTTGTACCCATGATCTCTTGCTGATTAGTCAGAAGAAAAAGAAATTAGAAAGCCTGGAGGTGCTTATCTAGCTTAAATAGCCCAACTCTTGTAAGGATACGAGCGTTAACTTTGTTGGAACACGTTTGTGCTGGTGTTAATGGGGACAGGTTGACAATAAAAGTATTCCACAAGAAGGGATTTTAGCAGCACAGCAGCATTTCTGTGGCAGAGCTCGGCTCTGCCTTGCCCTGTGGCATGCAGAACGTGCCTGGTTTGAGCTGCTGTTTTTCCACAGCTTGTCTCGCAGCTTCCTCAGCCATCCCAGGCCTATGTTTACGCAGCTGCAAGTGAGCAGCAGCTATTGTTGCACAAACAAATGGAACATGTGGGTCTTGCCAAATATCACTTACCCGCCTTCTCCTCGTGCTCGCAAGCAATTTATGTTTTGGCAACAGCAGACTTCCTGAAAATTAAAAAGAAAGTGCTTTCAGGCGTGTTGCATGTATAATGCATATCTCTTCTGGCAGACCAAATTTGGAATGATTTTGGGGTACAAGAAAATACAAAATCAGTTTGAGGGTAACGCAGCAAGAGCCACTGTCACATGGAGACCCTTGGTATGTCCCCCACCACCTGAACCCCACCTGCAGTCCTGGTCTTATGCAAGACCCCTTGACATGAGCTGCAGAACCAACTGGGGCATAACCCTATTAATGCAATGCAGAGTGCTCTGGTCAGACCGTCGGCAGCTGCATTTGCTTTTTGTCCTCCTTCTGTCATCTCAGCACTCAGATTATCCGAACAGGGAAGCAGCTCTTCATACCTTAAGGATGCATTTTAAAACAGGACATTTTACAAAGGCATGTGGATGATCAGCTGACTTTCAGTATCAAGGATATGGCTGACTAACTTCCAGCATCTGTTTTCCTAATTCCTTTTCTTAATTATGCCAATTGGGATAAAGGAATTTATGCCATTGTTTGCCTCTGGACAAGGGAAATAACCCCGCATATTGCATTAACAATGTGCAACAGGGAACAGCACACTCAGTACAGGAGAGGCAGGTAGCTCAAGATTAAGAATAGCTTTATTCTTAGCCTAGGTTTGGCGAGGTCTCTGAAGCTGCAGATACAGCTGCACAGGTAAACAGCCCATGTTGCCAGACACTTCACAGATGTGTGTCTCACAGCATTTCACTCCTCCACTGCTCTAAGTATCAACACAAATCGAGGTTATACCCGCTAAGTTCAATAGGAGAAGTGCATTACTCAATTTAAAGCTTAGCTAGATATTCACTTAGCAGCAGGCAAATCACACGATACACAGACTGCTTCAGGCTGGAAGGGACCAGCATGGGGCTGCCTATTCAGGGGGCTTGATAGCCCACAGCCTTTCTGGGTACCTCTGCCAAGGTCATGATCTAGGGAAGGGCCAGCTTATTCCTCAGACACCTTCCTGTAGAATTTGCAGGGTTACTGCCAAGAAAATAAATGACCAGGTGAAAAAATGATCTCATTTTCACCAGCATAAATGCAGTGTCTTTTCACTGAAGACAAGATACATTTTGATACTGTGATCAGAATCTGAATCAGCTTACTTAGAAGGAAACAGGATCAAATGCTGGACCAAATTTATATCAGTGCTTATCTGTGTCCTCTTATTTCCTCAAGTTTCATACTGGAAAGTAATCCTACAGCAGAGGGATCCAGATGTGTGTGGATTAGCCTATGATAGGTATCAAATGAGGCAGACACATTTCATTTTTCCTGCAAGCAATCATTCTGAGAAGGAAAAAGAAGAGCAATTTAACTGGGAGGAATCTTTCTAATTGAGGTCTCCCAAATTGCCCCAAAGAATTAAACAGAAAGAGCTGTCACAGAGTCATGAGAAGCCTCTGAAATGCCAACGCAGCCTTTTCCATGTGGAGACCAGCAGGTTCAAGGGGGATTGATAGGAGCAAAACACCTATCAACAGGAGCAAAAAAAAAGTGAGGATAGCTGAATTAGCATTATTTTAAAGGTTGCCATCCTCATCACATCCTTAGGAATTAATTTTTATGTAATCATTTTCAAGTTCCAAATTAGAAGATTTCTATATTCAGTTTAGTCAGTCAATTTTCTGCAATTATTATTAGCAATGACACAAAATAAACCTTGCACATGCATTTTCAATGTTCAGGGAAAAAAGCCCTTCAAGCTTTCTAAGTTTTCTAGTGCAGTTTAGCACTGCTGGTGTTTTCTTGGACTTTCTTCAACTTTTCATTAGTAACTATAGCCTGTAAGTCCAGTACAAAATAGTCTGTGCTACTGAAGAATAATTATTTCACTCACAGTTACCCATAAGGGGGTCAGATTTCATTAACTCTAATCTATTTTACACAGCTGGTAAAGCAAATTAATTTTCAAGTTTAAATAAAACACAGGTTTTAAATATAGATTAGCAATATCTGGAAAAGCATCGAAGAGGCTAGCACTGCTCTTATTGAACTCAGTAGCAAATATCCCCCTGGGACTTCAACAGATAAAGAGTCAGTCTCTCATTTCCTCTTCAGTTCAGTGACCCTGATTCAGCTGTGTCGTCCATGAGTGATGTGTGAAAAAACAGACACCCTCGGTATGTTGGCTACGAAATTCACAATGAATATATATATATATATATAGGTTTTATATGAAAACCTAATCTTTATTTAATAATTGATTTCAATATTACTGTTAGTCCTTGCAGTTAGCACATTTCCCCTCCAATAAAAATTCTCAGGAGTTCTTAAAAGTGCTTACTCTCCTTCATTTTTGGAAAGCAACAAAGGTTTGAGGCCATTACTGTAGCTAAATATCCTGACCAGAAATTAGACTACTTTTGTCATTGTTAGGAAATGCACTTATTCAGGTGATACTTAAAAATACATACACTGGAGATAAAAAAATGGAATGTGAAAACCATTTCCTCCTGTAAATTGGAAGAACTTTACCTGGATGCAAGTTTCTGCTTGACTCCCCTCATTTGCTGGCTCCAAGTGCTTTAGCAGCATGTTACAGCAACAGGCTGAGCAGAAGGGAAAGTCTCTAGCTGAGTTATAATTGCACAGGATTTCTGCTGAAAATTGACTAGGAAAGACATGAGCAGCACCCAGTCACAGTGTAAAGGAAGGAATAAGATTATGCCCCTTTAATAGGATTTCTTTTCTGTAAAAGAAATATGCCCTTGCCAGTTGAGTTTTCTTATCTGTTTCGAATGTTAAACCTGAGTAAGCAGTGAAAATGCTCTGGCAAATATCCTATCCTTAAAAAACAATTGTCAAATATGTATTATGGAAAACCATACTATATTAAAATAGTAGCCACAAAACCCACATATTTATCCTTTGGGGAAGAAGAGTTTATCTGTAGAACTAAACCCCCAATTATCAATCATATCTTCAAACCACTCATTTAAGTCAATGTCTCTTGTAGACTGAAGTTCATTGTTCTTTTCAGTAGGAATGTAGGCATTTGAACCGTCTGCCACTTTGAATACAGAAAGAAAACAGGAGGAAATTCAAACAAGAATAACATTCAAACAAGAATAATTTCATATTCAGCAGGTGAAAGACCTTGCTGATTTATTGCATACATCTTTATTGCTTCTAAAGCAAATAAACAGGAGAAACTTCAGCTCAGGCATAAAAAGCAGGTATCCAGCTTTTCCCCTGCTCCACAAAGCAAAGAATGCCACTATTACTTTGTCCAAATAGTATTTATTTCAAGTGAGAAGGCTTTGTAGTTCCATGATGAGTTTGTCACTTCCTGATCCTGGAGGATAAGGTAAAATATTTTAAAGACAATTTCCAGCAGAATTTAGAAAACATCTACCCAGAGCAACTGAGTAAAACACGAGGTTGTAATGACTTACATCTTTACTCCCTTCTAGCTCATCTCTAGCATGCAGCTGGTAGACTGTGATGGAAGAGGCTCCTTAGCCTTTTTTGAAAGTTTAATGCTCCTGGATGCTCTTGTCACACACAATATCTGTGTTCCTCAGTGTGATTATTCTTATCCCCCAAAATGTACCCACTCATGATCATCAAAAAGCATCCACAGCTGACACAGAAGGCTTCAGTCATTCTAATGTTTCCTAGGAACTTGATCTGGACTTGAATCTTGGCTTTCCAATTGAATCTATGACCTCCTTGCAGTCAATGGCAAAACTCCCAATGGTTCCCTCCAGGCCAAGAGACCAGAAATATTTGACTTCCCTGTTGGTTGAAGGTGATGGTCAGGTCCTTCTTGTACTATGCCCCTGGCCAGTAAATGCACAGGCCAAAAAAATTATCTGCACTTCTGAGTTGGCTACTGCCCCTTACCATACTGAAGGCACCAGAAATGAAATATCACAGTTAATAATATCCTGAATTGATCCTCTTTCTAAATCATAAGACCTCCTCCCAAAACAGCATACTGGGCAGTTGTGTCGGTAAAGGGACATGATTTAAAAAAGCATGAAATATGGTTGGGAGTAATTTTTAATAGTATGTCCAACTATGTTGCAAACCCCTCTGTAACCTGCCTCTAACCCTAGCTAGTTCTGGACCATTGCAGGAAAGGAAATAATTGTACTTCTTCCATTTCAACACTAAAGCAAAATACCACTTCAGTTGCTGAACCCGGAGGATGAAATCTCCATTTGCTATCGTTATTTATGACACCAGTGGATGTCTGAGCAAGACACCTCACGATCTATTTTTTAATCCTACCAAATTCTTGATCTCCGCAATGTGTTACGGCAGGGAGTTCTGTGGGTTTTTTTTACAGAAAGGGAAGACATTTCCTACAACTCATTTCACACATACCTTATGTTATTCCATGCTGCTGGAAGTGCAAAATTTGGGTGTTATATTGACCTCTCTACTTCATTCAATACAAGCATTAAAATGAAAATGACACTGTAGTCCTTCAACACAGTCCTGATTTTGTGGATCAATAGTAAGAGCATCATTAAAACGCAAGCCAGGCCCCTTGTTAATGCAATAACCTATCTCAGTTCTGCATTTACTCGGACTCAGCAAGTATAAAAGGTGTTAATTCTTATTCTACCAATACTGGGCAGGAGCAAATTATGGCTTCTAGTGCTACAGGCAAGCCAGCTGTAAAAAATGATAGGTAGCTCCACTAAAGTTCACTGCTTTGTTCCATGCTAGATAGAATGAAAGTCATGAAACTTCAAATGTAGTTAAGGGAAGGCTTTTATACCTGCTTGACTTTGTTTCATGAATCTTACACTGCAGTTTCAGCTGATCTGACAGCCAGCAGGGCATGGCACAGAGTTATTATTTTAACTGGAAATTTCAGGCCCAGCGTTTGATTTTCCATTAACATCATTCACATGATGCAGGTATCTTTTCATATATGTGCTTTGTGTATTTTGCAATAGAGTATTGACAATGAAAATTGATCAGTGGCTGACAGTGGATGCTAAGAAGACCCCCATGATGCTAGCAAGATGCCAGATTTGAACACATCAGGGGGGTTTGGCAGGGGGCAAGGACAAATAACTCAAAGGTGCAAAAATTAACTGAGAGCTATGGCAGACTGCAGCAACATTTCTGAGCTGCATAAAGCTACATCTCATTTGTCAACTCATATTTTAGGAATCTCTCTTTATCTGCCTGCAAATTGCTAGCAAATTCACTAAGTGTTACTTTGTCTAACACTTTCACATCAAGACACTGATCTAATGATTGAAACAGCACTGGGGAAAGAAGCATCATAAGACATTAGAATATTATACATCACACCAATTTAATGCATTACATGGCAAATCAATTGTGATGGATGGAACTTCAAATAATAATCTGATTACACAAAGACAAAAACAAGAAGCATCCAGGGAATTTTACAATGTGGAAAACAGACAGATTAGATCTGAAATTAATCTTAACTAAATAATCACTTTTGTATTTCGGACTTGCATGCACAAAGATGACTGACAAAATGTATCTCACCCCAGGGACTGCCTCAGGGATCAATGGTAGAAATCCTTTCTTCTCTGGAGAACATCCAATGTCACCATTCATTTCAGAAGTACTTTCACATACCAAGGCTAAAGCTGGCTTTATGCTTTTCCATTCTTAAGGGCACATTTCTGCCATGCTTTGTAGGTTTGGCCATTTCAGGGATTTATTACGTGCTCTTTGCAGGAGAGGAGTCTAAGCCCTCTATCCTGCAGAAACTTAAGCATGTCCTTCTGTTTTAAGGATTTGAATAGTCACACTATCTTCTCTGGGATTACTTGGATACTGAGAGTCAAGCACATATCAAAGTGTCTGCAGGATCCTGCCTAGGGAATGAGAAACAAAAGACTGCAGAAAATATATTCTTTAATGAGACTCCATTAAAAGAAACATAAATGTTATTAAACTTCGGCTAGTTTTTTACAGATCAAGAACTATACTGAGTCTAGAAGTCTTTATTTTCCACTATAAATTTTATTATCTGGATACTGCATTATGTATGCATACAACGATGTTATCTACATTAATATCTTTCAGACATTTTATGCTGAATGTCAAAAGCACATATAATCAGTTAATTCCTTCCACGTTTTGAATACAGAATACTGATTGCTGAGCTATTAGTAATATGCATCCACAGCATACACTGTACTGACTCTGAAGGACCCACAATAGAATGCTGAATAATTCACAAAATTTAACAAAATGCAAATAAGGTGACTGACATGGTATCGGAATGCTGAATTCCCCGAGGATTATAAGGGAGGTATTAGTATTTTGTTCCTTTTGTAGAAAAATTGCTTGTGAGTCTACGATTTAATTCATTTCAATTTTTGTTAAAAATCCTTTCATTAGTCCGACCCATTGCATTTGACAGCTGCATCGCAAAATTAACACTAATTTGCATGTGCAGCTGGGCTTTCTTGACAGTGAGACAAGGCATGAAATATAGCAAAGAGAGAAATTCAGGATGGAATTGCATTTAATGTTGAATTTCATAGCATATATGTTTTATATGAATTTATTTGAAATGTGTCTCAATGAAATCAGTGCAAATTTTGTACCTATGAAGACCCCAGTTTACTACTTCAGACTTCCTATGATCTAAATCTTTGGTGATCTGTTTTGGCCAACTGTATGTTGTATTAACATTTAATCTGTGGCAGCAGATCCCTCCCTCTTTATGGCTTTTGGGGAGCAGACACTGCTGTGCAGAGATGTGGAGTTTGAATTGAGGGTACTGAAAGACTGATTTTCTTTGCCAATAGCTGGAGGCAGGAATGGCTTTATGAGGAAGAGATCTTGCAGACTACTGCAGTACCAAACCCCATTGCATCCTGCACCCTTAGCAATAGTCAGAGTGCAGGGAGTTAGATCCACATTCAGCCAAACACACTACTTGTAGTTTAACATTTTATTTGATCGACTACAGCCTTCAGAAGAAAGAGGGATCTCTCTGAGGTTTCCTGCTATATACTATTCCTGCAAATAGTAGCTTGTCCAACAATTTAGATGGGGAAACTTCTAATATAGCACCTTTCATCCTGAAAGCTTTAAAAGTACTTGTTGCTTACAAGGGTCTAAAACAAACCCCTGCATATAAAGAGGCATGATGGAGTCTAGCACAAACAGTAAAGTCAGTAGTCAGTCAGAAAAGTCTGAAAGTCAGAAACCTTGGAAGGTTTCTTACACGCCTGACATTTATTCAGAGATGTCACATTAGTTTTTATGCAACCATTTCCAGAACCCAGAGCATGCTCAAGTGTTTGAGACCATGCCATGCTTAGGTTATAATTATACAGATTTCTAACCTCCTCTGTCACTCCATCCTCTGGCACATATGAGCCTCAGTCTTAGGCCAATCCGATCTATAATTCCTGAAGTTTCTACTTTGGACTACACTGACAGTCTCTAGGAGCGACCGCTTTCTTCCTGCATTTTCTGTGTTTCATGTTAAACTCTCTCAGTTAGCAAATTTTCTTCTTGTCCTGTTAGCTCTCCTGTCACATACATATCAAGTTGATGACACAAGACCAGTTCTTGGTTAGCAAGTAATCGCTTCTGTAACAGAGTTCCCTTCATGCACTTTCATCATTTTTGGCAGTCTTGATCCCAAAGACAGATGGTTAAAGAGGACAAAAGCCCTCTTGCCTTTTCTGGAGGCAGTCAGGATATCCTGACACAATTAGTGCAAGGGGGATTTTTGCCATCCCTCTTCAGGTGGCAACATGGAGTATTTCAAACTCCCACACTGTCAAGCTTGTTCCTTTCGTGTCATCTCTCTCTATTGGGTCAAAAAACCACAAGTTTTCTGCAGTGTAAAAGCTTAAGTTTCTTGCTGGATGTTCACACTCTTCATAGCCTCTACTAGCATGTTATACAACACGATCCAATGTCACCACACTCACAGTGACATGTCTCTCTGCAAGCAAGCCCGGTCAGAACAGCTTCATGCATCTCGATGGCACCACTGTCCCCCAGCTTGTTTCAGAACTGATCTGGGCACCCAGAAAAGTGCCGTGCCCTCACATGCACACACCAAAAAAGCCCCCAAAACCCGAGAAAGTGAATTAGGCAGCAGCTCTGTGGCACTGTTAGTGCTATCCTCACAAGCCAGTGGATGTTCAATAAAGCTGCCTCAGTCACCACCCCTTCAACGTGTTAATTCTAAACAAAAAAAAAAAGAATTGTTTGGAAATTCTGGTTCTTAACAAAATCTCCTTACCATTAAACTTTGTCACACAGAGAGAGGCAGTCTACTTGTCTACCAAAAGGGAACGCCCAGATATATCTATTGTGCTTTGCTAGACATCTCATTCATTTTGGTTTGCATAGCAAAGCCTTGAGATGAGGGTGCTGATATTTTTGAATACTTGTCAGTCCCCAAGGATGCTGGAAAAGGTTAAAAATTTGTTGTAGTCACTCGGGTTACATTAGTTAATGTCTTGCAGACAAAGCTGGCACTGATCTTTTCACATTCCTGCTAAACCTCCAGCAGATGAGAATAGTTATTTACTATCCATTACATAAGAAACCTCTTGAAGAGCAGTCAAATCTTTCTGACTTGGAACATACTGCTCAGAGATGAGCCGGATTTCAGTATAATTTGGGGACTCTTTCTGTTTCATAAAGACTTCCGACCAATTACTTCCAAATTATCAATATTTGGGACAAACAAATTGTGTCTCAAAGGGTATCAACTTTAGATAAGCAGGAAAGGAACCACCATGATGGAGATGTCAGCAGAGGCACCTACAGCACATTTATTTGCTGGAGCACTGGCATACGTTTTGTTTTTAATTAGGAAAAAAAGAGATGGTGCCTGTCCAACCACAAAGCAGTTTCATATTTATGATTGTAGGAACGTTCTTTATAATGACAGGAATTTTACTGTGATGGTGAAATGAATCTTCAAAGCATCTTCCAAAGTATTTCTTATGCAACTGAAAGGGATTGACTCCCAGTTTCCGGGTTAGACAAATGATTCTTACATTCATAGGGAAAAAGCTTGTACTGTAATATCTGCTATCAAATAAAAGGGTGTTGCTCTGTTTAGTAATAAATTTGGTCTTCAGAAATGCATGCCTTCAAGTCCTGTGAAAGTAATGGAAACATGCTTAAAATCTGGCTCTAGAACACATCCATTTATAAACTCCACTTCCAAAGCCTGACTGTACTGTTTTGATTGACGATATCATGTGCTACCACGGCACCTAAAGGTCCCACTTGAAGCTGGGTTTGCTTGGAGCTGGTACCATACAAATTGGAGAGTCTCTGGGGAATCCAAATTATTGCTCTTTATAAATAGCAGGGAGAGGGTCTGCTTGAGATGTGTTTGCTGATGTTCTCCTCATCCATACAAACAGGCTTCATTAAGACATAAACAGGTTTGAAGTAAATTGCAAAAGAATTTACACAGTGACTATAGACTCTTAATTCCTTCTGAAAGCATTTGGCTGGCCAGGCTCCAGCAGCATCCCTTTACAAGAAGGTTGGGTAGAAATGCAAGTAAGATTGGTGCAGCACAGACTGCAGAGATGACAGATAATTTAATAGGACCTGAAGAAAGGCATCAGCTGCACTCACTTGCTGTGTGCCCTGGTCCCCAGAGTGGGGTTGTCTTCATGCAACTGCTCGTTCATCTGGGCATGTAATAAATCTCAGTGACTTTCCATTAGTATACAGTAACCAGAATTTTATTCAAGAAAGGTCTGCCTCATTATCAAATACAGAATTAATCTTGCCATTAATCTTCTATGCATAAATCAAGAGACCCATTTTATGCCCGTGCCTTAAAAAGGAGTCTCTATCTGACCCCAGAGGTTCCAGGCAGTGGTAGCACTTGCCCAGGCCGAGCACACCATTCTCATCCATAAAATACTGAGCTTTGCACTTGATGGGGAACCATATTTTCCAGGAAAGGCTAGCAAAACAGCCCTAGGTGTATGCTGGGTTTGCCTAATCCACTGCTACTGTTTATTTTTCTACAGAGCTAGTCTAGTTTGGTCTGGTTTCAAAATTGACTGAATGTAGTATTGCCTTTCTGGGATTCTTGCAAAATTTAGACTCTAATAGAGGTGCTACTTGACAGTAATCACAGAGTAGAAAGCCAGTTCACGCCTTTCCTGCAATTTCTGTTGCAATGAGATGAAAAAGGGAATGTATTCCGTATCAAGTACTCGATGTATCCAACGAAAGCAGTGTAAGCAGTAAATCTCTATGCTTCCCATGCACACCACAGTGCCGAAGGCAGCTGTGAAGGAAAGGAGACAGTTTGTGGGCAAACGAACTATGTTGGCATGAATTCTGTGATATGGAAACCACAAAAAGGAAATGGGAAGGGGAGCAGTAGGCTGGCTATGGTGCCTGAGGACTGTCTCGCTGTGGCTGCAGCCTTGGATTACCTTCCTGGCTCATCTTTCCACTTCACTTTCAAAGGACTCATTTCTGAAACATCTCTGTGCATAAAGCAAAATTCTCTCACCTACATTTCTTCCTCCAGCATCAATACTCCTAACATTAAAGATCATGTAAAAGGACACTTACATAAAAAGAAAAATAAACTCAAATCCTTTGGGAAAATCAGGAAACCTCTTCCTTTTCAGCATACCTTTCTCCTAATTTTACTGTGCTTAATTTTCTTGCTGATAGGTTTCTGTTACCTGTCAGCATTCTAGCAAGTCTTCCCTGCCCTTCAGTGCTTGCCACGTCCCCAAATACTTGGGACATTATTAGCAGTCATGATGGTGAGGCTGGGAACTGATTTACAGATTGCTTTTAACTTCAATTGTTTTCTAAACCAGGACAGCCAAAGCAATCCAAAACCCTGGATAAGAGACAGCCCTGCCGTGTTTACCAGTTGATTACTGTGGCTTACTTTAAACTTTTCCCTAGATCAAATTGACATAAGCCTACCTGTTATCTATTTAAGTTTCCATATTATTTTTACTCTTGTTTAATTAAATGCATTTTGAGTTATGCTTTTAGGCAAACTTGCTCAACTTTGTATGTACACAAGCTCTCAGATGGTGTTACCACGCTCCCATTTAGAAATGGTACAGCTCATTAGCTTTTGGCTCCCAGAGAGTTAAGAGCAGTTTGGATTTCCTGCCAATTCAGTGGTATTAGTGAGTTTGTGTTTCAAAGCTCATGTTTCCTTTTGACCCGCTATGGTCAGCAAGCACAAGCACTGAAGGGCCTGGACTTTCAACAGTGTGTGCAAGTGGAGAGGAGCTCTGATTCCTTGGATGAGCGTGGTGCATTGCTATTTGCTTCCTTTTACCACTCTTTTAGAGAACAGAAGGAAGGGACAACGTGAGCTTTTGTGCAAAAGTGAGGTGACCTTTCTAAGTTATGTGTGGGATCTGCTACTGTTTCTATAGAGACCAAACGCATTAACCTGAGTCAAATGGAGATGTCTGAGGCTCATTGAAATGGATATCGTTTCTCAGAGAAAGCTGGAAGGTTTAAGTAAAGTTGATTCATGTGTTTTATTTTTTAAACAAAGGGAAACTACATTTAAACTTCCTCAATGGAGTGTCTGAATAAGGATATACTTTTGTGTTTGGTTTCTCCTCTTGAAGGGCTTCCAATTTCCAACTTGCATGACCCTTACCTAAAAGCTGTCCTACTTTATGAATCCAAATGCTTCCCAGGCTAAATGAGACTTTATGAGCCCTTTATATAGGGCCCAAGAAAGATGTTTCTTCCTCACTCAACAAGACTGCAAAAATACTCTGCCATGTTCTTTAGATTGACCGTCTAGCATTCATGAGGTCCTAAACCAAATCCAAATCTCTATCAATCACATTCTACTTCAGATTTCAATTCACTGTATTTCAACAGTCATAACTAGGACACAGAATAAAAAAACTTTGATTATGTGTTAAGAAAAATATATTATAAAAAAGTCCAAAGGGAACAGCTACCTTCCTGTTATGGGAATGACAATTAAAAAGAATAATACAGACTTCTATGCTAAATACTAAAATTAACTGATCTACAAAACTGCACTAATCTAAGATGCTGGATGCTATTTAATTTGCAAATAAGTGGACAGGAACTATGGCTCAAATACTTCTTTCTTTCACCTATAGTGAGCTAGATATTTTTTGATCATAAAAAGTTTCAGCTTCTCCCTGTGTGAGCATGGAGTTTACTTTTTTCAGTAGGGGAGCCGAAGGGAAAGCTAGGAATCTCTTCAAATCCAAATAGAGACCTAGGAGCTATACACATTTGCTAAAATAAAACTTTATGAATAACCTCCCAGCATCTTTCACTTGTTTCCCTACTGTAAGTGGAGTCTGAAAACAAAGTTTTTCTGATTAATGATTTTTCTCTTTTTACCTCTTTCTTACACACTCACCTGTTCACCCCCAGCTTCAGGGAGTGGTAGCATTCCTGTTGCACTGCACAGGTTAACAATATCAAAAAAAAATAGCCCATTTGAAAAAAAGAGCATGATTATGAAATAGCATGTAACATAAAGGCTGTTAGAAAAGGATAATTTGGGAAACGTTGCATGGGAGAGAACTACGTAACTTACAAACAGAAAAAAAATCTACTTATCTTACATGGGAAAGAAGTATTACTTTGAAATACACTATTAGTTTGAACCTTGATGAACTTTGAATACTTTAAGGAAAGTATTGCTCAAAAACGGCAGCGAGGCAGCCAGTGCATAAACAACTCTTTCACCTCTTACCGAGCTTGGCTGGCTTTCAGATCAAACAAGTGGGATCAAAGTTTGCTTATATGAAGTCTCCTTTAGATGCAAGCATCCCCAAAGCACTTTGTGAAATGCCACTTTGAGAAATATATCTTTCACACAGTAAGCTAGAAATGCAGTACTTGGCAAAATGGAGAGACGCGCTGTGTATCAGCAAATAAATAGTTGTTTCTGTCCTATCAAATATAAGATTAAATATGGCTAAATGGCTTTAATTTTTCATTCTGCTCACCAATCACATAACTCTCATAAAATGCTGCTCTAAGGGCCAGAACACTCTACTGCTCTTAGTAGTTTTGATGGCACCCTTCAGTGCTGCATGTTAACATTCCTGGAATGCTTAATGACCAATTTGAGGATGCACTTTGAGCAATCATTTAATCGTGCAAGCCAAGGGTGAAGGTTGAGGCTTAAACATAAGTCATGTAAAATATCTTGCTTTTCCTGTTTGCTGGCTTTGCTGCAGCTGGGAACAGACAGAGCTGCTGTGTTGCCTGCAACCAGTGCTAGGGGTTATAACAGCTTCTGCAGAGCACGAGCATGCTGAGAGGAGGCAAGTGCTGATGAGGCAAAGGAAAGGCTTTCTAGCCTGCAACTGTGCAGACTTGGCATTCCTTGAGCACTTATTCTTTGTTTGATAAGAGTTAAGCTTTTTATTAAAGTCATTCATATGAACGCTTTGCCTGCCTGCACAATGTGACACCTCCAGATAAAAGAGCATCAGTTCCGAACTCATTCCTGGTTGATCCCGTGCAATAGGACATGCATAAGAATAGACTGGAAATATTGACACAGAGTACCGGAAAAGGTTAAGTCAATGTTTGCTCAGTGCTGCAATCCAGAAGTCGTTTTTAGTGCAGCAAATGCCGAGATTCCTGAGCAGGAAGCAAACAAGAAGGTCAAGGCAATTAATGGATAAGTTAGGTGAGCTCAGTGCCTGCACAAACAGGCACCACGGAGCCGTTGATCCAGCCTGCGAGTTAACCTAAGTACTTTGGCCACGTCCTGTTCCCACAGCTTTGCAATTAGGTTGGTTTTCTTCCCTCTTGGGGGGCACCAAGTTATGGGTATGTGGCAGCCAGCAAGGTCATCGAGGGTCTGCTGGGGAGGGGGGAATACCGGGATGAGCATTTGTGGGGTTTGTGTTCACTGAAATAGGGAATTGCTCCTGTTCCTATTGGCAGCAATGAATATATTGACTTCTACAGGTGCAGGACTGGGAGTTGAGGGAGTCATCAATCTTCCTACAGAGCGTATTGAACGGAAGTATAATAGATGCTCTGTCTAGTCTGTGTATTTTTCATTTGCAGTAGCCATGTAGCACTGGAGAACGCACGAATATGGGAATTGATTCAATACCCAAAATCAGTAACTAAGGATAAGCAGTGCAGTTCAGGAAGGCGGGTTCAAGAACCAGCAGGTCTTCCAACTTTCCTGGACCGCAGCTCCTCACTGTACCTGCAGCCTTCCGGCACTTAAAGAGGAGTCTTAACATTCACCGCGCGAGAGAGGACTTGTGGATGCTTGGGGAAGCCAGAGGGGATGTGGTCTGAGGTGGCCAAGAACACCAGTCTACACACACTCAGCAAGAATTAGCTCAGCCTTGTGACACCATGATTTGATGTCATATGTCTATGTCATATGTCCATGATTTACCTATGTTTTTGCACTAGAAGCCGCACATTACTTTCTGCACAGGGAAATAGCACTTTACACTAGGCAGCAGAGAAGCAGTTAATGTGACTTCTGTGGGAGAGCTAAAAGCTCCCTGCCAGCTTAGGTAAGTAAGTCAATATTGCAAAACAAATTCCATGAAGAATCTCAGCTCTCGGGAAGGAGAACTTTCATTAAAGCAGCATGAGGAGAGGTACACTTATTTCCCACAGGTGAACCACTTAACACCTTCAACTTTCAAAAATGAAATTCATCCCCTTCATTTCCAAAGACATTCTGCCATTAGTGCCGTTTTGGGATTATAAAATCAAAATCTCTGACATTTTCCTGAAATGGCCGAGGTGTGCAGGGGGGCCTAAAATTCACGTTGTTGGAGCTACTAACAAACTGAAGAACAACTAGAATGCTAAGCAGCATAAGATTTTTCTCCTTAAATACATAGCTGCCTTTTACTGAGATAGTGTACTTGCAAGAAGAAATCAGTGCTCCTGTAAACACTAGATGTATAGTATAAATGTCATACAGAGGGAGACAGAACCAGAGCTTTAGACTGAGTCTCCTCCAAACACTGCATCCAAATGCAGGTATTTTTCAGATGAAGCTTGTTTCTATCTGAAGTCTCTATCTGACACATCAATGTACATTTGCAGCCACAAATACGGATTCTTGAAGAAATAGGTGGCAACTGAGAAAAGCCTTAAGTGACTTAAGAAAGCTCAGGACTTGTCAGGAAAGATTGAATAATCTGAGGCTTTTTACTCTGGAGATGGGAAAATAAAAGGGCAACATAGCAATGCCTCAAGGTGGATAAAACCCTGCTGCAAAATGAATCTCTCCTTTGTTTTCATTTCAGACTGTGCAAGGAATAAAGCACTTATATTGAAACAAGTTTCAGGGCAGGCACTAGGAACTTTTTAGCAGCAACATAGAGAGGCAGCAGAGCAGCTTGCTTGGAAGCTCTTGGAAACTTCTTTGCCAGAGGTGTTTCAGACCTGGATGAACCTGGTGACCTAAATAGAGCAGACATTAGCTCTGCCTCTTTCCCTCAGCATCTGGTAGGAGCTGACATGGAAGGGGCAGGTTCCACGTCTCAGTGTTCCTAGCAAGGAGGTGAAGGAGGGATGGTGTTTACCTGAGCAGAGCAATCTGTTAAATCACACATCACTGAGACAACAGCACAAGTGGAGAGCCTCTGTCCCTCCTCACTTTCATGCTCTAAAAAGGGAAATACTCTGTTTTATCCTGTCTTCTTAGAGAGAAAATAGTTTCTCCAGTCCAAATAATTTCCAGGTTCATACAGTTATTCACCTTTTCAAATGCAAGTTCAGAAACAATCTTCCAAAAACAAAGTCCTTGGCTTCAGTTCCCATTCTTGCTGTTTTCTTTTCACCTTGCACATGGTGTCCATGATAGCAAAGAAGACTGGAGAGGAATTTACACAGTTTATCAATTACTTTCTTAGTCACAAAACATGACAGCATCAGGCAACACTTGTTTAAGGGTACAAATTGTTTTAAATGAAGAAAGATCTCCAGGCAGAGGCTTGTATAAGTCAAAGGGGAATTACAGACAACAATACACAGTACGAATATTAATAAATGACTTTCACAGAGAGCAACTTTTCTTATGCTAGAGGGCAACTTTTCTTATCCTGTATATTTGAGACATTCATGTAAATCTTTAGAAAGAAATATGCCTCTGAATCCTGAAAATAATGCACAACTTATGTATGAAGCTGTATTATTTTCACTGGCATCAGCTTCATTTGAGGTTTGGGAACAGCTTGTATTACCTCATTCCTCAAACTCTTGTCATATTCTATGTCCCCACATCATTTTAATTTCAAGTATAAAAATGTTTTCATTTTTTAAAAAAATATTGATATGTAACATATCAAACTGCAAAGAGGGCAAAAGGGTTGCAAGGGCAAAAGCAGTGCCTGTTAGACCCGTGTGAGTCTATGAAACAGCTCACCTGGAGGTATTAGATATGAAAGGCTTTTCTGTTGGTAATTTTTCAGGAGATATTTTGCCATAGAAAACTAAGTGAAAAGAAAGAAAACTAAAAAAATAAGAAAACTAAGACAATTCGTAAAGGCCTTTTGCTATGCTCAGAGTATTGAACTGACAGGTTAAGATGAAAAGGAGAATTAATTAGAGTTAGACTTAATGGGAATAAGGAAACAGTTGGAAATGGATCAGATTCTTCGCATGCCGTGGGAGAAAAGGCTGTTTGATTACTTAAAACAGAAGGACAAGCAAACATTTTTTGATCTTGAAGTCAATTGCTCCAAAGCAATTTGCACCTGATATATGGAATGTTTACACAACAGCTTGCAATAAGATATAAAAACACCTAGGCAAACTTTGAATGAGTTTATCTGGGTAAAAAGAAGTAGCATAAATTAGCAGGAATAGAGATCTCTTCTGACATGGTTAGATTGCTGCTAGTGCTTGCGATAAATTGTTTCAAGCTCTCTCAAATATTTCCACGCTGCACTAGTGAAGACTTCTGCTGTTCCATTTCAGGAAATGGAACTGCGGTTGAACAGAAAAGATGGAAATAACTGAATTTTAAGTTGATCTGAATTAGATTTTTTTTCTTGTTTCCCCAAAACTGTTTCGTGTTTAAAATAGTTACATTTGATCTATAGTTGCATGTTTTCTACAGCTTTTTTTGTTTTTTCCTACGTTTTATATTTCTAAATAAAACATCTCCTCGAAACAAAAAGATGCTTATAAACAATAAATTTGAAAGAGGAGTGGGCTTGCTGATACAATTTGAGCTTGGTAGTAATTTGTGTATCCATCTCGCCTTTCAGTATTAATGTAGTTAAAAAGTCTTTGCTTTGAGCCAGTCAGCATTTTCCATATATTTGACTAAAAGACCTTAGTTATCTTTGTGCATCTGCTTAGCCACATACCTCCTCCAATCTTAATACCAAAAATGGCCTTACAAATACACATGAGGAAATTGCACATCTCTCCATTCTTCTCCCACTGTGGAGCACTCAGGCTGTATGTCACATGAGTGAATGTGGCGTGCAAGACCTACCTCCCTTCAGAAGAATTCCACCCTAAACAAATATATTAGAAAATGCAATTTTCCTAAAGCTATCAAGGACTTCTTCGGGGTCCTAGCTAGGATATATCCAGTTCATCCATTCTCCTTTGGAGAGGAGAAGAAAAATTAATTTTTAAGAATTTAAGAATTTAAGAATTTTTAAGAATTTAAGCATGTTGCAAGAACCTTGGAAAGAACGGTGACTTTTAGGTCAAGTAGATTTTGATAACAAGGCTCATATGACATAAGCTAACAGAATGTGTTCTACGTAGAGAAGAGGAAACAACTAGGGAGGTTGAGGAAAGAAGGGAATATTGGCATCTTAGAAAAGAGATTTCAAGCCAGCAGCCACTGAAAAGACTAATCAAGTATCTAAAATTTCCTCCTTGGGTTAAAATGACTTAAATACTGTTATAATCCTTTTCCCAGATGGTGCTTTTCTATGTGAGGATTTAGAAAGCAAAATATTTTGTTTAATAATGAAGCACAGCTTTTATTACTAGGAGACACTCTATTTTCATCCTCCTACTTAAAACTATTTTGCCCTCTCCATCCTTAAAGGGCAATAATTTCCCAGAGATTGCCTTTTATGTCTCAAAACACATATTCTGTCTCGGTGCTATTTAATATGCTCAAAAAACCTGAGACACCTCTCTGAAGTTGTCTATTGGGCAAAAATGTATGTTGCAAATATGCATAAAGGAAAGCAGTTTCAAAAATACAGACAGGGACTTTCAGGGGTAATTGAAAGGGTAGAAGCCAAGAGAAAGCACCTCTGGACATACCACAGTTACTCTAGGGGCCTTGAGAACAGCAGAGGAACAGCTCAGCTGAAGGAAAACAAGATCATCCATCTCTAAAATGCAACAGCAGCTGCGTTCAGGAACGGTGCAAGGGCAGGAGAGAGCACCACTTTCAGTGAGCAGAATACCCAGGTATTTCTTGCAGATCATTTGGCTTATTGTAATAGGTTGCCCTCTCCCTTTCATATTAGCTGGGTTTCAAATGACTATAAGAAAGAAGCCAAGGGAATATGGCTGAGACAAATCAATGAGCAAATCAATGCGATGCTTTTAACCAACCAACTGAAGATGGAAAAACAGAGAGTTATGCTCCCGTAAGCACAGCTGAATCCTCCTCTGATCTCAAAACAATCTTTCAAAGGAAGACAAAAGGCCTCTAACAAAAGTGCATTTTACCTGGAAGAGTGAAAGGCTTCCCATGAACGATAAAAATGTACATATTCAATATTAACATTTATGTTATTGTTCCAAAAAGCACAAAGAAAGAAATATTTAGACATTAGATTGTCAGTCTCCGAGGCAAGGGCTGTACTTTCCATCTCATACTCAAAACCACTGCAAGCTAAATAAGTAGTAACTGCTTAGGTACTTCCAATACCTGCTTAGATGCCTCATTATGTGTGAGCAAGCACTGAACAAAGCATTTTTTAATAACTAAAATGTCACTATTGGGAGGAATTACTAGCTTCACCACCAGTAATTCCAAGAGTGGACACATAAGCAGGAAAAGTCTGCTATACGTAACTGCTGCCTCACGTGTAAAGATTAAAAAGCAAAAGCAAAAAAAAATCCCATACATCTTTCAATTGCTGTAGTCACACCCACTACACTTGTGGGTGCTGAAAATCGAAACAAGTCTCCTAAGATAGAGTATCTCCCTACCTGAACAGTACTAATCTGTCTATGTTCAGGTTGAAAATCACTGAAAATGTCTCTGACATCTATTTTCTTGAAATACTCAAGTCATCCTGAAATTACTGGGCATTAGGAACCTAAAGGACTCTGGAGATCTGTGTCCTAACATCAGGCGATTTCTTTCTACCCTATTTCAACACGCAGGTCTTTAATGCAGCAGGCTGAGTGTGTTGCAAGCGACTGCTGAGACTATGAGACCTTTGAAATGTGGCCTAAAATCAAATCATGCTGTACAAAGTAATACACTGAATATATTGCTCATCACTCATGGTGTCTGGGCTGCTGAAAGAGGCTATTGCGTGAGTCCTTCATACAGATCTGCCAGGCTCAGTTAAAGATGAAACTAAACTGTACTTGATACAGTGGATAATACATCTTTTGTTGCTATGTGGGTAAGCACAGTAATCGAAACTACTCAGAGCATAATTGGAGTGCTCTATTTGAAAGGCAATAATCTGGTTTCCAAGGGGACTAACTATGAGGCCTAAAGCCTGTAGTTTATCTCAGTGCAGGAACTGGATCATTATAAAGAAAACCAGAGCACCCATCCAATTCAATTACCCCCATTGTATTACAAATGTAAAACGGGAAATTGTATTTATCCAAAAAAAGAAAGTTTCCCACTCCTCCCTTTCCATCCCACTTGGAATGCACCCTTGAAGAACTTGGTCTCCTGCTGACTACAAGGAGGGTTTTGTGCTCAGAAAACTTGCACGGCTTGTTCCTTGTTGATCATCCAGTTACCTCGTCAACTATTTCATATCCTCCATGATCAAAACGCTGGAGCTTGACAGACTACATTTAGCTACCCAG
This sequence comes from Nothoprocta perdicaria, assembly GCF_003342845.1. Classification (NCBI taxonomy): domain Eukaryota; kingdom Metazoa; phylum Chordata; class Aves; order Tinamiformes; family Tinamidae; genus Nothoprocta; species Nothoprocta perdicaria. Next base: position 1,656,159 of record NW_020455721.1, read on the forward strand.
AAAAATGACGCATTTGCAATTCCTTGCTGGTATTTTTGTCATCGAGAAAAAAAAATGTAATTGAAAAAAACAAAACCCAAAAAGCTCTCCTTGGAGGAAGGCAAAACATTTGCTGAGTGTAAATCAGTTTCTACAAAGTTAGACCTCTCTTGGGGGAATAAAAAGTAACTTGTAACTTCCAACTGAAAATGTGGGAGGGAGACGGGAACGACTGTGTTGCCCACTCCAGAAGCTTTTAATCTGTATTTTGATACTGCTGTGTTGCTCTGTTCTGTTCTACCTCCTGGACTGACTAGGAGGCTGCATGAGCTAAACAGTTGATCGACATACAGATACTGAAAATCCAGTCCTGAAGTGGGAAACAAATTGCTGCGGTCCTGTTTACAAGGAACGGGTGTGAGGCTGAGACATCCTGCCTGCCTGCCCTGCCCTGTCAGTGTTTCTAGGCAGCTACCAGAGCTACCTCTGCTGCTGCAGGGCTGTGCTTGAATTAAGTACTCTGACCGTCAGTTTTAATACATTGGTTTCTAGTGCTCTGTGGGCCACATCATCTGATCACAAGGTTCACTGCAAAGCTCTGTCTTGTCTCCTTTGCATTTTCTTCAGCTTCTCCCTCCTTGTTAAGAGGATTCCTTTCCTCTTCCTCAGTGACTTGGATTCTTCAATAATTCAGCTCCTGTTTTGGTTTTGTGTTGACTGTGCATATCTGTGGCCAGATCAAATTCATTAGGCTCCACTAAAAACAGATGCAGCTGAGCCTATTTTACAATTCTGTTTCAAATACAGTCATGAATCTAGGCAAAATATGCTGAATTACTGAGCTTTAATCAGTATGCTCTGCAAATAGTTTGGCAGCTCTCTTGGAGTACCCAGGAAACATGCTCTGAGGGTAGCACCAGTGCATTTTAGGACAATTTACTGTACAGAGAAAATAGCACAAAGTATAAGCCACCATATTTGCACTGACCTAGTTGGGGAAACCCACTCCCTTCTCATCACAGACAGTTGAAGGTCTGACCACAAGAAGAAAAACAAAAAACAAACAAACAAATAAACAAAAATATTCCAGATTATTTAGCACTTTTTTTGGTTGTAAATTATAAATAATAGTTCAGTAGCAACAGAGATCTGACACATGACTTTTTTCCTTCTGAAAACTTCAGGCTCAGTGCAGCCTTAATAAACTGTGTCTTTTCATTGCAAAGGATTAGAGGAACCACTTCATCAGAGTGAGCTCCCTATGGCAGCTCTTTGCAAATCCTGCCCATTACTGCAGATGGGACTGTGGCCAGAGGACATACTGATGATCTACTGCCAGTGGCTCTGGTGGGTGGTCAAAACAAACATTTATCAGGAGGGCCACAATGATTTTGCGTATGCTTCCACTGCCACGCTAGTACCACGCTGCTGAGACCAGACAGATATTGCTGTGTGAGCTAGCCAGGAAACGCTACCCTGCACTGCAGGCACAGCCAGGATATCTATTTTCAATCTGAAAATAGCTGGAAAAAAAACCTTAAAAACCTCCTGACCTTCCTGTTTCACAACTCTTTGCAGATGCAGAGCATTGTGAAATAAATGCTATAAAGATTTGTTTTGACTTTGTGTGGTTGGCAGTTCGAAAGTCACGGGTTGGAGCTGATGAAGCAAACAGTGGGCCCCACACAATCCTTTTCCTTTTCATGCTCTGCCAGTTGGATCCAGATCTCCAAGAACTTTTCTAGGAATCTTCAGCTACCACAGACTTCAGCAACAATCACACATTGTGCAATTGGGCTTCACTGTATACTTATGTGTTGCAGAGCTTTGTCTTACTTTGTTTACATAACTTCTTTTAGGAGCCTGTGATTAAAGGAGACCTCGTGAGTCATCAGAAGCAGCTCTTCAAAACGAAGATAAGAGCCATTCAACAAGTCCTCATGCCCCATTAGGTGTAAACATCTCCATTTCTCTACATATTTCTCCATTCTCCATTTCTCCATTCAGACTGATGACACATGGCTGGAAGAGCAAGCCCATGAGAATAGCTGGCAGACACAAAGCTTGCTTTTAGTCAGTGCTGTCAGTGTCTTCCTTCTAAGGAAAAGAAACTCAAATATGAATCTGGAAAAAGAGCTTGCAATAGGAAAGATTTCCAGTGCAATTGATGGTAACAGAGCTAAATATATAGAATTGTTTTCCTGTGGATGACGTATAATTTAAGAAAAGACAGCACTAATATTCCATACAGTCCTTGACAGCTGCACTTAATATAAGAAATATCACAAGGCAGCCCAATAACAGCCTTGTAAAAGTTGCCTTTTAAATGGCAGCTAGTAAATGCTGGGGGCAGCTCGTTAGCAGCTCAAGTGCACTCGAGCCACTTCTTCCTCTCTTTCTCACAACAGGAGGCAAATTCAGACTGCGAAGCACAGATGTGTCTGGCAGATACATCCTTCTTCCTGCATCTTAAGCGAACGTCTCAGAGATTCTGAACCATTAATCTCATCAAAAACAGGTACTCAAACAGGATTAGAAAAAATATAACAACAAAAAAAACACCTAAGAACTGTTGCAAGCAATAAGAACCAAATGGATACCTCCTGCAGGGAAAAAAAATACCGTCTGCTCTTGCTTTTATTAGTTGGGCTCCTAGCACAAAGGCAGAAGCCATCTCTTTTTCTGTGCATTTCTTGCTCACTCATGCTTTTAGGATCAAACGCCAAATTCAGGTGCATTCCCTTCAGCGTTTTATTTAACCACTCCACCATGCACACATGGACAGACAAGCACATAGCCGTGGTGGTGACTAGTGTAGGCATTTTGTATTTTCTTGACTATTTTTGACAGGTGAGTTGGGCAAGCACAGCTCCCTCTCCCTTGGCTCTCCAGGAGCAGCCTGTTACCTCAAGGTAAGGTCCTTGCTGTCTGTACCAGCAGAAGCAGAGATGTGTTTACCACAGGAGCAAATGAATTGAATTTCACTAACTTTTTACAGGCAGGATTCTCCTCCCATCTCTCAAGTCCACTAAAAATGGATTCTAGGAGATAAAATATAAAAATGGCATGTACTAAAGAGCTCTCTCTCCCAATGTTCCAATAGAGAGTCAATCCAATATCACAATATCTCTGAGACTGAGAAGAACTATTAGCTCAATCTGATGCTTTCAGAGACTGGAGCCTGGGCTGGTTTCAGCGAGCCACCTGTACAAGGCTGGACACAAAGGCACAGCCAGGATGTGAAGTTTTGAGCCCTATGTCTAGGACATGAGCTTTCTTATAAATTACCTTCTGACTACGCATATTGTGCATCATACATAGCCCTCAAGCACTAGATAGAGTTATAAGAGAAATAAACAGTATTTTCCGATATAACCCTTGAAAAATGAGGTTAGCCTTTGACTGAATCTCTGCAGAGCAGTCAAAACAAGCAGATAAAAACCAGTTATGAAACCTAATCTTTATTCCTGACTGACTGTATGGTCTTGAGAAAGGTGTTCGTTTGCTCAATGCCATTCACTACCTCACCTGTGAAAGCTGATATTTTATTCTATGTACTGTATGTGGCCAAGTCACTTCTAGTGACTTGCTGGTTTTAGTGCTCTTTGATATAGGCATATAAAAAGACATTTTGAAGAAGGAAGCTAATAAGACTGATTCTAATATTTTTAGTGTTTTCACTATCAGGTGCCTTTCCCCACAAAGTTAAAATAAAGCTAAGCCTAGTTATAAATGATATATTTAAAGCAATAAAAATGTTGCAGAAAAGCTTTACTTCCTTTTTTTTTTAACCAAAAAAAAAATCAATTTTTCAACTACTCTTCAATTTATCACTATTATCAGAGCTCAGGAAAAGGCTCTGGCACTCTCTTCCTAAGAACACATTGTCTGTTTGCCAATTAGTGCAGGTCAATTTTTCTTGAGTTCAAATTTATTCTCCATTTTCGTCCTGCCAAAAGAGCTTGTGTCTTATGACACACACCAGTTAAACCAAATTCCAGACAAAGATCTGGATCTATACACAAGGTAAAACATAAAAGTCATAAAACAAAAGCAATTTTTCACAGTTTTCAAAGTTTTCAAAATCACACAGATTTTTCACCAGAATAGCCCTAGCTGGCTGTAATGCTTCACTGATATTGCATCAAAGCTCATAAAGTATTTGATATAATTTACTTCTTGCTTCCAGTGAAAGCTTATTTCCAAGTCGTTTCTTTTAAATAGACCGTCACTTTAATGCTGTAAATATTCAGCAAACATCAATATTATGCCCAACACAATGCGGTTCAGTGTACCAGTGCCAAGTTTTCATTGCTTGCTGCTTGTATGAGCCAATTTTAAGACAGGCTTTTAATAAGCTCAAAACATATCTCTGGGATTGGTCTCAAAATGCCCTTAGTGGAATAATCAGGCTTGTAAGTGCTGCAGAGCAAAACAACAATTTTATTCAAAATATTCCAGGCCAGATATTCAATCTGAACAATCTCTAACCTTGCTTTGTTAAGCAAGATTCAAACTGAATGCCCAGCTTGTCAAGTCACATCTGAAGGGTAATTTAGGGCTTCCCCCAACCACGCCACTGTTGCTTTTGTAGAGAGTGTGTATTAACTATCAATCACATCTTCATCAGGCGGTTGGGTTCTCCACTCACCCAAAAACCTGGACACTGGGCAGCTCTCCAGGCCTTGTCACACAGGTCTGCAGGAGATCAGGTTTCCATCTGAAGGACCCAGGCAGCAGTGGAGGGCAAGTCCTTGGAAGGACAGGGAAGAAAGAGAAAAGCAAGTCAGGGCTGTAAGATCAATAGCAGGGTAAGATACAGGATTTTGGTGGAAAGCACTAGACCAACATCACATTGACTGGAGCTTTTCTAGGAAGCAAAAGAGCAAGCACACGAACAAATGCAGGACACTCCCTCGATGGGAAGCTATAACTGTTACAGCTTACCAAGACCATGGAGATAGTGAATGAATCTTTAAAGCCATTGTGATGATTTGGTCACATTCATTTGTCACGCATTTGATCATATTAATACTGTAAAGCAGAAAAATCTGAGAAAAAAATATATTTCATCAAAGTGGAAAGGAAATATCAGCCTATCAGTAAAGTCATTTCATAGATATGCAAGTTGATTTTCAAGGGTTCACATTAAATAATTCCTCAAAATTAGCTTTTCCAGACCTTGAGAAAACAGGTTGTAATTAAGACCTCAGCTCACTCAGACAGATAATATATTTTGTCTTATAATGTTTTTTCCACAAAGAGCAACTTAAGTGAAACAAAATATTCCTGCACATCCCTGTTGCAAAATGTGAGCCCTGAAGTTCAAACATAAGCCTATCTGCTTGGCTGGTCTTCATTGCCCAGCCCAAATTAAGAGCTATGATTTTGACTGCAGAACTGGTCCTTTGCTTTCCATTATAGGCAGAAGCAGGGTTCCCATGGGAACATCAGTTTCACCTGTAGCGAAGAGATACCTCACAATTCAATTTAAACTGGGATAACTCACGTCTAACCAAATAGGACAAACTTCATCTTTTCCTGTTTTTAATACAAGAGATGAAAAACTTGAAAGAAGTCATCTATTTATGCAGCCTTTCTGTGACGTGGTTAGGTTAAATTTAGATTCTGAAGGTGGTCTGGTTTTCTTGTGTTGTATTTTTGAAGTCCCATCACCACATGTACATTGACTTTATCACATACCCCATTATAGTAAGCAGGTGCTATTTTCCCCATTGCAAAATTAGGGAAGTGAGTTTGAAAGGGATTAGACGACTTGCATAAGACCACAGAATTTAGAGCAGGCTCTGGAAAGGAGTCCAGATCTTTTGCATCTCCATCAAGTACATTCCCGTAAGATCATCTTGCTCCTGTGCTACACTTTTTGCCTTGTTTATACACGGACACACTAATAATCCCAGAGAGCACCAGACCTGTACAGAAATAAAACAAATTTGAGGGACTGAAGTCTACAGTCTATTTTCCCTAGTAGTCATCTTTTCTTTTTTTTTCTCATGGGACAACTCACTAGTAACCTTCAGGTTCTGGAAAAAGATCCAGTCATTCTATTTTCTTCCTCTCCCAACTTAAAAAAGCCAAGCCACGTCCTTTTGCATTGAGCAGTCAAGGCTGAACCCCCACTTAAGCCCATTCACAGGAACAAGCTCTCTCTCCTCTCATATTAAAATCCTGAAGCTACTGCCACAAATGAGATAACCCCTTCGGAGAATGGATCAATCAATCCAGTGACCTTCTCCAGGGCACAGAAGTGTGTGATTAGAAGTTGTTTGAGTGTTTATTTTTCTCATGTATTTCTGGCTTTGTCTGAGACTAAAACTCAGAATATGGCGTATGGCTCAGACACAGCCTTTTTCTATCTAAAGAGAACCTGAATTTTTAAATGATTGACGGCATTAACAGACTGATGGATTTTCTCCACAACAAGGACTGCTCAGTGAGCTGTCTTCAATGTTTTGCAGCTCTAGAGCAAAATAAGTAAGTGTGCTATTTTCTGGAATTGAAATATCAATTAGATCCTGTGATAACTTAATTCATACCTTTAATGAAAAGTGACATTTTCCTTTGATGTGCAGGGGAGAAAATGCCTTTAGTATCAAAAATGCTTGCTAAGTTTGCTGCCACAGGCAATCTCTCTTTCTCTCCCCTTTCTGAAGTATTTTCCTTATAGGGGTGAAGCTTTTGAACTGAAAAAAATGTTCACTGAGCTTAATGCCTCCTGTCAGACTATATGCATCTGCCTCCCTGGATAACACCAAATAGAAGGCAAGCTGGAAAATATAGAAGTTCTTACACAGCTTATGTTTTATTTATTAATCTCAGAGGAAAGGAATGGGCCAAGGAAAAGGATGTGAGGTCATTTCTCAGTCTTTAAGTGACTGGCTTAAATTAAATGGCTTTCATTTCTTAGACAAGCTTGGGTCGGGGCCTAATTCCTTCTCCCATTTTCCCTGCTAACTTTCAATGCACTTGTAGCTATCACAGCTGACTGGATTTCAGTGTCCAAGGATGGCAGGCTAGAGGCAACGACAAGTCAAAATGTTACCAAATTAAAAAGAACTTGAGGTTTTTTTTTGTTTGTTTGTTTGTTTTTGTTTTTTTTTTACTTATATACTCACCTATCTTAACTGCAAAAGACTTACTACCAAAGTCTGCTTTCAGAATACATTCTGATCTTCTGTCAATGGGTATTGAAGGACTCTGGGTATATCAGATTAGGTAGTATTTTGATTGTTTTATTTGCCACCTGAACCACTTAAGGATCCTCAGATGTGGATAAAAATCAAAGGCTATGGTTGGCTTAGTTGGTCTGACAGAGCCAAATTCCCAGCTCCAGAGTCTAGAGCTCCTCTTGTTCCGGTTTAAATCACACTTTCTGAACTATGTGCATCTCAAGAATAGAACTGACTCCTTACACAAGTTCTGTAGAGCAGATCTTTGGCAAGACTAAATGAAATATGCAGTGCCCATGCCAGTCAGGAGCTTAATCAATGACTGTTCCTATCTTTAGCAAAAGACTATTTGCAGCTCTTTCCCTTTGACATGTGTACAATCTGCCCGTTATGTTACTGAAATAATGAAATCATCCTAAGGATGATTTTACTTTTCAAATACAGAAAAAAAAAGTTGCATTGGCATCAAAGAAATGAGGCACAAAGCTGGTTTTGTTCCTGTTTATTGTTGGATATAATGATCTATGTCTCTTAAGCATTCTTAGTATCAGGTATGTGACTTGAGCTTAAAACTGGAGGGATCAAACCAAGAGGCTTTTTTTTCTGGGGCTCTAAAATTCCCTGCTCCTTTTTGGAAGTGCAAGCCATTAATACAGAGCTGTGCACAGTAGCTAGTAAACCACCCTTGTACAGAAACACAGCATCAATTATACCAGCTGCTTTCCGTGTCTGTTGCAGTGTGTAGAAAAAATTAATTTTTAAAAAGATGAAAAATACAGTTCAAGCCTAGAGCTCTTTAAATGATTCAAATAAATGTGTTGTAATTTGACTTCCGTAATCTTTTTCTTTGCCTTCTCACGCACAAAAGGCTAAAGCCATTTCCTTCTCTTTGAAGAATTTTGTCCCCTGAAATGTGTTTTTCTGCAATGCAGTAGGCCCTTAATAGTGCAAATAGGATTATGCCACTGGAGTGGATCAGTTTATCCTCATTTTTGAAACTTTAAATCCAATATTGTTCGAATGATGCTGGCTACCCATACATTAATCTCTGTTCAAAAGACATTTGGAACTTTCTGTCCAAAACACTGTAAAACAGCAGTGTGGTCACTACAGTTACTACAATATCTCTGCTCCTTACAAAATCACACTCTGTTTATCTTTTTCACCATATAAATATATATATATGAGTAACCAAATTTGGCACTGTCCTTCTCTAGACAACTCCAGCCAGGCTCCCATGGCCCTGCATGTAGACCTAGGTGTGGTGGGCAGTCTGCAGCTGATAGCCCAGCCACAGCCACTAACTGGGGCACCAGAAACTTCCCCAAACAAACCAGTTCATCCAAGCAATAGTTCTGCCAAGACCTATATCCAAATTGGAGGTTTACCCCAGCTCACTTACGCTGCTTGAAGTCACATCTCATCTTTTTCCTGACATTTAGGCTGACAAAATTTGCCAGAAAAAAATCGGCTGGCCTGACTCAGAGATATGTAACTTGGGAGTCTGTCAGAATCTCCTGTGGGAGGATCAGTGAGGATGTAACGTGCAGGGCAGTTAATGGTGAAACCCGCCTTTGCTACCTGCATCACAGGTCAAATTTGGTACCAGCCTTCCTCAACTCTACTGGCTCTGCCTTGTGGACTACCAAAGTACAACCCTAAAATCTCCCTGCAAGCAATAGAGTAGACAAACGCCTTTGCCCTCATTTCCTTCCATCTTCTACCCAGGACCATGCCGCGAGTGATGCTTTCCAGCCACGGTTCACCCTCGGGGCAACGCTGTGTCTGCAGAGCAGTCATTGCCCAGGCTGCACAAAGCAGATGGTTGCTCTAATTCACAGGCTGCTCTGGATGCTCTTTTTGCTCTCCCCAGATGTTCCCAAGCTGCCACAAACAATCCTGGGCTTTGTTCTTCCTTTTGCCTCCCAAAGGGGCACCGTTTGAATAGGTAGAGGAGCTGTATCTTAGGCAAAAACTGCAGGAGTTCTTCAAAGGGATTTTTTATGATTTTTTTCTTAGACGTAAAAAACAAAATCACTGCACTAGAGTGCAGAGAACAGGAAATGCAGGGCTATAGAAATCGTCCCCAGCTCCTCAGAACATCTGGCCTCCCTGCTGTCCCCTACATATCACATGGCAGGTATTTCCCCTTCCTAAGGGTGAGGCATTTACCTGGATGAGTGCAGGTGGGAAGCTGCACAACTGCGAAACTTGCTCTCAGGGAATAATTTTAACTTCCATGGGTTGAGTTCATTTCTGTTTTGACCAAACTTGGATACAGTTCTGAGCAGGTGTTGTAGCACTTGCTTTTGAGATGATTTCTTATTTATGGGCTAGAGGACAAGAGGTGCACTCAGTGGTCCCCAGGCACGTCGTTCTACCTAACCTCACTTCACTTCTTTCCTACTCTCAGGCCTCACTCTCATCTTCCCTACTCTGCATCACTTCCTTTACCTCCACCTAACAGTTCTCTGCCTTTTCTCATGCCATTTTCATGTCCCTCTTCAGTATCAGCTTCTTTACCTGAGCTCCATTTCTCATCTGATGCTCCTCCTGCAGTTGCACCTTATCATTAATCTTTGGGCTGTATCTATTTTACTTAAAATGTGAGACTCTCAGGTCACAGATTTCATCTTCCTACACTGCTTGTAGCAGTAGCACTTCTGGTGTTATATAAATAATCTTAATGGGCACTGTATCAAAAGAGCTATGTCGTACAGCCTGGACTATAGCCAGAGCACAAATTAAGATTTCTGTTCATGGCACCAGCCTTCTATGTTTTCCCCTCTTCTTAACACATCCTTTTGCTACTGAGACACACAGATACCCAATGTTCTTCTAGACTCAAATCCTGCATATCTTGTCTCAAAAGACAGAGGCATTGAGGCATTTTCCTTTTCTTCCTCTTTTTTTTTCCTCTCTTTTTCTCAACTTTTTTTTTTTTTTTTTTTTTTTTTTTTTTCCCAGCAGCAAAAAGGCTTTAAGGAAAACACTGCAATTAGCCCTTTCTCAGACTCACTCACCTGCTGAGAGCATTCAGTGCTTCAGTGCTCAGCCTGTTGTCTGCTTTAATGTCTCCTCTTACCACATGTATTTATCTGAGGCGAATTTCCAGAAGTGGCAAGCTCTGAGCATCCTGCATTGTGCTCTTGATCATACAAATATTTAAGATGATGGACTGCGTGGGTGTGACAGCTACCAGTAAAGCAGGGATGGAAAAGAGATTCTCAGAGCTGAAAACAAGAGCACATGAAAGAGCCGGTGCAGCTGCAATGTAGAAAAAGATCTGAAATTAATACACGTTCATCAGCTGATGACAGAAGATTCTGTTTAGTCTTATCAGATCGGTCTTCTTGCAGTAAGGTCTTTCTTTGTAGACAGACATTTCTCCCTGCTCCCATTTTAACACTTAGCAGAGCAGTGGCTTATATGCAAAGTGAGGTACACGCCACTGTCATTAGTTGCATTTTCAGCAGTGCAGTCACTGGGACCCAAATATAGGAGCATGGGATATCCACATGAGAGAACAGTGGATACAGCACAATGTGCCAATTGGTTTCATCCTGCCTCTAGAGAGCACAACAAGGTTGAAAATTTTGGCCTTATCCCAACAGGTCCAATAATAACCCTATCAGCACTATGAATCACGATGGTATTTGTGCAATTCCAGTTCCAAAGAGCTTACAGTCTGAAGCCTTCTTTCTATAGTCGTGTTGATCTTGAAGTCAAAAACGTTGACGCTGCCTCACATAAGCTATGGACCATTATGTATGAGCAGGACAGAGCTCAGAAAAGCATGTGGTTATTATTGATCAGCCCTTATCAATAACCTGTTAATTCCCTGTAGATTTTGGGAGATATGGGTGGTGGGAGGAAAGACACCAGTGGTAGAACATGGTGGTGTGAATCAGCAACCCATTGGGCACTGTGCAAGAGCTGCTTTATAGGAAACATTGCATCTATGTATGTATTGTGTTGACTTTCTCAGCAAGCTCTTCCTAACAATGTTTATGGTGCAGAGATCGTTGCAAGAAGCCAGCTGGCAGCCATCGGACAGCAGATGCCAAGTGGCTGTCAGATTGTCATCTTGAGTTTTAGTATTCTACTCATCTTTCTCTGAATTGGCTTTTGGCCTTTCTTTTCCCCAGAAAGAGTTGTATCTGAGCCAAACAACCTCAAATTTATCTACTGTAAAAGAAATTAAAGTATGAGTCACTATTGCTTCTGGTGAAGAAAGTATAAATCAGAATTTCAGTGTTTTAATGGTTTTTTTTTTCACAACTTTTTTTTTTTTTAAGTAGTTATATAACTCTTCTCCAGAACTTCCTAAGAAATATCTCAGAAAACAACATAGCAGCCATCTCAGACTGTTTGCTCATTCAATCTGTTCCTTATATAATTAATTAGAAAAGCTGAGAGAAATAAAGTTTTTCAGTTCCTGAGTTTTTGCTGCTCATATTTTAAATTTTAATAAAGTGGCTAATTACAGGTCTGTCCTGGAGAAATGTCAATGTTTTATTCAAAGATGCAGGACACAAAGAATTGAAACTGAAAAATCTTAAAAAGCTGTACCCTAAAAAAGGTTTAGAACAAAATTTTTATAAGTACTTCATGGAACTTGAAGTAGCCTTAAAGGGTTATTGATTTTCAAAGGCTTAGCATATGCTGCTAGGGAATCAAATCATTTTTAGATGACTCAGGCAATTCAACTCACTAGTCTTGTGGGAAATGCTGCTCTTAAGAGTTCTGGAGACCAGAATAATAAAAAATCATTCCTGCAGGTGAAGCATGAAGGCATCTACTAGGAACATACTTACATTTATGTTTTCCGTTAAAACTGTTTTCCAAGTACATACACAAGGACATAACAGAGACACAGTTCTAAGCATCTTGTACTGATAGCTAGGAGTTCCATTCTCTGTGTTATTGTGTGACCATATGAAATCAAAAAATCAAATTATATTGAAACCCATTAATGTCATATAAACCCATATTTGTTAGACTATTTCTAAATCTGCTATGAATACAAGAATATTTGCTTCTTCTTTAACGTCTCCTGCCAATAAAGTACTACTAAAATTGAACTGATGACAGAAAGGTAAGCATTTGCACGTAAGCATTTATCAGACTGGACTGGTACCAGAATTCTGGCTGACACCAAAGGGAAAATGCTCTTAAATGACTATCCCAAAGTGCTGTGTGATCTTATCAGCCCCTCGAGCATGAGCATTACCCAGATGGCAAAGAGGACAAGCAGATACATGATTATACTTGTCCTACCGTTTGCTAAAAGCTACCTGGGATTAATTTCACAGGTACACTTAAGTTCTTGTGGGTGTTAGGCTCGGAATGAAATTAGTATATTATTTCATATTTCCTGGCTTAATAATGACAGCCTTCTAACACCACTCTAATCTGCAGGAAATTCTCAGCTAATTCTTCTACAGTAGTTTGGAATTGTTTTTCTTCCAGTGAAGAGGATAAGATCCATGGAACTGAATGGAGGAAAGACGCTTAGAGAAAGAAGTTTAGAGAAATAGATTTTAAACACAAGAATCAGAGCAAAGGAAAATACATATAGCATTGCAACATCTGAAGAAATCACCCCAAAACGTTAATGAATTTGCAAAGTCTTAATAATACAGAAAGATCAGTTGTGTCTGCCCTGTCTATTCTCATACAACTAAGCAGATACTGAGGAAATGCTTTTTATTTTTAGGCCTTTTCAAGGAGAGGACTCATATCCTCACACAGAAAAGCCTGGGGACACTGCCAGCACTTGGCATGATAAAGCTTTTTTTATAGTTCATGGGGTGGGAAATGCAGGCTTAGATGAAGAATTTCTGATGTCATTTTCGTAGAATCAATAGCAAATTAAAATGTTAACTTGAGAGAGTGAAGGAGGGCAGAGCACAGTGCCCACTGTAGCAGTGGACACATTTTCCTGAGTATCAAGGCCTGTGACAGTAAAGGTTGGAGGCTCTCAGAACAGACATTTAGGAGTATTTGTTACTTGTCCTCATACTTTCCTTAAGCACTGTGCTAGAATATTTGAGATATATAAATAAAAACATTCTCTCATATGAAAGGGACAGCTGTAGCAAAATCAGGCTCCTTTTCCTTTACCATAGAACTTCTAGAAAGTTTGCATTTCCAGGAATTTGAAATAATACCAAGAGAGAAACCAAGGCTCTCTAAATAGTTATTGGAATTAAAAGTATTGTTGCAGTGCAAAGAAGGTGTCTTAATTACTGTACTTTAAGGTATGAAAGCTCAGCCAAAAGGAAATATAAGAAGCAAGGTTTTACCTTGTCCAATACCAAGCCAAACAAGGTTTCAGGATAAAGTAGAAGATGGGCAAAAGTAAAAGGCATAAATCTCTGGAATGGAAAGTCTTCCAAGGAGAAGCTAAGGCATCCTGTAGCTGTGAGCACACATCGTGTGGGCTCTTGACAGTTCTTCATCTTAATTTTGCATGTTAGAACACACCTTTGGCAGGTTAATAAAACAGAAGTGAGGTAATTGTCAGTGTGCACGTGGGCTATGCTGGTATCAGCGGAGGTTCCTGGTGCCCCAAGGGTTTGTCCCACCACGCTGTGGGGGAACAAGGCAGCTGGGGAGAGATGGGGCAGCCCCAGGCATCCGACACCACCTTAGGGAGGGGGACGAGACCAGGCTGAACTGGGCGATCACCCATGGGCTGGGACGGGGCTGGGGTTGGCAGGACCTGTGGCCAGGAAGGGACAGGGCCACGGTGGGCCAGGGGACGACACTGCCATGGCACTGAAGCCTATTGACAGGTTCTTCCTCAGAACAACACACATGACATTAGTAGTAAAAGACGATTTCAGTGGGATAGGTCAGATGATAGTCTGAGAGGACAAAAATAAGTTTGGCAAGTGTTTATTGAAAAGAAAACGCACAAAAAATGTTTTGGGCTTTCATCATTGAAATGTTTTGGACATTTATTATTGACAAAAAACAATTCTATGTTTTTAAATGTACTGTTTCTAATCTTGATTTCACTTGAGTTTCTCTTGCTCACCTTAAAGCAACTCATTTTGATAAGAAGCCTGCGTGATTAAACTCTCTGAAATGAATATTTTCATGAACATTTTTGTTTCAGGTACATAGGAAATACAAAAGGTTTTCAGAAGAAGTCATATTTAAAGAAAACACAGGGGGAAAAAAGTAATCTATTTTAACTAGAAATCTTTTAAACATCAATTTTTAGTAATTCATTTTGTCCTGCAAAGAAATACGCGGAACAATAGAAGAGTAAAATCTCTTCATGGGTGGTCTGGAGGAGTTACAGCAACATTCATATCAAGCAGTAAAATATTGCCTACGAATACGTGAAGCACTCCAGGAGTGTCAGCAGAAACAGGAGCTGGCCAAGGTCCCACATGCTGCCGTGAGAAGGAGATGCTAGTGCCCAGGGTTAAGGGTATGCTATTACTTTCGAGTATCTGTCGCACTGTCCTTGAATTTATGGCTCATGGCAGAATTGGCAAGACCGTAAGGCCCGGGCCATCAACAGCCTGTGTATTCTCCAGCGCTGCCTTGAGCCACTTTCTGTTTCAAAGGGGCTGTTTCCTGAGTAGAATGCAAATGCCAGCTGACCCCTGCTTTGAATTCGGATGCTTCATGTTACTGAGAAGATGCCACTGAGATCCTCAGCTGGGATGTTTTTCACACACCCCTGGCAAAAAGTGACCTTTGACTTGGTAGATGAATGGACGTGGATAACAGAGAAATAAAGTTTATGCCACTGCCTGGCGTAAGAGTGGTAAGAGAAAGGGGGCATCACATAGGAGTAGAGAAAGTGCGAAGAGCCTTCAAAAACACAGGTACTCTCTAGGAGGTAGAAAAGCCAGGAGAGACATTATCTGTATAATGTAGGATTTTTTAAATCAGAAATTCACCCACTGAAAAAAGGAAAGGAAAGGAAAGGAAAGGAAAGGAAAGGAAAGGAAAGGAAAGGAAAGGAAAGGAAAGGAAAGGAAAGGAAAGGAAAGGAAAGGANAAGGAAAGGAAAGGAAAGGAAAGGAAAGGAAAGGAAAGGAAAGGAAAGGAAAGGAAAGGAAAGGAAAGGAAAGGAAAGGAAAGGAAAGGAAAGGACATTACAATCCCTTGATCATGGTTCCAGTTTTTGCTATGCAAAGCAACCTTACAGAGCAGAGCAGGAACTTGAAGAGGCACAGAATGGCTAAGACAGTCAACACAAGTTCTCCTGTTATACAAATCACATGGGGAGAGGGTGCCCTGCTAGACTGACACCAGCGAGACTACCCTGTGCTCAAGGTTTGCACCCGAGCATTTGAAAATCAAGCTTCATCCTGCTCTCACTTGCACAATTGACTTAAACCCTGGCACTGCTGTAAGACAGAGTGAGTGCAATGAAAGGAAAAACACCCTCCCTCCCAAAGCTTAGCAACAAAAAACAGCTTTGAATTTATGGAAATACAAAGGCTCGTGTCCAACCAAGCATTTGGGATCCCATCTCCTCTGTGGGCTTTTAAGTCCTTCGTTGATTCCTAGTTTCCCACTAATGCCAGTAGTACCTCACTGAAAAGTAACAGCCTAAATGCTTTGCTGGATTTGGCCCAACATTCCTGTTGGTTTCTTGTCCCACAGCTATCTTTTCCAATCAGTGCTAATTTAAATGACTTTTTATTATCTTCATGCTAATCACAAGCTTCCAGTTAAAGCTGCATGTCTGCAAGCAGGAAGAAGAAAATATTTCCCAGTAATGGCTACTTGGGGACTACTGGAGTAGCCTAGAAGTATTCAGAGCATGTGAAAACACAAAGCTGGAGAAGAATTGTTTTCACTGAAATTAATAGGATGAAGCTGAGCACAGAAAAATGTAAGTCAGATGGTATCAGGAGGGTTCTCCTGGCACTCTGTTAAACTGGAGAATAATCTCTTAATGGAAGTGGTTGGAAGCCTCATTAACCCCAATCATTTAAAGCAAGTTGAGGCAAAGCAATGAATAGTGCAGTGATTTTGCAGGCACCGAGAACTGCGCTAAGCAGTTAATGGGATGCCACTCCATTGAGGAGCTGAATTTTTGGAACCAGTGTAGTGGCCTGTACTTCACCCATGCAATGCAAACCCATTTCCTTGCTCTTCAGGAAAGGGAGAGGCTGAGTTATCTGGAGGAAGGGCAGATAGAAGCTGCAAATGCAGGTCTTGCTCCATGCAGAGCCACTCAGCAGACATGAGAGGCACTTTTGAGGCTTCTAGGGGATATGAAACATTTTCCAGCACTTAGTAGCTTCACAAGACAGGGACTGTTTTCAAATGAATAGAATCATAGAATCACATAATCATTAAAGTTGGAAGGGACCTTTGGAGACCATCTAGCCCAACCCTCCTGCACACTTGACATAGTCGGTTTTCTGCAAACATGGCTGTCAAACCTGATGGAAAAAAACATAGATTTTAAGACATATCAAGCAGACAGACACCTTCTATTAGATAAGATAATCCTTCTAAACTCTCAATGAGAAATCATTCCCTGTGATGTTGCTCAAGAGACCTGTTACTTCTGAATAAGCCTCAATACTGAATAAGCCTCTTGTTAGTATTTTGTCCTAATCCTTAGCTTGGATTTCCTATTAAAGTTCTTTCTGTGACACCGTTGTCTGATGGACATTTCTGTTTTGTAATTGGAGTAACCAAAACAACTGGCACAAAGTGTATGTGTGTTCTCCACGTTTTGATGGCATATTTTGATGTAGCACGACATTGTCAACCCCCTCCCAGAACTGCAGGCAACAGCTACCAAGGAGATATTATGAGAAGGAGCTTCATCTTCTTGTACTCCCAAGCAGATGACTTGATGTGGTTCATGACGGCAGGTGACAAGTCGTATGAGACGGATAGTGGGCAACTAAAATTCAGAGTTTGAGTGAGAGTACTCGGTCAGCTATACTGATCGCTTTGGAGAGCTATTTTTCAAGGGAACAGCAACATCACTGTACAGTTAAGCAAACCATAAACTCCAAGGTTACCTTGAGAAGATGGATTGCTGAAATCAGTGCTTTTCACCACTAACCTTTTCCTTCCAGAAAGGTCAGTTCATGCGTCTATTTTACTGCACATAGGAGCTTAAGTGCTAGAATTAATGCATCTTAGGAGCAACTACCCCAACAGAAGGCCTGTCAAAGCTGTAGCGGCACAAAACAAGCGGATTTGTGGTTTTGTTTTTATTTTGTTTTGTTTTGCTTTTCAGTTTGCTACATGCAGCTTTCACAGTCACTAATACAGTACCCTTTGGGAAATCTTTTAGTGACAGCACACTTTATTTGTTCTCCATTTAGGTTACTACTTTCCTCTCAACAACAAACGCATTGGGATTTGGCTATTTTCAGCTACAGAAGAAAGCAGAGATATTGTGGCTTTGCAGACCAGCTAACACAGTGGCTCTCTACTTATTCTTACAGCAGCATCCTAGATTTCTGAAGATGTGAAAGTGATGGCAGATTGGATGCTTCTATTCCAAGATTCTTGTAATGATTGGAAGCATATTGTCAATCTTGAACGAGTATTTCCTCACACTCTTGACTGCTGTGCTGACTACCTCTCGTTATCTCTTCTTGTGATGTCCTTACTTAATTTCACTGCCTTATTGCTCCTAGAAACAACATCAAAAACCCAGCAAAAATCCTCTAGGTTTGCAAGCAGTGGTGTATTCCTAAATGATGCTCTTTGGACAATATGTAGTATAAGAGGCTGTACTTTGAGAACGTAGCTTTAGATGATAGTGCTTGAGAACCACTTACCCTAGTATAAAATAATTTACCTCATGATAAGATCACAGATGAGTTGCTTATATTAGAAGCTTTTGGAGAAGTGTTCTTCTATGAAGTATTAAGTTAACTTTACAGGCAAACTGTTTACTGAAATAACTATGATTATGAAATCGCTACAAGTTTTCAGACTTTTATTATCTCATCCCCTCTGGACTTTTATGACTTTCTGGCCCAAACTCTCACTCAGAGACAGACAGTTTCACAAGAAGTTAAAAAACGACAGGACCCGAAGGCTCAGGAGTGCACTGATATCATCAGGGTGCCATCAACTCCCCTGCTGAGACAAGCGTTTTCTTTCATGGCTCTTCCCATATCCCAAATAGGTACCTGAGATTTCTTGATGCTGAGAACAGTTTTGGCCACTCTCAAGGGTAAAATTCGGAAAGTCTCAGCTAAAAGTGACAAAGAGGCTGCTCATGAGGAAGAGCAGGTATTCTGAAGCAGTTACTGTGTGGACTTTCTCCATTTAGGAAGGCATATCCAAAGCAGTCTGCACTTGCATCCCTGGTGCACCACAGACAGAGTGAAGAATCTGAACGTGCACCAGGAAGTTGCCCTGCTCATTATGACTATTCCTTACGGCTGGTGAGGAGAAATAATTACAGAAAAGGAGGTAGATCTTCACAAATACCTGGGATAACAGCGGTGTCTTCCTTTCATGTGACTTGTTAAAGAAAATGACTCCTGACCGGGAGCAAGCCCAGATAGGTGTAAATTAAAGCCTCAGTCAACTCAGCACAAGTTATATTTTTAATTCTTCTGAGATCTAGTTTGCATTATCACACAGATGAGTTCTGAAGTCAAGATATTTTAAAGCATAAAGCATAAACACTTCTCAGAATATTAAGATATGATCCAGGTTCTTTCTGAAAGTTGGAGGCAGAGTTAGAGGAGTGTTATTTGGGGAAAAATTGATAGCAAGTGAGAAAAGAACTCCAAATGAGTCAGAGGGTAGAAAGACGAGTGACCACATGTTTAAAAATATGCCAACTGCACAGAAGAAAAATCTGGTGAAAAAAAAAACATTATACAGGCAGTAGCTGTCAAAAGTTTAATAATTCTGAGTTCTCACTGGACAAGTGAATTAAATAATTCAAGGCACTTTCACAGCTACTGCACTGAATTGATGAACCTAGATTGCTGATCTCACATATGGTTCAGGGAAATCTGTACCAATCCATATCATTATCACCTTTAATTCTAGCTCTCTTATAGCTACAACAGTTTGAGAATGTTCAGTGTGAAAATGTCTTCCTTACAAAAGCGGAACTGGTGAGATTCTGGCTCTGCACTTGAATCTTCACTTTTCAGTCATTGCCACTTTTATTTCTAATTATCTCTCATTACAGAACCACCAAAGGAATCCAGAGCCAATTGGAAATCCATCATGCTAAGTGCTATACAGACAACCAGGGACAGTTCCTGTCCCAGGCAGCAATAAAAACAGCAACAAGTCTAAAAGGCAAGAAAACAGCCACTTATTTAAAAATATTTTTCAGGTCAAGAGCATTGCTGGATAAGGCAGTTTATCTATTGGGGCTGCCTGATCTTCAATTAATATAGTAACAATAAAATGGGTCTTAGTATAACCACCTTTGAGATAATGCAGAAGGTCAGGGGAAAAAGACAGTAATATAATGGCTAAGAAAGAGCAAGTAAATGTTGTAAGATAAGCATAAATTATGAGGCATGATTGTCAAAGGTATATAAATGTTACCTAGAAAGAAGAAAACTCAAGGGGTCATAGCTGCAATATACAAATACACACTTGTTTATACACTTGAATATATTCAATATACAAGTATAAATGGTTGAAGGGAATTACTCCATCTCAGCAGATGCTGAGACACGGAAGTAAGTTAACATGGAATGAGTTGAGGTTAAACTCACAGTATATTTCTGAACGCTAAATACAGATGGAGTCTCAAAGAAACTAACTGCCCTGAGAGGTATCATCCTGCTAATACTCAAGAGGTATTAGGTGAGGCATTAGTGAGAAGAAATGGCTTTCTTGGCTGCACCAAGTACAGTGCAGGCTTTCTAAGAGCAGAAAGACAAGCTGTCTGACCACACAACTTTTTCTGGCTCCAAGATTTATTTGATTTCAGGCATGGCCTGAAAGAATTCTCCATGCTTGGGACAAATGTTTGTATCATTTGTGGCTGAAGAGCAAAAAGAAATGAGTTGTTATCAGAACAGACATGAAGCAAGACTCCTTTGAAATCAAAAGACAAACAAAATCCAAATTAACTGGGGGAGTTTATGAGAGTTTTTAGGTCAACTTCCCCCCAGAGCATTCAGGCTTTTGTCTTTCCTTTTGTTCAGGGGCAGCTTGTCAAGCACTGATGTTGCCTGTGGCTATTCTCACATGGAGATGCTGGCTGGAAAACCTTGGCTCCTAGGGTGCACAGAGCAAAGAGGAATGATGCGTATGGGACTGGCAGTCCCTGGAGCCTGCCTGCAAATCGCATTTGAAGGCAGCTCATTTTGTGCACATTAGTCAAAGGTGGGGGACTCTTGGGGTGCAGACTCTTGGGGGAAGCAATATTTGGTAAGCAGTATCCTTTGGGTTTCTGGAAATCTTCCCCTGTAATGACAGCTGTAGTATGGTCAGATATTCAGACTTTGACTGTGTAAGAATAAAACTGCATGCAAGAATGTAGTCAATGCAACATTCTGCAATAGGAAACCCCACAGTTGCGGTGCTCTATTGTATTTCCACTTCATCTGTTGTGGCTTTAATTTACTACATAGGTTTAGGGCTCAAAGCGATCATTACTATATATACAGAAAATGGTCACATTAAAATTTCTACAGAACCTTTAATTTGTTGAACTTCTTGTTATTCTGCATCTATGTTGGTTACTGCAACATAGCATGCAGAGTTTTCAGATTCCACAAGTTTTATTGTGTCAGTTACTGAACACTGGCTAGTAACATTATTTTAAATGTGTTACTGATAAACAATTTTCTTGCAGCACAAAATGCCAGGCTCGACAGAGAGCGAAAAGTTGCTGTCAATGGTGCCAACTACCAAACTCTTCAGCTTCCAGGTTCTACAATACTCTGCTGAAGACCAACTCCCTTCTAAAGGCTTTGAATCCTTTAAACTATAAACAACACAGAAGAAAGAATAATTCTCCCAGTTAAGCCTCCCACAGAGACTGTTCTCTGTGCAGAGATGAATAGGCTTCGAATGCTAATTTAACACTGTGTACTCTTCCTGAGCTAATCAGCTCACAGGATACAGCCAAGCAACTTTTATTATCAATTTCATTCCACCACACAGACAGTCCTGAAACGCTTTTCCAAAAGCTAATTTAGACCTCAGAGCTAATGAGACCTCATTTTTGTTTAATTCAGGCTGGGAAGGCTTGTAAACAAGCTGTGTTATTCAAGAAGAACTTACTCTCCCCCAGTCTCTCTTACTCTCTCCCTGCTGCCTGAAGTATTAAGATATAATGGAAATAGTTCCCGACGAGTAGAAAGCAAAACAGGCTAATTTCTAGTGGCAAATGTACATGTTCAGAGAGTCTCAGGAGGTTTTGTGTGCAACAGACTAGAAAACTCACTCACAGACCTAAGCATCAGCATACGTTCTTTCTTTTTTATTTTTTTAAGGAATTAAAAGAAATCACTGCAGAAAAACTAATTCTCTCTCTCTCTCTCTCTCTCTGACAGTGAAGTAGGTTTTAACCTTTAAAATTTGTATTCGAGTTTGTGTCCCTCGCAATGGGATGAGATATTGTGTATATGATCAAAGCTAGCAGAGATCACCTTCAGATGAAAAATTCCTTCCAGTGCTGGGAGCTCTGCCAACAGGAACTGTAGGCAGCAACAATAACCTGAATTCTGAGAGCTTCTCTGCACCTTGTGTGGCTGTTTATACCTAAATGAAATGGGTAAAGGAGCACTGCTAAAATTCAGTATTTTCCACCAGCACAAGTGGCCACAAGTGCAATGTGGTAAAGATACTTCTGGACTAGATAGTCTCTGTTTTCAGGCAGATAGTAGACATAATCCTAGCCAGTTCACAGTCAACTGCTTTGTTTTATATCTCTATGAACAGAGAATTCAAATTGATGTGGAAAAACATGCTGACACTCTTTATAAGCTACTATGCTCCTATGTGTGACTAGCAGTCCTCAGGGAAAAAAAAATAAAGAGATACTCCTTTATGTAAGTTAAATGAAGTTTTGTAAGTTAATAGCATTCTTACCAAAGAAAAAGATTTTAGCATAGCACTAATGGTCTCTTTGTGATCTTTACCCTCCTTGCTGAAAGCTCATTTGATCCTATCGTGTTCTCATTTGATCCTATTGTGTTCAGTCCCCTGTACTGGGGAGTTGCTGTTTTTTTATATATATATATGTCTATTCCAGTTTGGATGCAGGAAGCTATTTGTAAGTTATTTAAAATCCACACTGACTTAATGAGTGGGTATACTTGTTTTTCTGCACTGCCTGGAATTAAGGTGCAAAATAAGGACTTTGTCTTCAAAGTTAATGCCATTTACCAAAAGTCAGCATTTCCTGAATTTGCAGCTGAAAATATATTTGTGAAACAGCCGTAGTTCTTCAGCCTCCTGCTGTGCTATGTTGCAGGCAACTCATTTTTGCAAAGGGTTTAATATCTCTGTCCAAAAAACTTTTCCAAAGGTAATTGAAGACCCAAGTACCCTTCTGCTTACGTTGCTAGCAGTCTCCCACTACTTCAGCCAGCAAATGGGTAGCTCTGGTTCCTGCTGGCAACATGGGTCTCTTAGAAAACACTATTCATGTCGCTCATAAGTGTCCTGTTTGTTTTCCTGCTATGCAGCCAGTGTGTGCCATAGCACAAGCAAAGAGACTGAAGAGTGCTTCAGCACTGCATGAAACTGGCAGCTCGTCGTTGCTTCAGACAGGGATCTGTTTCATGCATTTCCTTTGGCTTTTTCCAGTTAATGAGGAGAGGAAAATCTCCAGCATCTCATAGCTCATTATTAATACATAGTCATTCTCTGCTGCTCACAGGGGAGAGAGTGACAGGAGCCCCGAGACGCTGCCCTGATTACACAACTCCTACATAGAGGCAATGCCTGGTGATTGCAGAGAAGAAACAACCAGTTACTCTTATTACTAGCATTTGTTAGGCATCGGTGGTGTTTTTGATGCTCTTTGTGGCAAACACTGTCCTGAACAATAATGAAAGCCTAAAGACTCTCTGAAGATGCAGAGAAGCCAACAATCAGTGTCCCTTTTCTTTTTGCCATCCACTTTTTCTCCTAGCTTTAAATAACAACAGAATGGGAAGGACAGGTTAGTGACATGGCTTAGTGTTTGAAGATTTTGACTTAAGTGAGCTTTGTGGAAGAATTTGAACAAGAAAAAGGAAGTCCCCACAGGCTGGGAGATCCCAGGGCAAGAGAGAGTTCAGGAGCTGATGGAAAGCCAGGTGAACTGAGCATTGGGCCTGGAAATGACATGTCATGACACTCATGACATTTGGAGAAAGAATGGCAAGTGAGAAAGCTTGAGGAAAGAAATGAGCGTCACAAAGAGGGACTTGATGGGAGCATTTATGAATAAGAAAGATTTGAAAAGGCCTTCAGAAAATTTTTAGTACAGAGAGTCTGTCTGGAGAGCTCTCTTGAGACTTTCAGTGGTATAATGGCAGGGAAGCAGCAGCAAGGTGTGACCAATGGTTGGGAGCACATCAGTCAGGTGCAAAGCAGAGATTTTAATTTTACAAAGTCTGCAAGCCAAGAAGTAACATCTACCCACACAGTGTTTTTAGTTCCCTCTTTGCCCAGATCACAGACCTAGAACAATGTTTCCAAAAGGTGATTAAACATGCAACATCTTCCCCTTTCTGTAAGTTTTAAGCAGATTTTTCTTCTCTTTCTCCCATCCCCAAAGTTATTGCATGTTACTCAATAAGTATTTGTTCAAAGAAAGGTTTATCTGTATATGAGGTCCTACGGATGAGCTGTGTATCTGAAGTCTCTCTATTGCTCCAGAAAAAAATTCAGGTACCACATTCTGTACTTACATGTAACCAAGTGACTAAATTTTTAATAATGAGACCACAGTAATAGCACAAAAGGAAAAGATTTACCCATTACTGCCCAGAGTAATGTATGACCAGTTCTTTTCCTTTCCAAGCTCATAATTATACCTGCACTCCTTAGACATCTAGATCTGGTGTCCCATTTTAGGCCACCCAGTACAGCAAAGACATCAATAACCTGCACTGTGTTGGGCAGGGGGCCGCTCTGCAGAACTGGCTGGGGCTGCAGAACTTGACCGGTGAAGAGAGGCTGCAAGATGGGAGCTTGTTTTGGAGTCTGGAGAAGAGAGGGCTTCATGGGAAGCTAAGGGCAGCCCTCCAGGGCCTACAAAGAAGCAATGGAGAAGATGGAGCCAGGTTCTTCATAGCGGTGCACAGTGGCAGGACAAGAGGCGGTGGACATAAATTGAAATAAGAGGTTTGCATTAGCTATGAGGAAAAGCTTTTTTCCCCATACTGTTTTCAAGACTTGAATGGCTCAAAACCTGAGCTGTCTTGTCTGGTCCCACACCTGGCCATGCTCTGAGGAGGGGACTTTTCTGTAATTTCTCTATTATCAGAGTTATATCTCTCTCCTTGACTATCAAAATAGAAGATGATCCGTCTCCATAAGTTTCTGTGAGAGACAAAGTACAATATTGGATCTTGTGTACAAGCAATGAAATATGTAAATAATATACACTGCAATTAGATAAATGCCCATTTTGAGTACAGTCTATTTAGAAACGCCCTTGTAGCTTTAGAAAAGGATTGTAGTTTATAGGTCCCTGATCGAAACAGTGGACAAAGAGCCTGAGAGGTGAAGTTATTTGGAAGAACAAATGCAGAAAATTTGTTTGGTGACCTCACAGCAAAATTATGATTCAGAGAGAATTATCTCAACAGTCCACATAGCATTTGCTTAGTATGAATCTGTAAGGTTGCCTGTGATGTTTAATATTGCATGTACAATTTGGCAGATCCAGTGCAGTTTTATACTGAAGTGAGGACACAACAGATGCCAACTCTCTGCAAAGCAAAAGAAGTGATAGCTATATGCACATACTGCAAATGTGGTGAAATGGGACCTGGATGAAGTTGCTTCTGGTTTGGGGTAATTATTTATTTATCTGTAAGACTCTGTGTGTGTGTGTGTGTGTGTGTGTGTGTGTGTGTGTGTGTGTGTTTTTAAACATGGTCAAGTACTGTTAAAACAAGAATCTGTTCTTTTCTATCATACCGATTTCATCAAATTCATTATATAGTCTAGTTTCCAGGGGTCTGCCGATTCCTCTTTGTTATAAAGCTGCAGGAACACACAGTCTGAGACACAGATACTGTTCAAATCACAATAGGAAAGATGATAAACACACAGACAAAAGGGCATGCAAAAATCTATGAGTGTTTTGTCTGAGCAATTGCAGCTCCCCGCTGAGCTCTGCCTTCATTCTGACAAATTTAAAACACTTGAACTGAGGAACTTAACCATGCCTAGTCACACTACACATACCTCTGTAGTTGATCAAGTGAGAGCAGTCTTGCCAGAGAGCATTTCAGATCTTTCATCCCACCCTACTATACCTTTGCAGGGAAGCACTTTAGCAATGGAAAGTCTTGTAAAGGGTGCCCTTTGCTGATATGCACCCTACAAATACAATTCTTGCACTCTGCAGTCATCAAAAAGCATTTCAAGCACCAAGATGCATATAGCTCTGCTTTCTGCAGTCTACTTTTAGTGACAGCAGAATCGCCTCTGCTCAAACAGAAAACAAAACCCCAAACCAAACAACTTCCCCCAGATGACTTGGGTCAAGAACTCTCTCTCTACCAAGCAGCAACTTCTCAGTGACTACTAGGGCTTTACTAACTGTTTCCTCCACAGTTAACAGCATTTTAAATTCAGAGACTTTTATTCTGCTCCAAACAGCTATAATCATAGAAAAAGTCTAACAAACAGGGCAAAAAAGTCTATCCTTTAATATGTGGACAAAGATAGCGAGTTGTGGAGGTCCCAGAAGGTGCAGGAATGTACCAGCCTCCTTATTGCAGTGCTTGCTCTCAGTTTTAGCACAGTTGGTTAATTACATCCTGCTAAAGAAATAAGCAGTATTTTCTATGCAAGTGACTGAGGAAGGAGTCTAAAGTTGAGTCTCCAGGAAGGATGCCTGTGCAGCAGCAACTGTGTCAGAGCAATATCTAGTTTATACAACAAAATATCCTTGAACTATTACACTGCAGGCAAAGACTACAAATCAAAATTAATCACAAACATGTCTTGGCTGCATAGAGACAGGGACGCTGCAGTCCAGTAAAGAAGAAAAGTCAAGCAGGGCACTGGTGAATATTTCACAGTAGTTTGTATTTTGAAATGCATAGAGTACTTCATTAGGAAGGACAGCATCTAGCAGCTGTCCCCTTAATCTCGGGATACTCTGCTACTCTGAGACTCAAAAGCTTCAGTCACATCTTTTTTTAATGCAAAACCATGTGGCATTTTTGCAGATGAGGATGACATCTACCTTTTATCTTTGCACATCTTATTCCAGGCTACAAATAACCTCTCCTTGCCAAATATCTTTTGCCCATTTTCCCCTCCTATCACCAACACTATTTGTTCTACAAATATTTGTGGATGTTTGTAGATGCATGAGATACATTTCTCTCCACAGGAGAACATTTGTGGATAATATTATCAAATGTCTCAGATAAATTTCACTGTGATTTAATTTGGCACAGTCTTTTAAATCAAAACATTTGCTATTATAGACCCTGATAATAGCATTCCTAGGTACAATACCCTATTCCAAAATAACTATGTTAAACATTTTGAATTTCAAAATAGTTTCCTCCTCTGGAAGAAAATCATTAAGCTGACTAGCCTGACTTAATTAGACTTAAATGTCATCAGTGATTCACTGTGTTTTAATAAACTCATCTGTTTTCACCATCACTTCTATAATTTATGGCATAAAAAGCCAGTAATGTTGTTCCAGTGCATCAAGAACATAGTAGAAAGTATCTGAAAACCTTTCAGGGCTACACTTTTCAAATTTTTCATGCCTCTATAATAGATGCAAAGAGTGCCTGTGCTGGTAGCACTTTTTCAGAGACAGAATCACAGAAAGCTTTGTGACTATCAGGAACTTAGAGCAAATCCTTCAAAAAAAAAAAAAAATAAAAAAAATCACAAGTGCATGGGAGGAAATCATCTGCCACACCATAGAGCTCTGAAAGTGAGTAGAGTAAGAAGCAGATGACACAAGGAAATTGGTGTTTAATGGGAAGATTATTTCAAAATGGTAAATCTCAAGATGTGCCTGGTAGCTTAGCAGGTTTGATGTCTTCCTTAATTCTTCCTTAATTCTTTTGAAAAGAAGTGCCAGGTTGTAGAGTAAAGCCTAAGAACAGCCTTTCTTCTATATATACACGCTATTCACCCTGACCTCTAAATGTTTCATCCTACCAGAACATTAAAACTGCCTCAGGCAATCTGTGTCACGTACTAAAGAGGCTACCTCCACTCGGACCACTGGCAAATGAAAATTCAGGATATGATTTACCAGTATTCTCCAGGTGCACTTTTACCTGCAGGAAGACAAGAAGGAAGCTGTGGTAAGGATCTCACCTCCATACATCGGTCTGAGTGGTGCGCTGATACCATCCTAAAATGAGTTCAGTTTTTTTCTCCAGTTTTTATAAGTTCACATATAGTGCAACTGCATGTGATATTCCCTAATGCACAACCCCTAGGAACATGCTCTTGGTCTATGCCTGTGTTTGGACTAAAACAAAATGCATTCTTTTTATGAGGACAGAGTAAGAAAGAAAGGAATCTCCACGGAATTTCCTTTGACTCTAGACAGGTCCAGAATACAGGGGACCTCTCCATATATAAATCTATAGCCATAGATCAATAATAACCATATATTTCCGTAGATTACCTTAGTTTCATAAGATAGATACTTAACACTGTGGCAGATTCAAAGTAAGAACAGAGCTTGCTGGACAATGAGCCTGCCTCAGTCTTCTTTAAAGCACAGCTGGAAGTAAACAGGTATGCTAATGAAGAAATTATATATGCTACTCAGTTACCAGCTCTCTGAGGAGCTCTAAGAGCAGAAGTTGATTACATATGCAGTAGCAAGAAGGTCCTATACTTGATTAAACACATCTGTGTTTACAGCACATCTTTTTGTTTTAGGAATAAACAGGTTAGCCAGGACACGGGCAAAATTAATGGGGATGCATCTCCCGGTCAGACTAATAGGGCCAAAGACTTGCCCTTGTTGGCAGCACTTCTCATTATGAAACTGAGCAGCATCACTTGGTATCCTCTGTGATTAGAAAAGTAAAAAAGCCAATTAAATGAGCATGCAAATACCCAAGGTGTATTTTGGTTGGTGGGTTGGTTTTTCTCCTTTCCTCTATAAATACCAAACAGACTTGTGGAACATGAGCTAGCGATGACTGAATGCTGCTGAAGCTCTGTTTGCTTTCCATTTTGTTTGAAGCAGCTCCACTGGACCCAGGTTTGTTTATTTACCTGGTGTTTGACAAATAGTCTTTGACACAGAGCTATCAGAGATTTACACCCAAATCTCTTACTGGAAACCCCATTCTGCTAATTGTAGCTGTAAGCAGGACAGTGCAAGGGGTGGTTCTGCCTCCAGGCTGTTTCAGCTGGTTCTGGTATTGGCTGTGTTTATTATAAGCTGTAAGACTGAGATCTCTTTGATTGCCCCTCCAAAGACTGAGATTTCTTTTTCTTTTTTTTTTTTTTTTTCCACTTTTACATACACTCACACACAGAGAGTGCATTTAAAGGAATATGTTGATCTTAATGACCTCTCAAAATTTATCCCGGGGCTAATCAGAGGCTTACTGTGTTGTGCTGGCTAAATCTATCGTGGTATTGAATAATTCACAGTCTGCCTTAAAGGCTCCAGACTAGATGATTTACCCCATATTAATGTGATGCTTTTGCATTTTAATAGGCTTATGTTAATGTTCTACAAAATGATAAAGCATGCTTCCGAACTTTCTAGTGACAAAGGGTGATGGCATGAACCACATAATTCCAGCAGAGCACAACCAATAAAACGTGATTTAGGAGTGTTGCTACAATATCTGCTGTAAGCTTGGCCTGGGCCAATCCATTTTGTTGAGGTTTTTCCCTGTTCTGGTAGCGCAAGTGGCTTTTCCCAACATATCTGACACTTTAGATGAAAGTAGTGAAGCATAAGAGAAAAGGCAGGGCATTCTGAGCGCAGAACTAAGCTTTCACAAACTGTGTGAGTGCAGAGGTTTTATATCACTTGGAAATGAGGCATACAAAGGAACACAAGGGATCTCATCAGTGCGTGGCTGGAACTGGCAGAAAGCAGCACTTGTGAGTGGGGTCATATTTTTCTCTTTGAAAGGGAAGCAGCCTGTCAGCCGAGCTCAATGCATTACACATCTTTCGGGGTGCTGAGTACCTGAAAATGCACCCAGGCGATGTGAGTTCCCATGCACCCTCCAGCTGCGCAGCACCTTTACACCCTAGCTACTCAGCAGGTCACCTCTGCACTTCTACTCATCCCTCAAGAGGACAAATGAATGTCTCCTTCTTTATATGCTTGCTTAATTTAAGAAGGGAGTAGGGGAAAGCTGCAGTGCCTCTGCAATATCTGATTTTTGTACTTTGCTGGTAATGGCATCTTTGTACCTACACAGGAGGGCAAATACTTCAGCCTTGCACATTCTGACAGACAGCAAGGTGCAAAATCAACTTCAGTGAAGCTAAATACAGCCTAAAGCATCTGCAAGAAGAGGGGAGCCAAATTGTGCAACCATTCAATGGGATTCCAGAAAAATTCCACCAGCTCGGGCTTTGGAGAGCAGGGCTGGCTGACACATTGCCCACTGAACACAGTAGCTCCGTATATTTCTACAAGGAGAGGCCAGAGAAGAAAGGAAAGGGAAAAGGAAAAGTTCCAAAGAATAGGGAACGGAAGGAGAACATTACAGTAATATCACATAAGAGTGTGAAGCATTGGACTGCACTCTGAAGTGTCACTTGTCACCACTGACAGGCACAGCACAGACAACCACATTTAAGGATTTCAAAGATATGTTTCTGTTCCAAAAAGGAAAACAGACTTTTATTCTCTCACATGATTTTCCTTTTTACAGTTCTGGCAGGGCAGGCAACATTTAACAGAGTAACCCACCTAGGAATGCTTAGATCTTGAAAGCTCAGGTGCTCACCTAGCAAAGAGAAGATTCATGTTTAGCTTGTTGTACTGCCTGTCTTTCAGGAGAGATCTGAGACTGTGTTTCACATACTCCAAGCCAGATCCTCAAACTCCAAGCTGCAGAGGCAGTCTCTGACATAATGAATATGCAATGCAGCATGGAACATCTGCTTTGGTTTTTAATGGATAGCTAATAATTATTGAACTCACTTGGGACATGAGAGTCCCAGGTTTGCATTCAATGTTATTTCAGATAAACATGATTGCCTCTGGTTTAACTTTCTATTCTGGGGTTAGGTCGCCTGTCTACAGAAAATTCACATCTGAGAGATTTTCATGACAGCTGGAACGTTTTCTTACGATAGACCAAGTTCAAGAGCAGCAGCAAAAATGTCCAGTAGTTCTTCTGGCCACTTCTGAAATAACACTACAGAATTATTTTTAACATGACATGTGACTGAACAGCAGAGACTGTGGCTACAGTCCAATAATTAATGATATAAAAAGTGAGTGAACATTTAAATGGCTAACACTATGAACTGGAATTGAATTCATTACTATTCATACACAAGCTGGAAGAAATACCAAGTTACCTGATTGAGAGTTTAAAGCCAATATTTGTTATTTGGTATTAGAAGGAAATCTAATGTGGATTATCCCATCATTGTCTAATTTAGGTTTTCATGAATCTGCATTAGAAACACCTGGTGCAGTCAGACAAGAAAGGGAAGTGTGAAGCCATGAGGGTATTAGTGTTCTTCTGTACCTAGCTTAAAAAGTAGCTGTGCACATTCAGAACTTTGGAGAATTAATTGATCCATATGGACACCTGAATGTGCTATTATATAAATACCTTAAATTAAACATCCACATATTGGTTATAATAACAATCTGTCTTTGTAGTCAAGAGCACATAGGACCATTCAGATACCAGTCCAGGCTGAACCACAGAAATGACCTGAAAACTATCTCAAGAGATAGGCTATCTTATCTCCCAGGGCCTAAGGACCCATCCTACATATGACATTCATGACACAGGTGGCATAATCATTTCCTTAAAAATTCCCAAAGTGGTAACTTCACAACACCTTAAGCAGTATATTTGCATTGCTTCATAATTCATTAACTGCTGGAAAGTTTAACCCAAGGCCCAGTTTACATCTCTCTGTCTGTAATTGAAGTCTATCAGTTGTATCCACAAAGCACACAAACAGCAGATTATTATTTTTGCTTTCTGCAGCAGCCTTTGTGTTTGAAGACTGTTATCACATCTGCATTCACTCTTCTCAAACAGCTGCCTCAGTCTCTCCCCTGCGGCTGTTTTCAAACTTCTGATAATTCTCACTGCTCTTCTCTAGACAGCCTTCAACCTGTTCATCTTTCATGATGAGTTGTGTTCAAATTGGACACAGGGCAGGCTGTCATGCCCAGCAGGCTGGGCTCCTGATTTACACAATGTTTTATATATATCACCACCTTGATCTGGTTTTATTTATTAGATAGTCTTCTTTGATTATGGTCTTCTCCCTTCTTAATATAACCTAGAGATTTTTAAAGGTTATCTCTACATTTTGGATGGAAACGAAAACACAGAAATCCTTCATAAATAAAAGAGTCTCTCTTCTTTGCTTTTCCTCTAAGACAACAAACTATAGTCCTTTATATTAAAATGAAGACCTTGCAAACGTTCAGACTGAGTAAAAATCTTCGGAATACAATTAACACTTTCTTAGAATCCACAGTCAAAAAAGCACAAAATTCAAACCTAGAAACCCAGGTGTTTTCAGTCTCTTGTTCATGAATCATGTTGTTTGCTACTCATTTTTAAATTAGCACTACTCATTAGAACTACTCATTTTTAAATATCAGTTATACAAGGTTTACAGCTGAAATAAGTTGTCTTCTCAAAATAAGTGAGGCAGGAAGCCCATTATAGCTTCTGGAGAGGGTCCAGAGAAGGGCAACCAGGATGATTAAGGGAATGGAACATCTCTCGTATGAAGAGAGGCTGAGTGAGCTGGGCCTTTTTTCTCTGGAGAAGAGATGGCTCAGAGGGGATATGATTAATATGTATAAGTTCAGGAAGGGAGAATGCAGGGAGGAAGGGGACAGGCTGTTCTCACTGGTGGCCAGCGATAGGACGAGGGGTAATGGCCACAARCTGAAGCACAAGAAGTTCCGTCTCCAGGTGAGGAGCAACTTCTTTACTGTKAGGGTGACAGAGCAGTGGAACAGGCTGCCCAGGGAGGTTGTGGAGTCTCCTWCTCTGGAGGTCTTCAAAACCCGCCTGGATGCCACCCTGTGCCACATGCTSTAGGTGTGCCTGCTTGAGCAGGAAGGTTGGACTAGATGATCTGTAGAGGTCCCTTCCAACCTTAAATATTCTGAAATTATTTCCCAACTCCATCTTTTGCATATGGCATGCACAGTGTAAGTATAACCCATGTATTTGAAGGTTTGCAAAATTTCAGCGCATTAAGAGTTGCACAGGAAGTCTTAAAACATATTTTCCAGATACTCATCATTTTGTTTGGGAGTCAGTTAGAAAATAAAAACCTGCAGTGTGGAATAACATTTTGGGGAGAAATTTTATTCCACAGCAAAAAGCCATTTTTATATTTTCTGATATCAAACTCCATGGACCTTGCTGTTCTTTTCATGAAAGATACTGTTTTATGGTCTTGCCCACCAAATTTCTTTCACTTCAGAAAAAAATTCATCTGTTCCTCTATAGTTAGACAAGGAACAGCAGCAGCAGGAGTTATTTTTCTGAAAGATTAAACATTTCTGAACACTCCACACTGAACATAGGAAGGAATACTTCCTATTGCACATCATTGCTGCAGTTTGGTCACTCACAAATCCTCTGCAACAGTTGGTACAGAAAAAGTGCTGTACGTTTCAGATAAACCAATCTACGTTTCAAGTTCATTAGTAGAACAGCAACCATCTTTCTGAAAGAAGAATCAGGACAATGGGATTTCAAGAACACCTGAAAAGTACTTTCTAGATTTTAAGATCCTTACTGATCTAAATGCATAGGTGTTTCGGAGTGTCTTCATTCTTTTCAGGGCTAAGGGTGCATCTGTTATGTCCCTATTATGGGAGATTCTTAACACACATCTGTCTTGCAGCATTTTTCTATAACACTTTTTCTCCAGCACTTCATATGAGGGACTTTTTCTCATATATCAACATTCATGACTTATTACTACTCTTCACTCAATTTCTTATCCAAAGTACTTGATAGTTGCATTCAATCATCTACTTACTGAAGATAGTTATTTAACAAAATAAAATTTACCCAGATTAAATTTTCTCCCATTAAACAAAGTTGAATAATTTCCGTTGTGGGTCTTCAACACTCAAGTGAAATGTAACCAAACAGATGCCAAGAAATAGTAAGAGGCATGTTAAAAAGCTACTTAAAAAACAAGTGTCTTTCTGTAGTTTTAAAATTTGCAACTCTTCCATTCTGGGTGACAACAAGGTGCAGATTTATTCTTGCTGCATGGATATGTTGTAATCAAGTCTATTTTTTGCAGGGCTGTCCAAGTGCAAAATGGTAAATTAATTTAAAGCTTTAAGAATCATAATGCCTAAAATAGGATCAACAACTGTTACAATGACATTATATCATTAGCAATGGTTGTTTGAGAACCCAAAGAGATTTTGTTCCACATCACAACAGAGAAGGCCTTTCAACAGTACTAGGCTTGGAGAGCTGTGATATTCAGGTATATACATTCCCATGTGATGCTCAGTCATACACATGTGCTGCCACACACCAAGGAATTGAGGCCATGCATGGCATCTTTAAGTGTTAAAAAAAAAAAAAAAAAAAAAAAAAAAAAAAAAAAAAAAGAATGTTTTTCAATAGTCTCTGACTATTAGTCACTTCAGGGCAGGGATCATTTTTCTGCTCGTAGTACAGCTAACAAAACAGGGTTACAGATTCAATTAATAGGTCAAGGAGCTTTAAAACCAAAATAACAAAAAACAACTGCTATAGTAATGTATTTCACAGACACACAAGCTGCAGAGAACCTGTCTAGAAGGCTGAGCCAGTTCAGAGCAGCCGATAATGAGCTTCTTATGCATGCCAATGTCACGACAGGGCTTAGAGCAAATCTTGCTGCAGCTTAGCCCAATATTTCTTTACCTATTCAGCATGGACACAGAGAACAGGAATGGTCATTCCTTTTCTTTCTGAAGCAGCCTGTTCTGCCTTTGAAGACTGTTAACACAACTCTCTTCAACCTTCTCTTTTTTATTTTGAGTAAAACAATTCACTCAGTCTTCCTTTTCAGGTCTTGTTCGGCTTTTGCCCATCCTCACTGCTTTCTCCCAGTGGACCTCTAAAGCCTTCACTTTTCTTTCTTGAAGCGCCACGCCATCCTTTTGACCTAGCAGGAATATTGCAGCACGCTGTTAAACATAGAAAGCTTCCACAAAGCTGATAAAACACATCACGCTGAAAAGTTGAGTGGCAAATGGAAAGTTGGAGGCATGGTCCTCTACTGCAGTGCCTGGAGCACTGCGTGCTGGTGTTAATACAGTGCATGGGGTGAGAACTGGCAGCAAACACACTGCCTGCCATGAGTTATTTAGAACTTCTTGAGGGCAGTGGAGGGAAGAAATCAACATTCCTCCCCCAAAAGCTCATTCTGTTTAACAAAGTCTATGAAAGGTTGGTAACTCTCATCTCTGCAGTGCTGCACGGGTTCAGGAGCCAGTCTAAGGAAACAAGTCTGTCATCTCTTCCTAACTCTGGTCCTCACAGAAAGTTGCAACACCTTAAGCAGTGAAAGACAAAGTCTCTCTCTGCTGTTCCCTAAACTCAGCCCACTTAGCAAGACTACAAACAGAAAGCTTTCTAGCAACATTTCAGGTAATAAAAGAGGGAATGACTGTTATTTCAGAGAGAAGAGAACGAGAAGACAAGCTTAATAAGACACGTAATAAATCTGGGGAGGGGTAATAAAAGTTGCTGCACAGAAATTGCTGGTAATTTTGTAAAGGACCCTGATGATTGCATGCCTGCTGGACAAATGAATGCAGAGAAAGTTATCTGAAGAGTGGAAATGAAGAAAAGATTGAGACGAGTTTGGACACAGTTGAGAAAAACTGTGTCACAGTTACAAAACAGCGTGTCAGTTTGTTCTCAAGTACGTGCAATCAGTGCATTTCACTTTGCTGATGATATGGAGATAAGTGGATAGCAAAGCTCAGGTTAGCACAAGTGACTGCAAAGTGATTAATACTTGAGATACCTGAGGCAGAATAACAAGAAGTGGAACATGTAATTAAGAAGAGCAATAACACGAAGAGTAACGCTCTTTGCACCTGGTGAGAAAGAGCACATTGTTGACACGGTGTGATAGCTACAGATGGTAGCAGGAGTGAGAAATGTGTGAGAGGTAGTGACAAAATGTAAGTATTTGTAGCACCTTTCTGAAGATCTGATTTATAAAAATGTTTTCAAGTCAGAAGCGTACAACCCTATCAGTTGTAGAAGGTGGCAGATGAAATTTCTGTTGTTAATTAAAAACAGGTTTATGGGACTGCAAATGGGAATTCAGTACTTCCTTAATCAGAATGTCATCGCTCTACTATAGGATTTATTTTAAGATTATGTTAGGCAATTCTCTTGTCTTAAAAAACGAATTTCCAGTAAATATTGTTCCCATATGCATAATCTGAACAGATGTTTATACAAGTAAATACACACATATAAATATACAGGAAAAATAATGAGGGCATCTCATCCAGTTACATTGTTACACCTATCAATGCATGTAATGTATATGTCACTAACAAGAGTGACTTCAGAAGTGACATTTGGGTTCCATATTCCATACTCCTTGTGTCTTGGTGGATTCTTTTTTTCAGAAAATAAAATGCTTTTGAATATATGACCTATTCACAAAACCAACCTATAATGAAAAAGACATAAATGCCTGTTGAGAAGTACCTGTTGGAAGAAAAGGCTGCCATCTCCTTGCCATTAATAAATGAGCAAGAAACAACCTCTATAAAGCAGCAGCTGCCTTTTTTCATGACTAAGATTGATGGCATTGAAGGCTGTCTCCAGACAACAAACTGTCCTAAAAAGCCAGGTCTAATTCAGTCATCCTCAGCTGTGCTACTACTATCTTTTCAGCTAATCACCCTCTCAGTTACCACCACTGCACATTTTAGTGCCTGGCATGCAAGCACATACCTAGTTCTGTACCTAGCACATGCTTCCTCTTTCATTTCCTAAATAGCATTTAGATCAAGGTATGAGAGAAAAGGATGCTGTGGAAATTCATGTGGGAATCCCTGTGGGATAGTGAGAGAGTTAACTCACACTGCCCCTGGGGATAACTCAGGGGGAGATTAACAGGGCAGTCACTGCTGAAGTACCCAATTATGCTGTATCCAGACTAAAAGATTTACACCTTCTAAGAATGTATAATTGAAACTGGAAATCCACCTCTTAGAAAGATGCTATCAGCTTGTTTAGTGTTCCAAACCATGTTATTTTACTATATGCTTTGCCAAAGGAACTGGTCTTTTATAAAGTCTCAGAGAAGGGAATTCTCCTGCTCTCTCTCTCCCAAAATAACAGTCAAAACACCTAAGCAGCTTTTGCAGCTGCGTTTCATTCTTTTAAAATTATTTTTACTTCTAAAAAACCTCAGCAAACTAGTTCATTTTCTCTTTTGCCACTCTCACAGTTTTCTCTCTAAAATCACAGGCAGCTGAGCAGTGAGGATAGCATTGATCCTATCTTCTGTATCGAACATCCACCCTGTACCTTTCGACCTATGTACTGAAAATGTACACACGTATCTTAAAATAAGCAAATTTTATTCTTGTGAAGAGTAAAATCCTTTTCCCATCTGCTGCCCCTCCTCCTGTTTCCTCAAGGAGCCAACCCTGCTCTAAGAACAGATGCAGAACTCAATACAAGGGGCCTCTCAGTGGAGAAAGCTTCAGCAAGGGAATCCAGGTGGGAAGTACGTCTCTGCTGCCGAGCTCCAGCACAAATACATTTTAACCTATTCACAGCAAGATAGGGATCTAAGGTTAAGATAAGTTTAGGGGGGGAGGTTGTTTTTTAACTAGGATGTGTAAATTAGATAGTAAATTGAAAAGATTCCTTGATTTCAAAGTCTGAACAAACCCAGAGTCTTGTGAGATGTACTGGTGATTTCACTAATATGACCTTCCTTTCCATCGAAGAAAAGAGGAACGAAACCATACATCAGTTTGATGCTGAAAATCATGTCCTATCTCTCAATTGCTGGATTTCTGAGTTGTGCTCATCCAAAATTATTTTGGTTCTCCAGGACTCTTAGGCAGTGGTGCCCCACATGGAGAAATGTCCTGTGTTCTGAGCCTGCTGAGCCATCCAAATATTGTGGAGTAATGTGAGTGAAGTCTTGTGTTTGTACAACAAAAAGGTCCATGAGAAATTACCAAGTTTGAGTCCATTTTTGCCTGAAAAGTCATACATATTCTGGTATCTTCATGGAATAGCTGCATCTTCACACCAGATTCTTAATGGCAGTACCTCTGTGGAGACCACACCACCAATAAATAATGCTCCTATGTGTTCCTGGCTAGAGGACACAGACCAGATGAGGACAGATGAACATGCTGTTTTGTTTGCTGGACAAACGACCTGTGGGCACCCAGTGGATGCTCTACTCCAAGAGCACTTCTAACAGCCTATGGGAAATGCAGTTGTTGTATTTGTACCCAGGGGAAGATCTTCCTACCACGCGTGCTCTACTGAAGAGGTGAAACTTGTAAGGTTATCTAAGGCTGTTCTCCAATTAAAATGGTAACATTCAGGTATTTCTGGATGTTCATGGATCCTATTCCTGGATATTCATCCTGGAGTCAGGATGAAATAAGGTACCCTGCAATAAAATTAGGCAAAGATGCTGCAAAGAAGAAATGAAATGGAGGATAAATTTTTGATCTCAAGGGCTCTGTGAATGGAGAAGGGAATGGGAAATTTCAGGGAAGAAAAGGCAAAGAAAACCAGATAGCAAGTGAATACTTGGATCTTCTGGTTTACTTGAAGATGAGAATTTACATTGATGGCTTCCAGGATTGCAGAGAAGGTTACAGAGCATACAAGCAATCCTTCATGACTCTCTCATAGTGGGAGGTTTGGAATTCACTCTTCAGAATTTGACATAGCAGTTTTAACCCTGGTATTAGCTCTTGGGAACTATCTGGCGAAGAGTAAACAACCAGTATTTCTCTTAATGAGCTGCTAGATAAGTAACCTTAGATGCCTGTGGAAGGTATGCGGCTTAATGTATGGATGCTGTGCCCCTGGGGGCATTGTGGAAGGTTTAAGTATGTTTCACTGAACAGAAGGAAGTAGGAGGTTTTAGTAAACTTACTTAAGTAAACTTACTTAAGTTTACTAAACATTTTACTTAAGTAACATACATAACATTACTTAAATAAGTTCAGCAGAATCAGATAAGTTTTCTAATCAGTCGTATGATCTTCATGATTTTTCTGCTTAGACAAAACTTAATCTCCGTGTTCCAGGTCCCAATCTCAACAGTAAATGGATATTATATTACTACTACACAAATAATCATTTTCATTTTAGACATAGCAACATTTTTTCCAATATTTTTAAAATACTCTAGTGATTTTTCTAAATGGATATTTATTTCATTTAAGAAAGACTCTCAAACATAAATGCTATTTATCCTATAACTGCTGTAGATGAGTAAAAACATCTTAGATATATTTATTCCTTACTTTCTCCAGATCAATTTTTAAAATTACATTATTGACACAAGACATTCAATATTGGATTTGGTACCAGATTCATACCCCAAAAAATAAATTAAAACATTATTCTCAATCTATCACCATTGCTAGCCAAAAACATAAACTACCTGGTAAATGATTGAACCAAATTGAATCCTTTCCATAGGAAATACAGAGGTGTACTTTGACTTTGCCAAGTGACTGTTAGCTGCAGAACAGCTGTAGCTGTGCAGGTTGTTCTCTCAGGGAGACAGAAACTTCAGACCCTGTCTAATGAGATGACTGGCCTAAGAACTATATATGAGTTAGAAATGAGAGACCTTGTTTATCTCCCTTTCCTAGAGGATATAAGGACCCTTCAGCCAACACCTTCTGGTTATGGGCTCACATCATTGTGTCGTCTCTACTTGTTTCATTTGGACAGCAGTGGTCCCAGCACAGCTGGCAAGCACCTACACCCTCTAAGTGTTTTGAGTGTATTATTAACACAAGATTTTAAATCAGAATTTGACAGTGTTTTCTTTTAAAACATGAAATACAGAATAGTGACTAAATAGTTTAAGCCAGATGGGCTATTTTTTTTTCACCAAGCAATATTAATACTAGGATTGCAACTCATTTCATGAAGATGAAATTTATCAAGGACATGTTGAAAGTTATCACAAACCTGCATTTACAGACCACATCACTCAGATTAACCTCTTGCTGCCTTTGGTAGGAAAGAAGTAGGAAAAGATGAGCAACTGCAAGACATCGCTCTCATCTGAATTGCCTTGAAAGGGAACCATGAAGACTAAATGCCTTTTCCAGGCTTTGAATAAGTACTTAAGAAATAGAAAGAAAATTTAGAAGAGAAGGAGTTGCATGAAGCAGTTTAGTGTCTTGACATTGTTTCATTTAGCAGTGAATGTTAAGTGATGCTTTAGACTGAGGTCACAGTCGAGCAGACAGAAGAGAAAAATATCATTTTGTTTGTGAAGTCCTCAGCAACATGAACTTGTCAGGAGCTAGAGAAATAGGTCACATGAAAGTTAATAGAAAGTAATAAATGGAATACATTGTGCCACAATGTTTCATCTCAATTAAAAGTTCACGTATGGAATGCCATTTAAATTGACAGATACCCAGCTCCTATCAGCCTGCTTATTTATACTCTTTGCGTTTATAGAGGCTGTTGTTGACTCCACTGGTAGTTTCTGAAATCCTTATTGCATTTATTAGTGAAAGATAATTAAAATGTAAAGCAGTGAAATACCAAGATTCATAGGAAGATGTTTCATGGGAGGATGTTTCTCTAATACAGATGCTCAGGCACTCCAGAGCAAATAAATCTTAGGAAAAAAGACTGCACTTTTCCTTTTGGCAGAGTCAAGCACTAGATAGGTGTTACCTGACCATTGCTCTTTAACTGTAACAATGTTATCCCTTCAAGAGGCAACTCCAAACCCCTTTCTTAGCTGCTGAAGGGACAAAGGCATGTACTGGAAGTCAATATGGAGGATACATCATACCCGCATGGCATGCTCTGTTCCAGCTTCCCAAACAGATATGCAATGGGAATGATGAATGTGACAAATGGGCTATTAAAATACCCCATACAAAGAAGGCTTGTAGCTTTTATCTGTGGATGATGACTTAAAGTTGAAGGTGAGATACAGAAGGACGTCACAGGCACCACAGTTCCTAAATCAGGAACACAGCAGCAGCACACAGAGGGAATAAAGTCAGGCATAAGAAGGGTGCACATTTTAGGGGTGTATCTGAACTCAATTTCTCAAGCTCAGGTGTCTGACTCAGATCCTCATACTAAGCATTTTCCCTCTGCCAAAACTCCACAAAGCTCACCTGACTCTCGATGACAGCGTGGGGCATCTTCTACAAAACTGCTTACTAGTCCTCAAATTTGTCCAGGACATAGAAGCTCTCATTTGTAGACTTATTCCAGGACAGGGAGCTCAAAAGTGCTTCCTCCAGTGACCCAGCAGGTATCTGCATCTTTCCTTCAAAGCTATGTCAGGGCTGTGCCGTAGCACAGCTGAGACATATGCTAATCGTTTCCTTGTCCAGGTTGGGACACTAGCAGGTATCAAGCATTTGCATTGCCAAAGTCTTAAATAAATATGCTTCATTTTAGGCAGACATGTTGCTTAGTTAAACTAAATTGCTTTAGCTCCTTTTCTCAGGACATGATTTTAATCCTAGCCCTTAAAGAGTAGTGTTTCTGGACTAGGGCTGGGTCAAATCTTCAAGTGTGCAGGTAATTCATGCTTGGTGAGACTAGAATAGAGAGGAGACGATAAGTATAGACTTACCTAGGTAGAGACAGTGCACCTCTGTTGCTAAAAGCAAAGCAAAAAACAAGGGATTCATGAGAGAAAGGAAAGCAAGCTCATAATGTTACAACTCTGGTTTACAAAAGACCCAAGATCTGCATTGGTCTGACAGGCAGGATGGTAAATATTAAAGCCAGGAATAGGGAAACCCTCTCATAAACTGTGGCGATTGTACATAGACATCATTTCAAACAGGTTAAAAAAAAAAAGAAAAAAGGAGAACTGCTCATCCTTAGCTTATGAACATGTGGATGTTCAATACTGCTGTGCAAATGAAAACATCTCTGTTCATGGTTTGAAAAAAATTATGCCTGGTCTAAAAGTCTCATCCTGGATTAGCTGCTTCTATTTAGCTCTTTCAAGGTGTGCATGTTCTAAGGACCTGATATTTTCTTTGCACGGATTTCTTCCTGATTCTTACTTGTTCACTGTAGCTGAGGAATTGGGCCCTGTGGGTGTTCGTAGCCCAGCCGCCTCCAACCCCCTAAGCTTATTTCTGCTTGAAAAAGGATGTATCAAAGCATCATCTTTAAAACGCTTCTAAATGGAATTTGTAGTCAGTTAACATTTAAGCACTGTCTACAACGTACATAATGAAATGGCAGCATGCTTAGGAAAACCCTGATTGAGTGTGTCTATCAGCTAGTGCTCTGCTGGCCTAATGCAATTTGATTTTGATGTAATGTAATCACAGTGATGAAAAACAGCAATCCTAATAAAAGCTGCTCTTCTCACAGCTTACCTCACTTTTGGCCACAGAAGCAGGCGCCTCTCTATTCTCTTTCGGAGCACATTATCCCAAAATAATTACTCAGTAAGACTTTTCTTTGTGCCATAATCTAATGAAGCCTAAATAACTGACTGCTATTTTTATACTGCCAAACTGTAAGGGCAAATTTTCAACTTTCATATACTGGTAGCATAGATATTTGCTGAACAACACTGAATACTCTGGGGATGAAGAACCTACAGCAGCAACCAACAGACTCACAGCAAAGCAGGGGACTAATAGAACCAGACTGTCCTGCAGGTATCAGTAGAAAACTGACTGCATTTCATGAGGTTTCAGTCCCCTGAGCCTCTTCAGCATCTAGGCGTATCACACTGCACTGTGATGTGTCTACAGTGCATTAGTGTTAAGGAGAATATTGCATGAAGCCACCACATTTATTTCTGCACAATTCCCTTTCTGAACACAGGTTTCTAGGGTGAAAGGCTAATGCACTAGCTCACTGTGTCAAGCACATCTCATTATGCAAAGTGAATGTTAATATACTCACTTTCCTTCATTTTTAAGGATCTGATGCCTTCAGGGACTTCTTTTTCTCCCTCTTATGCTAATTGTACTATCTGCATCTTTCATCTAATTTAACATGTAGTTTTTGTCAAAGAATACCTTTGAAGGAAAAAAAAACCCAGGTTTTAATGAAACCACAGATCATCTAGGAAGCAAGGAAAGTCAGCATGGCAGAATAGAAGGGGATGCTATCCTTAGTCCCAGGGGGCAGCAAATCTGGGCAAATGAGAGTTACCTGCTGAACTGAGTCACTCTTGAAAGAAAAATGCCTTTTCACCTTAGAAGTAGGTGCAATTATCCTCTTCCTCTCCAAGTGCACACAAACACTTCTGGCACTAGTTCTGGCCTTTAGAGAATGCTTTTAAGTCGCTGGAGGAGGGGGCACGGTGTGGGGAGAGGAACCATAAGGGTTCTGAATAAGCATTTCTGGCACAAAAGCTAAACCACCAGCATAGAGAATAGTCTGTGACACTCTGCCCTCCAAGGTTTTAAGGGATGTTTCCAAGACTATG
Source organism: Nothoprocta perdicaria (assembly GCF_003342845.1). Lineage (NCBI taxonomy): Eukaryota > Metazoa > Chordata > Aves > Tinamiformes > Tinamidae > Nothoprocta > Nothoprocta perdicaria. The sequence continues at coordinate 1,699,346 of NW_020455721.1, forward strand.
ACTGAACTGTTGTCCTGCGTTGTCTGACCGAGATAACTTCTGTACCCATCATGGACAGGGAGGCATGATGAAGTGTAGGGAACCTTGACGAAGTCGATTGCTGACATTTAAATAAATTAATGATGTACTCTGTATACAAACACAGAAAGCTGATGTTTCAGCAGCGATGAGGCTGATTAGTTTTTAATGATGATGAAGCCAGCACTTTAGTGGTTTGTGGCTGAGCTTTTTAAGCCAAAGTTTCAGTGGGGCTGTCCGTGTGGAAACATAATGATTTTATTAGTATATTCAGCTATGTGAAGGCATGAAGATACGAATTCATGCAGCAAACACATGCTCTTGATTATCCCCCTAGCAGACTTCATTAGAGAGCAAATGTCACTCCCTGCAGGCCAACCCGCTTCCTTCCCAAGCAAGCCCCAAAGCTAAAGGTGGAGCTAAAGGAGCAGGGTCCATCTGGGACTCTCCCTAATATATCAGGTAAAGACAGGTAGCTTTGTACAGTGTCATTGAGAAGTGCCTCTGGGTCACTTCATTTGGATACATTCACTCGTCCTTTTCCTGTCTGCCGTACTTCCCACGGAGGCTTCAAGTCCTTCTGCAATGGCAGTTATGAGGCAGCTGTTATTTTATGAAGGCAAATGATACAACTTGCTAAAAGAATGATTTTAAGATGGTTGTTTTATAGTTATTCTTTCTTTGTCTATTGCTTCTCTAGATTGAAATATTGTCAGTCTGTAAAAGTGTTCATTTCCCGTGAGCAGAAAACAGTTTCTGTGGGAAGGTTCAATTCTACATGGTTGTTTCACAAAGCTCCCTTGAAAGTATTATTTTATGCTTGCAAGCATTATTTATATATATATATATATATATATATATATATATATATATACTATGAAGACATAGTATTAGGGAAATACTAATCCTGACTAACACAGAAAGACAGTTTAAATGCAAATCTCAAGCCTAAAATACTTCTAAGGTGCAGATAATTTGAATGAATTGATGAAGCAGTCTCAAGTTTTCGGAGCAGAGATTTTGATCCAGTTATGATGGGCAAGTACAAGTTGCTGAAAAACTAACAAAATGATGATCTTGTTCTCTTCCTCCCCTCACCACTTAAGTGTTGCCAGGCAGCCCCTCAAAATAGGCATACACACGCAGATAAATTATATCATCTATCACATCATCTGCTCTTATTTTTATAATGGACATAAATGGCAGATGGCAATGTGGGATTTTAGGGTTTTATTTGTGTATTGCATCAAATCAAGGCTTCCTAAGATGAAAACTGACGATATAACTTCTTTTCTAGAGACAGTTGCTAAATAGGTTTTTTTCTCCTGCATGAGTAGAAAATCACAAAACTTTTATCTACCAAAAAAAAGCATGTCTAAAAGTTAAAACATTATGATAGAGCAGAGACAAACTGCAGGCCCGTTGCAATCTGCTTCAGCTAAGGGGATGCCATTTACCCTCTCAACATACAGGTTTTCCTAAGCACAGCATCTATTAATGATGACATAAGCTAAGGATATTCACTATCATTCACCAAGCCCTGTTTCACAGGGGGGTTCTGGTTAGAGGCAGAGATGAAGTGTAGTTTTTATCTTATTTAAAGGCTGTAAATGAAACACAACACCTTTGGAAACAGGAACTTGCTCCGTTTAACTCAAGCAAGGATGGCTGTACTTTCTAAAACCGAAAAGTAACAAGAGCAATGGGACCCGGTTTCCTAGGGATGTCCCTTGTAGTTGGATTCACTGGCATCCGACACGGCATCAGATCCAGCTGATGACTTTCCCATTTGCAGTGCTCACAAACCTGCTTTCCATACAGATTCCCCTGTGCCTCATAAGGGTAGAACTCGGGCTACCATGGGCAATCCCTTCACGAGGCTGCTAAATTCATCTCTTTTTGGCCCACTGGAAATCGTATAGAATATAATACCTTTGAGACAACTACCTCTTCCAAATTTTGGATCATTTAGCCAACTCCTGCTAAAGTCATTAGGCAGAGACCAGAAAGATACACAGAAGGACGCTGTGTAAGTATTTAAAATGTAGCATTAATCTGCATTGTTTGCACATTACAGCCCATTTAGTACATGAAGAGAATACAACCTATACAAGGAGATCACTGTGGATGTGACAGATATTTTTAAAGAGCATTTTGTAACAGTATGTTGAAGGTTTTTTCTACCAGTGCATTAAAAGAACTCTTACCCTTGAATTGCTATGAATATAATTTATCCTGATTTCTTAAAGCAAGATTCGGTTCTCTTAACATAATTCCTGAGCTTTGAACTCATTGAGTCTTCTAATAACGCCCTTACATGAGGGAAGGAGGTAATTTTCTCTCTCACTGCCTTTAGGGGATCATCAATCTTGCAGCACTCTTAAGTGTTAGCATTGCACCATGGCTTCCTTTTTTTTTTTTTTTTTTTTAAAGAAACCTAATCATGCATGGAGACAGTGCTGTAGAGGAAAAGTTTCCAGTTATAAATTGCACAGTCTCTTTGTGTGGAATTGTTGTACCTCCTGTGAGGCAATTTTAGTATAAAGCATGCTATAGTCATTCAGATGTCTTGCAACACAAATTTTTTATAACCTTTCCTGCACTCCCTGCCATGACACATTTCTATAACAAGCAAATTCTTTCAATGCTAAGGCCAGATTTATAGATGAGTTGTGCTGTGTTAGTGTCAAAGAAGATGTGCTCATTAAGCAGAGGAACGTTGCAAGCATTGTGCTATTTGAAAAGCAGCTACTATTTTATTTACATCCCAAGCAACTTTTTTATTCAAATCCTAAGCAATAGGTATCAAGATATTAAGAATTGTTTTCACAGCATATTTATGCTCAAACATTTGCAAATTCAGTTAATTTCAGTATTAAAACTGTCAAGTCTGTGAAGTTAATATATTAGCCTTTTCCACTTAAAAAGGAGATCAGATAACACAAAATGTGACGGTTACATCTGAATCCTCCACTGACTTTTCCCACATAAAGAAATATTTTTTCTTCCAGAAAGAACTGAGATTAGCACTAGATGATTAGGAGAATCCAAGTCTTGAATACTAAGCGTACAGAAAAGGGAAAATGAAGAAAAAGAATGAAATCATCTCTGAAACTTACTATTTGTTGAAAGTAAAAAGTATTTCAGCATTAGATATGCCATTTCTTTTAGAAAAATAAATGATAGATGGAACAAAGTATACTTGGAGCATGCCTACTTTTCGGAAAGTTCTCTTTCCCCAACAGACAAGTGAACAAGTGATAAGGTCTCCGCTCAGCACTCCATGGTCCCATTTGACATTGGCACTAAATGCTCGCTTGGGATTGAACTCCCAAGGACTGCTTCTCTGATTCTTTCATCCGCTGTTTCCCCTTGCTCCTTCCTTCACTCTCACATACTTTCCATCCAAAGAATACCCTGTGATCTTTGTTCACTCATGTAATACACACTTCTGAGTGGTGGCACATGACCCTTACATGAACCTTGCCGTGTTCTGGCATGGGGGATTCTATTTCTTCAGGGAGATATCCACTCATTTTTGATAGCTTGTGGAAAACGACCGCATCCTTTGCCCCTGTGGTTTCATTACACTTCGAGCCAGTCCTTAATGAGGAATATCCAAGAGTGACACTTGAGGCTAGCAGCCTCACAGAAATACTGTACAAATATGACTTATGGCTTTCTTCTCCCTCCAGGGGTCAAATAACTGGCACTATCTCATGCCTGTAAAAAGACTGCTCTGAAAAGCAGTCTTTGTCCATTTTGTCCGTTCTGGACAAAAAGACAAATATAAAATACACATGCTTACCAAGTCTGGTGGGTTTTTTTTTTTTTTTTTTTTTTTTTGCCTTTTGAACTCTGGAAGAGCTTTTTAAAGCAATGAGCTACAAGTGCAAATAGAACCCTGATGCCACTCAGGCTGCTTTCCCAGGAAACCTATTTGCAGAGTTTTATTTGTTTATTTCTCTCAAGATAGAAATAAGCATTAAACAGAGGAAAGTTAATACACTTCATAATGATAAACCAGGGGTTTAAATGAGCATGAAAAGTTGCTGAGGCAAAGCCTTTAAAATGATTTTTAAGCTCTAATAGAATCCCTTGCATGCATTTGAAACACATGTGCACACAAAGCACTGACCCAGGACATTGTCACTGTGGTCTCTATTATCATTGGGATTTTGCAGGCTATGCTTTATTAAGGAGCAGCCAGTGGAGGAGCTTACCCGTGTAGGAGCCTCTGCATCTCCTCCATCACCCCTTTTCCTCAGTTGAGTGTTCGATGAGGAATCACTGCAGCAGGATTCTTGCAGGCTCAGCTCCCTTCCTGGGACCCCCATGGGCAGCGACCTTGGGCCTGGCTTTTCTAACCCCAAAAGCATGTGCAGTGCAAAGCTGTAGACCCTGGGCTGGACTGTGCTTCCAGGGGCGCTCTCATTCCCCTCTCAGGGAGGCAGATGCCACCAGCACCAATTATGCAGGACCTTGCCTGAATGTGCTTTGCCTCTGCGTGAGGGCAGCAGTGGGAGAGGTTTCTTGGAAGTCCTGGTGAGTGTGGAGAGTCTTGCTCCTGTGCTGGGAAATGACCTACTGCAGTTCACGGACATGATATTTGCCCCTTACTATGGGCACCTTTTTAAGAACTGGATCTTTTTTTTATGCAGCTTTTTCAGCTCTTCAAATCAAGACTCCTTAACAGACCCTGGCAGCCAGCTCCAGTACTTTAGGTTTCATTTTCTATGGCCCCAAACTCACCTGTCAGGCAAACACAGAAGAAAAAAATAATGCGAGCTGCATAGCAGTGGACTCTGTCCATTTAAAGAAAATCTTCAAATAGTTGTTGAAATTCAAGCTTAGCCTTTTTTTTTTTTCTGCTAGTGCACAGAAACAGGCTCAGTGTTTCAAGTACAGCACATAACTAGTGAAAAGTTATATTTTCTATCTGTTTGAAAGAACTCCTATCTACTAAAATCCCACATATTCACTGCTAAGCAGTATTCAGTTTCTAGACTCCATCCAAACCCTAATATTCTTCGCATTTTCCATTTCACATTCTGGTCTCCATCTCACATAATTCCTTCAAATGATATACATATATAATGCTAATTAACTACTGCCTAATCCTAAACTCATGCATGATTTTAATGCAAAGGTTTTCATTGACTTCGCTGATGATCAAAAAATACTCAGAATGATAGAATAACCTGAAGAAAGTCTCTTTCTAAGATTATTTTCCCAAAGCAATTACCTCTGAGTTCAACAGAAAAGAATATGACACAATTAAAAAGCATTTCTAAAAAAAAAGTCAATTTATTTTAAGGGATTTGCCTGTTCATCAGAAAACATTCTTATAAAAACAAAGTAATTTGAGGAGCGTCACATGAATTCCTTTTCTCCAAAGAAACTGTTGATTCTTTACATAAATTGTGTCTTTGGATAGAATATCTTCTCATGGATACAATAATCACGGAGTCACCATGCTAGCCAATTTAGGGGAAAGACTCAGAACAGGCCAGCTGGACAGCTTTACACCTGTATCTGTTAGCCACTAGCTTAACAACGTGTCAGGTTGATAGAGGCCACAATTACTCCCCTGCCAATCTACAAACCATTTCTTGCAAGAATAGGAAACAGAGGAAAAAGGCTGATTGCACAGCTAGCCAGGGCTTGAAGACACAGACACTCACAAGAACATGAATATTTAACATGGGAACATGAACAAAAGAGTGGTGTTACCATCCAGTAATGTGATAGCACTTGGGAAAACTGTTCTGTCTTCAGAGAGAGGCTCCTGGTCCTATTAGGAACTATGCTAGGGATTTGTTCTTTTTGCTTCTTGGATGGGGAACATTTTAATAGAACTTAGTTTACTTTCTAGTCATGGGGAACATTTTAATAGAACTTAGTTTACTTTCTAGTCCCCTCCTTGGCTTGAGTACCTAAGACAGAGGCAGTTCTCAGATGCAAAATGTAAAGTTTTACTCTTGTGGTGTTAAAGTATAATCTTCTTACATGGGAATCAGCAAGATCACCACTAACTGCAAAATATTCTAATTAATTTCTATTAAAGTGACCCTTCTCATTGTATAATTTCACGCAGCTTAGGAAAACAAAAAAGAGAAATTCAAATATAAACACTTCCTGAATCTACTTTGAATAATTCATGTTGGAGAAAGGGCTACAAATAAGAGATTTTTAGGATAAAAACCAAAATGGGATCAATCTAGGAGTTGTGCTCATATAGAAGCTCATTCCATAATGACCAAAGAGCTTTTTTACTTCTAGAAGGAATATGGGACAACTGACCTTTTATATGTCTACTTTTGTTTACTGGTAACTGATTGACTGACTGGTTCTGCTTGACCTCTTTTATTCCATTATAATTTTAACTACCTATTTTTACAGCTCACTAGTTTTCCACCAGCTGTATCTTTCTAGAAATGTACATTAAGTAGCACAACTGTTCTGAAAACTTTAGTCCTACAGGCTGTATTTCGATATCCTATTCTCAGAGTACAGGCATTCACAAATAACATACTTCTACGGAAACGATTCATCCGATCCGTTCCACATTGCTATGCTGGCAGGAGCTTTCTGACTGCATTTTTAAATAGAAGGGGCATTCTTTTCAAAAGAAACCACATCTGTTTGCGCTGAAGTTTTGTAAATACAGAGCCAGGTACAAATTGAATATTTTCAGTCAATTCCTCTGCTGCCCTGTAGGAATCACCCTTCAGAAATATCATCACTGTCTGCAGTGCCCATCTATCTGCCTTGCTGAAAGATAGCTTTCATAAAATGACTTTGTACAGAGCACGGCTGCTATGCCAATTTGCTGGGCAGCACTTTCAGCCTGTGAAGTGCAAGTGAACAAGCCCATCCTTGCAATGTAGCACCGTCTTCTTCCAGGTGATGCTGTAGGAGATAATAAAGATACCATCACATCCATGCAGCTGCTGCTTCGGCAGCTGCACCTATGGAGCAGTATTTCTCTGTGGGTGATGGTCACAGCTGGAAAGAGGGGCACTGCCTGCAGCACAGGCGCCAGCTACGGCCTGGTTATTACTGACCAGCAATTTCACCATGAGTAAGCTGCTGTGTTGATGGGTGTCCCCGGCCCAGTAGGTCTTCTGTGCATTATGAAGTTAGTCTATTCTGCTGCTTACATGGTAGAAAAGATATCGGACAGGATAAGCTGTGTCATTTCTTTTTTGGTGTTGTGCAACAGCTAGACAGCATTCAACATCATGACTGCAGATGTGGGTATCATCACCCCATAAGCCCCAAAAAATCACTTTTGAGTGCCATCTCTTTGACTTCTGCTCTTTTAAAATCTTTGCTGCTGTCTTCTACCCTTTTCTTTACAACTACTTTGATTCCTAAAGCCTTCCTCAGCTCAGTTTTCTACACAGTACAAGGCTGTGACACTGTACAGGACTTGTCCTGTACACAGGACAAGTACAAGGCTTCTTACTTTCCAAATCCTTCATGGACTTTCTCTAGTTCACCACATTTCTCTCCCCTCTTCCATGTATCACTTTGCAGTCTAGAGCCAGGTTTCTTGCTGTTCCTTCACACCACTTTCACCATAACCACCTTCTCATCTGCAAACTGCCATCTGAGACAGATTGCCTCTTTCTCTCTGCCTCATCAGTTCACTCTCTTTTCAAGAGAAAAGCTCCACAGCACTCAGTCAGAACCATAGATTTTCTCCGTGCCCTAGATCTTCTAATTTTTTTTCACCTCTGTGTTATTGGCTTTATGCCTGAATGCCTTAATTAACTTATGGTAGAATGTCTTTAAACAACTACTTTCTGTAATTTATAGTCTTATGTATCTGTGAGGGGTATTTCAGAGTGTATTATGTATGATTTTTTATATAAAACAGAGCACAAGGTATTTCTATGGTCTGCCAATAAATCGGTGCTATCTATTACAATGACTTGAAAAGCAAAACTGTAGATCATGTCTGTACAATAAACTTGATGAATTCAACGGCTTCAACTGCTGAATTCACTTGCACTCTAAAAATTTCAAATAATCTTTGGACAACCTGTAGGGCAGAACTGATTTCAGATAAAAGCAAGGTGTTTTGGCCAAGCTGAGTGAGCAAACTCCATCAAGTTATTACCAATTCTCTCTGACTTCTATGAGGTATGGGTATGTATTGGATGTAACCATTTCCTCCAGCATCTTAAATTTACTGTTGGTGCAACTCCAGTTCCTGCTGGACACCGAACAACCTCACAAGTGGTCTGAGGTAAGAGGTCTCTTTTGCAGAAATGGTTGAAGGACAAAGCACAAAGGGTAACCCATAATTAATGATGGAAGTAAGATACAGAGTTTCATACGCTTCCCTGCCCTCAGATTGGTATGTGGCTAGAATTTTACTTCTGCATTATTTAATCACTTTTAATTCCTTTTAGAAATCTTAAGAATTACCAAAAATGTTAGACATCTGCATTTATAATTTACTGGACTGAATTATTTCAGTAGCATACTAACTAATGAACTAAGTATTATTCTAGGTCATACTCTTTGACATTAATCTTTTGAAATATATTCTCAGGGAGGGAAGCAGGAGAGAGAAGATAAGGAAATCATTGCATGGGGAAAAGGAATCAGGACACAGAATACTTAATGGGGACAACAAGGTCAGATGGCTGGAAAAAAATGCAGGGGAAAAGCAGACACTAACGTATGTGTCATGTGGCAAAAGAGGATAGGGAGGACCAGAAAATTGAATGAAGTCCCCAAAGAATACCGTTAATGATTCCCAAAAGGAAATAAATAAATAACCTCTAGCACGTTGCTTTAAAGAAAGATAAGCAGATTTGTTTACTAGTCTTAGTTTACTGCATGGTTCATTGCTGCAGTTGATGCATGGATGACATGAGTCTGTGACAGGAAGCACCTTCTATATTAACATGCGTTTGATAACCCCCAAAATACAAGAATCCCTGCTACATGCCTACATGCCTACACACCTTTCAAAGGACAATGACAACTTTCTTATCACAGAATTACAGAATGGTTAAGGTTGGAAGGGACCTCTAGAGATCATCTAGTCCAACCCCCCTGCTCCAGCAGGGACACCCAGAGCACGGGGCACAGGGCGGCATCCAGGCGGGTTTGGAAGACCTCCAGAGAAGGAGACTCCACAGCCTCCCTGAGCAGCCTGTGCCAGGGCTCTGTCACCCTCACAATAAAGAAGTTCTTCCTCACATGGAACTCCCTGTGTTTCAACTTGTACCCATTGTCCCTTGTCCTGTCACTGGTCACCACTGAGAAGAGCTTGGCCCCTTCCTCCCTACACTCCCCCTTCAGATACTTATATGTATATTGTATTAACAAGATCAGCAGAGCCTGAGGCCTGAAACAGGGCCCTAACACATGGATAGGGAGTGAGGGGCAGCCTTGGGACACCGGCCCGGGTCATTGAGAACTATTATTGCACACAGGTCCTGAGAGAAAAAAAAAACACTTAATGTAATGAAGTAACTATACATCAAAAACTCCTTTAAAATTTTCTCAGGTAAGAGAGAAGCATACATTGTTAGACCTGCTGTCAGACAAATATCATACAATGCAAGCATCAGAATTGTCCTGTGCTGAACATCCATCAGATAGAAAATACCAAAGCCCTGAGCAGTGATGGGCATTATGAACCCCAAAACATACACAGGGCTGATGAGAGCAAAAACATACACAGTTGTGAGCTGACAGCAATATGCCTATAACTGTGAGAAGAAACCATTTGGCAGCTGAGAGGCGTTTGTCTTAACTTGTTTTGCTCATTTGTAAAGACAATGTTTATTGTCATAGAAACACAGAAGAATCATGTTGCTTCAATCTGCAAATGAACAGGCCTGAGAAAGGGAGAGAGAAAAGAGTCCAGCTTGCTTGGCACGAGACATCAGCTCCCCCATCTCCAGGAACTCACCACAAGCAGACGGAAGTCAGTTGTCTCCCTGGAACTTAAATCATCCAACCCAGCATCTTGCAAGGCAACTGTCTGCTGAGTTAGGAGCCCTCCCCCTATGCTTCTCTCTAAATGTGAGCACACTTTTTTTTTCCTAAGTATTGCTTTATTTATTAAAAAAAAAAAGTGCATGGGCATGAATTACTAAGCGGCAAAAAAGATTTGGCAAACCCTGTTTGGCAGAAAGTGAAACTCTAAATCTCTCCCTTATCTCACCGGACATCTCTTCCTCAGGATGCAATCTCATCTCTAAAAAGAATCTGTAGAGACATTTATAAGTCTCCAGTCCTCAGATGAGCTCCCTGATCCATCTTCAGAGCTTCCATGGAGTTTCTTGGTCCTCAGCTTTCTGTGGTGACTGCAAGGTGCAAAAACTTCTCCTGATATTCCCAGCATGCTGAAGGTATAATACACCCATGTAATCACAGTAATGCTCAGAATACAAAACCAAGCTTATAACTTTTGTAACTTCTTACAGCTACAGATAATGCCAAAAAAAAAAAAAAAAAAAAAAAAAGAAAGAAAGAAAATTCACACCAGAAGTTTCCTGAGGTGCCCCAGAAATTCTGAGGTAAAAAGTTACTTTCCTTTGCTACAAAACCCTGCTCAAAAATGTAATGAGAACCCAGTTCTGGAGATTTCACTTGTTTTTTAGAACTTCCTTTGTCAGGCTCTGAAAAAGCATAAACATGGGTAGAAACTGACTCACAGCAAGCCTACAATGACAAGTGCAGACTTCCCAGTCATTCCCAGGTTTCAGATAGATACAGAAAAGGAGGGATTATGGTTCCATTCACTGCAGCAAACAGGTGACAGTACAAAGAGTGCCAGTGCAGCACTCAAACGCACTCTACATCTGGAAGCATCAGTGGAAGCACTCAAAAGCACTCTATGTCTGGAGACCTTTTCTTTTTATACCAGAGCTGTGTACATTCTCTGGGACTATATTTTCCCCAAAGTGTTTCATTTTATGGAAGATGGAAGAATGAACAGTGCACAGATAAACACACTACAGAGTTTAACAGGGAATTGTGTATATTTGCAGAAATAATTAGGTTCAGATCAAGTCTTCTATGCGAAGACATTACATGAGCCTATCATTGTTACGTTTCTAGTGCCTGCACTTGGTTCTAATTTAAAGTTGTCTTAATTCAGTGGTATCAACTACCATATCCAGATATAATTTTTCATTCATGTGTCCAAATAGGAGATTTTTGGTTTTGACAGCTTTGTTTCTAGCATCCAAAAAAAATAATTTATTATTGAATTTTCCATGTGCAACCAGCTAGATAAGGTTGACATTTCTGGTTTTTGGAACCTATGTGGATCCAATGTCTACAGAGGTTGAAATCTGATGAGACAATTTCCCTCACTTTTCTCTCCACCTCTTAGAACAGTCCTAAACACAGGTTTAATTGGAAAGGCTGTTGTTTATGAAACCTCTGTTTACATCTTGGGAGATTACAAGAAAGTATAAGAATAGGAAAACAAATATATAGGAAACAAGTATATGGAAAAAGACAGTAGGGATTTCCACACAGGAACTCATGCAGTCAATCATCAGTCCATGTTCCTCCACGTAACCACCCATTCCCACAAGCAGGAAATGAAAATAAATGCAAGTAATCTAAAAATATTTAGATCAGCAGGTGTTTTAAAATGTCCCAAAAACTAGAATTTTTCAATGACTGAGAACTTGCCACTTCATTATTTCTAATCTGACCAGCACTGAGAGTTAGAATGCAGAGTAGACAGGGAATATCTTCGCTCCCAGGACAGATCCACTAAGCCATTCTCTTAACAGAATAGGGGGAAAAAAAGTGATGAAGCAACAGGAAAGGAGAAATAAAAATATCATAGTGCAATTCCTACTGCAATGTGCCATACCACGTACATATATCTATATATGTTATACAATTACAAGTTCTCAAAGACAGGAAAACATTATGGGCATTTTAAATGTCTGTTAAGTACTGTATCTGAATGGTGCAATTTCCCTTTGCCACAGTTTTAGCCCAGATCTTTATGCCACATACTCCGTGACAATGAATCTCAGCACGACAGCTTCTCAGAAACAGAGGGAGGAGGAGGAAACAGCCTATAGCATGAAAAAGAAATTCTTAAAGTACTACAATTACCAACATAAAGAGATGGAAACATAATCTAAACAAACAATTTGGAGGAGTTTCGAAAGTACGCTCCCATCTGTTCTGGATACACAAAAATGCTACAAAATTACACACCACAATTTATAGCGTAAATGGTAGTTCTGTTAACCTCAGTTTACTAGGGGATGGAAAACTGTTATATATGTCAAAATTATAGTATCATATAAATGATCCACAAAGAGCAGAAAACTAAGACACAGACATGAGGCAGCATGAATTATTCCATGAGGAAGTTGGAGCAGGAAGCCGATGTAAACAGGTATGACTGATAGACACTGTGAAGCCGGTTTTTAAACATATTTGTGGTAAATAAAACACAACAGTCCCCAAACTCTTTACACCTACTGCAAAAAAAAAGACCTTTAAAATATCTAATGTACTAACGATAATGTCAATAATCCATAATCACTACACAACAGCTGCTGTGAATCACTGTGTTGCTCAGTGACACCCTGCAGAGGCACATATGGTTGCTCAAGAGCACTAGGAGAGATGAGTGAGTAGCATGGCATTTATAAAAGCACTTCAATGATCCGGGAGCCCAAGTCTCCTCTCAAAGTCACAACACAGACAAAAGAGCTTAATCCACCATCAAAGATGCAGGATTCCTTTTCTAAATGGATTGCTGATGAGAGCAGCTCGAGGTAAAGACATCAGAAGGAGTTATTTAGTTCTGCCAGCTGAAAGGAAATAATATTTTCTGCCTTCTCTGCAGAAATATATTTGCTAAAACCTTTGGAAAGAGATGGGTGTTGCCCTTGGGAAACTAGGCTGAGCATGGCCATTTGCCCCGTTTCATAGAGGGGAGAATTTTCCTGCTGCTTATCTGGAAGAAAAGGGAAGCTTTGACGTACCAAGTAGAACCCACAAATACTATACACTGATTTACTAAATAAAGATTAGAATTATACACGAAAAATAATCCTTTTTTTTCCCCTTCACTGTATAATCATTTTCCTTTACCTGCAACTGTTGAATTTTCTGTATTGTTTTTTGTTATTTACTATGGGGTAACTTGCTGAATTGAAGCCAGTTTGCCTCAGCATTTTCCTTGGGAGCCTACAGCGAAACCTTCGAAAGAGGCAAAGGGCATCGTACAGGGGAGAAACTGGGGCCACGTTGCAGCAATGGCTATCCTTGCCATCTGCAATAGGTTGAGGTTTTCCAGTGCTACGGCTCAACTCTTCTGTTACCCCAAAGCGTTTCTGCCCTGGGAAGACTGGGATACTTCCACAGCGGTGGGAGATCCCTGTTATTTATTGCTTGGCAGGAAAGACTGGTACTGCCTTGGTCTCCATAGGCAACTTCCACTCACAGCAGAAGATTCTTATCTTTATTTGACAGTATCACACGCAAGACCTCCCACTCCCAAGTTATATTGGTTTCTATGTTTGCTGTCAGCAGAGAGAACACATTGAAAGTATTGGCTTTACCAGGAAATTGGCAATGTGCTTTCAGGACTTTACATTATTTAAGCACATGTTGCTTCTAACTTTAATGTTGACAGATAACCACTGCCATAGTTTCATTAGGGTTACTATATTTCATGTTAAATTATGTTTCTTTAGGGAGAGACCTGGCATCCTGATGAACAATAACAGATGTGGTTGTTTTGGCTCGGTACCAGTCACCAGATACACATAAATTCACAGAGGATGCTTTTACTATGATGAGCTTTTTACTGTTGAACACTGTAGATTGTAGATTGTAACACAAGCAGATTACCACAGATAGTACACACAAGTGTCCTTTAAATCTTGTGATATATAGGATATTGCACACACACAGTTGCTGAGTGCTAAACAGCTTCACATGTTACATCTAACAGCAGAAAGTCACTCTGTGGAAGTGCTTTTACCACAACATATACACACATACATTGTTTTGAGGATAGGAAGATGCTTGATAACTCGATACATGAGATGAAATTCCAGGCTAAACTGAAAAAGATATTTGTAAAAGTTTATGGATGTTTTGTTCAGTGCTTAGAAGAGTGAGAGCAGAAAACTGGGAAGCTGGATTACAAAGGCTCAGGTGCAGGGGAAAGCATTAGGAAAGACTGCTTGGTCATGACTAAGGTTTGGAGGCCAAGTGACTCCTGCAGTAGGCAGGGAAGGGGAGATGCCTGCAGTAGCCTCCACGCATACCACAGGTACAGATGACTGGGAAGAGGAGCCACTAGAGAACATCGCTTCATGCTCTGACACACAGGTCAGTAGAGCTGCCAAAAGCACCCACGTCGTGTTGTGAGATTTGTAACTACTCACAGCTTTCCAAATGGAAACTGGAACATTCACAAGATGCAAGCACATCGCTCCTGGAGATCAGCCCATATAACAGGGAGTTTTTGAAAGGCATGTTTCTATGCTCAAATAGCTGTATCAAATAATTCACACTAGATATTTCTTTAAGAGATGTCATTTCCCACTGATGTCCAGACAGTGAGTTATAATCACCGGACTGTGAAATGCCTTAAGACTCTTCCAGGGCTTTCCTATCAGCACAAGGAAGCTCATAGCCTAGGCTCCCAAATATTGTCTATGTAATCAAAAAGAGCAATACAGATTTTGGTCAATAAAGAGATTTTAGACCATACTAAGTGCAAATATAACTGTCGTTTTATCACACACAAAAGTAGAAGTAAAATAAAAAGCACAGGCATAGAATACATACCATGCTTATCCTGCACTGTGTTCTGTACTGAAACATTAGTTCTGTGGTACAGCACTTCCTGCATATCCTTTATGTTTCTGACAGCATAAAGCCACCATATTTAGAAGCAATCCTTAGCTTCAAGACCTGATTCTCTGCTCTGTGAAATTAGCAGTACTTCAGCTGAAGGAAAAATCAAGTTATTTAAAACCTTAATCCAAATTTTCTTGAAAGCTTGCTCTTGGATCCTCTCAAGTGAGCTTTGATTGCTGAAAATGCAGATGAAGCATTATTTGGGTTACATGGCAAAGGAATTATACTGAAGGATCCTGGAAATGTTAATTCTTGAAGATCTTCCTCTAAAAAAAAAAAAAAACACTCTAGTGACACACACTGAGAAAAAAATAAACCCAGCATTTTATGCAGAATGTGTGGAAGAGGAAAGAGTAAAGCTGATGGTTAGAACAAAACAAGCTGGGCAGAGAGGAACATCATGAGGTTCAACAAGGACAAGTGCAGGGTCCTGCACCTGGGGAGGAATAACGCCAGGCACCAGGACAAATCAAGGGTTGACCTGCTGGAGAGCAGCTCCACAGAGAGGGATCTGGGAGTCCTGGTTGAAACCAAATTAACCATGAGGCAGCTTTGTGCCCTTGTGGCCAAGAAGGCCAATGGGATCCTGGCTGCATCAGGAGGAGTGTTGCCAGCAGGTCAAGGGAGGGATCCTGTCCCTCTCCTCAGCTCTGGTGAGGCCGCATCTGGAGTATTGTGTGCAGTTCTGGGCTCCTCAGCACAAGAGGGACGTGGAGCTTCTGGAGAGGGTCCAGCAGAGAGTGACAAAGATGATTAAGGGACTGGAACATCTCTCATATAAGGAAAGACTAAGCGAGCTGGGCCTGTTTAGCCAGAAGAAGAGAAAATTGAAAGGGGATCTGATCAAGAGAGAATGTAGGGAGGAAGGGGCCAAGCTTTTCTTGGTGGTGGCCAGTGACAGGACAAGGGGTAATGGGACAAGTCGCATTTCCATATGAGGAAGAACTTCTTCTGTGAGGATGACAGAGCCCTGACACAGGCTGCCCAGGGAGGCTGTGGAGTCTCCTTCTCTGGAGGTCTTCCAAACCCGCCTGGATGCCGCCCTGTGCCACATACTCTGGGTGTCCCTGCTAGAGCAGGTGGTTGGACTAGATGATCTCTAGAGGTCCCTTCCAACCTCAACCATTCTGTGATTCTATGATTCTGTGATTCTGTGAAGTCTAGTATCTCACTGTTAATATATTACAGTATTATTATACAAAATATAGAGCAATTAAAAATAAATGGAACTGGGAAAAAAAAAAAAGCAGAGCATTTCTTCAGTCAGTTTATGCTTCTCTGACAGAGTTTCACTGGCAATATAACAGTAGGAAGCCAGCTGTTACACCTTCTGCCTTAAAACACTGTGCATGGCTGCAGGTTTTCGGTCACACTGCTGTTTCTAAGACATTTTCTTCGCAAGGCTGGTACTAAGTGGCTATTTCTACATCAGCATATCATGAGGTGCAGTGGGATCTGGCTGTTAGCAGTGGGTGCTGAGGACCTGGCATCTGCAGTGGATGCTTCTTGAGGGCACTGCTGCAGTCTAGCTGTAACCTGCATCCGAGGGCTGCACGCTCATTAGTGCCTAGAGGGTACTAAGTTCCCAGCATCCCTGGGTTTACTTCCATTGCAAAAGGAATTCAGCTCACATGCTCTGTGGCTGCTCTGCAGTGTGAAGTGCATGGTAAGTGGGGACAATCAGGAGAGCAACTTCAAAAGCTCATGCACAGCTTACACTAGACTACATGAATGTAGATAAAGATGTACTATGACTTGAAATAGCCTTAGGAGAAAATGAGATTCATAAATAATTGCAATTAATTATTCCCTGCAAACGTTTACTCTGGAATGTCCACATATAACTGAAACCTGAATTTTGCTTTTCCAAACAATCTGGATATCTTAATAATGTGTAATTTGCTGCTATTTCTGAATGTACTAGCTCAAGTATTTGATATTTCGGCCCTTTCTTAGATACACGCAAAGTAAATTCCAAAGTGCCTTTCCTTCCCTTGCACAGACTCCAAGAGAAATATCTGTCCTAGAGCTCTGGCAGGGTGATGGGGCCTTTCTGAAACCACCAAAGCTGTGTATCTTCCCAAACGGGACAGAAAGCAAGGGAGTGGAAAGATAAGATTATAACAGACTCTCATGATTTAAGCTCCAGTGCAAAGTATTAGTTGTTTCCAATTCTATTTGACCTTATTATAACTGCAGGGAGTTATTTTCCTCCATTATTCTATTGTATTTTGTTGGAGCTATTCTTGACATTGGATAAACACATTTCTTTGTTATTCTGGAGACCTTTGGGAAGTGCCATTCAGAAGCTGATCCATTTGATGCTTTCGGGCAGCTTTCATGTACCCACAAGGTTGTTCAACTTAACTTCATTTAATGCAGAGATATTTACAGTACAGAGGCTTGTGTTGCTCTAGAATTACTTCAAAGAGACTAAAATATATCAGAAAATAGCTGCAGCCCACTCTGATAGCAACAAGGCATTATAAAGGGAAAATTGTCATTAGTTTTTCTTCACTTTTGCAAGCCTTATTTGCTCTTTTTTTTTGGTCAGGGGAAATTATTCTAGGCAATTCTATTAAGGTACTAGAGGTATCTTAAGAAAAGCACATACTCAGAGCCATCTGATTTTGCAAGCATTTGCAAGCTTTTAAATTCTGAAATGAATTGTTTAATGCCTTCTGATCCTGTTTGAGTGAGAAGGTAATGTGAAAACGCAAAACAGCTAAAAATATCTGTATTCATGGTTCTGGTTGCTGTGCTTGTTTGTTGGTTCACATGCAAATTCTGTAAGATGATGCCTAGAAATCAAGTGATCTTTCTCCCACCTGGTTAAGAACCAGGAACCATGGGGAACAGCCTAGAATTAAAATCGCTTATTAACTGGGATGGGAAAGTGACTACATGAGATTTTTTTTTTCTTGCTATAATATACTCAAGGCATTTGGTATCATAGAATTGTTAAGGTTGGAAGGGATCTTTAGAGCTCATCTAGTCCAAACCCCCTGCACATGCAGGGTCACCTACAGCACGTGGCACAGGGCTGCATCCAAGTGGGTTTTGAAGATCTCTAGAGAAGGAGACTCCACAGCCTCTCTGAGCAGCCTGTTCCAGGGCTCTGATACCCTCACTGTCAAGAATTTTTTCCTTAAGGTCCTGCAGAACTTTTGGTTCTTTAGTTTGTGGTTGTTTCCTCTATACACTGATCAGATCCCCCCTCAGCCTTCTCTTCTCCAGGCTGAACAGACCCAGCTCTCTCAGCTTTTCCTCATAGGGCAGATGTTCCTGATCATCCTGGTAGCCCTGCGCTGGACTCTCTCCAGCAGCTCCACATCCCTCATGTACTGGGGAGCCCAGAACCGGACACAGTACTCCAGATGTACCAAGGCTGAGTAGAGGGGGATGATCACCTCCCTCAACCTGGAGACGCTCTTCTGAATGCTCTGAATGCTTCTGGGATCCCATTGGCCTTCTTGGCCACCAGGGCACACTGCTGCCTCATGGTCATCTTGCCATTCACCATGACACCCAGGTCCTTCTCTGCAGAGCTGCTCTCCAGCAGGTCAGTCCCCTGCCTGTCCGGGGTTATTCCTCCCCAAGTGCAGGACCCTGCACTTGCCCTTGTTGAACTTCATGAGGTTTCTCACTGCCCAGTTGTCCAGTCTGTCCAGCTCCCTCTGAATGGCATCACAGCCTTCTGGGGTATCAGCTACCCCGCCCAATTTTGTATCATAGCGAACATGCTGAGGGGGCTCTCTGTCCCTTCATCCAGGTCATTGATGAATAAATTGAACAGGACTGGACCGAGGGCAGACCCCTCGAGGACACTACTAACTATAGGCTTCCACCCAGACTCTATGTCACTGATAACAAAAGTATAAGTACTCTTCATACTTTCTGGTAAGAGGACAAGATGGGGCTACAGCTACTGTTCATGAGGCATCCAAATCCCTTTCTGCTTTGAACAGTCTTCACCACCTTGAGGAATTCCACTTGCAAGGTCCTTACACTGATAGATGCTGCTCTTTTTTTCCTGCTAGAATTCTATTGTTTTCAATACACTGTGCAGACAAGCACTACAGAGTATGACCAAAGCATAAGCTATTGCATTAACAAGTGGAAATACTTCATGTATTTAATTCTTCAGTCCAGACAGGAGTGTCACAGCAGCAGATTTTTAATGTATTGTTTTGTCAGCAGGGATGGTTTCCTTTTTTTCTTATTGTATCAGTACAAAGATTTTCCAAGATCAGTCAGCGGGCAGGATCTACTGTTCTGTAGCACCTTGCAGTATAAGAACCACAGGCAGTTTGAGAACTTCCCGTGCTGGCCCACAATACAGGCTAATGAAGCTGAAAGAAAAACCAGTGCTGCTACTATCCTGCACAATTTATACACTTAGAGAACAGCAGAAGACCATGCATCTACAAATAATTTGCAACCTTTATGTGCGATCTCTAATTTTGATCCAGAAAGCAAACCAGGAATTTGCTTTCTACTAAGCCCAGCCAGTGTGGAAGCGCTCTGTAGTTTTGTACTTTTGTTGATATGGCCAGAAATGAACAGACCAAATAAAGTGTGCAAACCAGCACTGAGTTAAAAAAAATGAAGCAGTAGTTCTTTCACAGAGTTCCATACCTTTGCTCCCAGCACTCTCCAACCCTGTATTCCTTACAGAAACAAATACAAGTAACAACTACTGCATAATACTACAAATATTATTAGTTATGTATTTATGAGATCCACTTATTCCTGTCAGCAGGCAGATACCAGACACTTGGCTTAAAGCTCTTATTTTTAAAAAATCAGTGAACATATATCTCCACTATGCTTTTAACTGTCTTAATTATCCTTAATTAGTTCTGTTCTTGGCTATGTTGTGCAGACAGTGAGCATTTGGAGAAACTTTACTTCATGCTAATTTTAAGGAGAGACAACAAGCACCATGAAGATTTTAAAACAAGTTTTTCAGCATAGACAAGTTATCCACCAGTACTCTTGCAGTTCAACTAGCAATATTTTAACATTTAGTGTTTGACTTTTCTTGTTCAGTCTTTGGGCAAACTTCTACTTTAATACAAGAAGACCTAATGATAACTTCAGAATTGGGTCCTTATTACAATTTCACAATGATGGGAGAATGTACATATGTCTCCCTGGGCAGCACAAAGTCGTATTTAGAAAAAAGACACCCTGGCATGTAGTTTGGCCCTGACACTTTTCTATAGCTTCATTTTTTGATGGCTCAGATGGATTGCCCGAGATAGAAATTGCAGCCTCTGAAGACGATTATATGTCAGGTGGCAAATGCTTTCCCAAACCCAAAGCAAAACCAGTCTCTTGATTTAAATACATAACTTTTGGTTCCAGTGTTTTTGTATTCTGTGACTGTTGGGATTTGTTTGTGCTTTACGATAGGTGAAATAAAATTTAACTTTATCTATAAAATATTAAGGGCACTTAAGTTCTTTAGCCAAGAAAACAGTAATGACTTGGCATTTTCTTTTTGTAGATTGTGGTATTATTAATGCCCTCTGGTTGCTTTGCTCCAAGTCAAGACCACCCCGCTAGT
Source organism: Nothoprocta perdicaria (assembly GCF_003342845.1). Taxonomy (NCBI): domain Eukaryota; kingdom Metazoa; phylum Chordata; class Aves; order Tinamiformes; family Tinamidae; genus Nothoprocta; species Nothoprocta perdicaria. The sequence goes on from NW_020455721.1 coordinate 1,719,828, forward strand.
ATTTACTCACAGACAGCATTCAAACAGCTGTTTGCATAAACTCTGCCTGCCTCTTGCAAAGGACAGGAGAAATGTCTTCTCTGAAATCATCAAATGAGTACTTTTCTAAAAATAAATTGAGGATTACAGCCATTTTCTTAGTTTCTGAACTAAATGAAGCTTTCAACTTATTCATCAACTAGGATATTCAAAGAAGACTTGAAAGAAAACAAACAGGATTTTAAATACAGTACTTGTTTAAAAGGCATTTGAATGATCGTGTTAAACTAAACAAACATGCAGGAATGCAATAGCACCAAGAGATAGGTCTAATTTTAATTAAGGTATTCTCTGAGGACTGATAAAGGAAATAAGTCACCAGAAAATAAACTTGCTGATCATGATACTCCATTTTATTTCCACCTCCAGTAATTCCCTATTGCTAAACATGCATTTTTCTTAGCCTGATCTCTCATTATAGAAATTGTGGCTTTCATTGAGGGAAAGTAAGATAAAAATTAGATAAAAACATTCATTCGGTGTATATAAATCAATAGAATAGCTTTGAAAAGAAATATGTACCTGTGCTTTTCTTCCCCACGCCTTCCACCCTATACAGTATTTAAACCTCTAAAAGGTCAATGATATTTTTTTCTATTTCCTCTCTGGTTCATCTTTTACTTAATAGTAATTTTTTTTAAAAAATACATGTTCTTGACTAAAATTAAACATCAAATGGTTTCTAGATTATATGATGAACCAGATTCATATGCCATAGCCTGCACTGAAAACCTCACATTTCCCTCGTTTACATTAACATAGCTGAGATGAGAATCAGATGCTGTTCTGATTACATCAATCAAATATATATTCAGGAAGCTAGGAAACTATATAAAACTCATCATCCTGCTATTAGTATATAATCAGTTAATATGCCTCTACAGAGGGGAAGTCATTTAAAAAGATTGCAGTGCTAGCAGTATTGCATTTTCCAAAGCAATGTCACTTGTGAGAAGGTGTGCCTGACAGTGACTGTTTGACCTGACATTGCACTTTGCTCCCCTACAAGTTCAGCGATTCACTGAGAGACTGCAAAAAGGCAGCTTAAGGAGAAGAAACCACAAGTTCATAGTGTAGACATTTTTTGTTATCACGGACAATTTATAAGAATTTCATGAAGCCATAACAAATGCTGAAATTTTTACCTGGGCTAAAAAGAATTTATGTTTTGGCAAGCAGCTCTACTTATTTCATCATTACCACAGATGAAGAGACTACAAAACGTCTTTGCCTCTTGAATCTTGAAAGCTCTTTGATGTGCAGTATTTTTTCTGAAAATTTTTACAAAGAGTCAAAGCCAGCTGAGTAGAATCAGTTTATGCAGAAAATGACGCATGGAATGTTAATCTGTAAGAAAATCTGGATAATTTTGCAAAGTGCAATAAAATAAAAGGTAGAATAAAGCCATGGAAATCAGGATCTGTATGCTATTATAAAAGAAATTTATTTTTGCTTGTAGAAAGTAGAAACATCAATTGTCAGTGAACACTTCAGTCTTTGGATGCGGCATTTTATCCCTGGTAATATGGATATTAACAAAACATGATTTAGCTCCACTAATGTAGCTGTTATTCAGTGGCTGTATTCTGCAAAGGCAGCTGAGTGCATTCATGAGCTTCTACCAAGGGAAATTCTGTCATCTAAAGAATCCTGTTAAATCCTATAAATCTACTAGCTGATAGAATGACTTTGACATAGAGACATGCATTAAATGGGAGGCTCTTTAAATACCTAAACAGTCCGGTATCACTTTCCAAGCCATTCAGCTTCACTTCTCAAATTGTGTTTCCACCTTGGACAGACTTCCCCTTATTACTCCTTGCCAAAAGATGTGTTACGATTTCTTCTTCCATGGTATGTCAAGCGTCTTGCAGTTTCACAGACACACAGAATCTGCTGGGTTAAAGGCTTCAACACCATGTTTAAGAACAACCATTAATGAAGATCCTGGATAAACAAATGCACCCTCTAGACAGAAAGGAATTAAAACCAGGTCACAGTACCTGAAGAAAAAACTGCTTTATAGATCAACAGCAGGGGAGAAAGAGTTAGTTAAAATAAAAGGAAGGAATAGAGGTCAACTCCCTGACATACTGGCAATAACAAAATTGTCTCTTTTAGTGTATCCACAGAGAGCTACAACACTTCCCTGTGGTACATGGCCACAAATAGCCTGCGACATGAAGCCAGGCACAGGTCATCTCTTTGGTGAGCAGCCCACAGAAGAATGAAAGTCTGACCTAACTCAAAGTCCTGCTAAATACAAAAGCAAACAAGCCCCAAACTATTGAACTTTGAAAAGGGAATAGCTCTGTATCTGCGACTATTCCCTTCCAGAAACGTCAATGTGTATATTTTTGGATAAAAGAACAAGGAACAGATCATTTTTCACTCACTAGGAACATGCTTGAATTGCTACACTTCTCTGCCTAGAGCTTGGAGACCAGAACAGCTTCCTCAGAGCCAGCCTAGGAATTTCTGCCTCACTCTGTGCTGTGCAGGGCAGGGCAGGTATTTTGCTACCTCAGCACTTCGTTTAAAGCTCTTCTTCCTGACCATTAATGTCACTGCCTCTTTGCAACAGAATCCAGCAGGGTATCGTATTGCTAATCCTTCTATTTTGCAAGGCTGAAAAGTCCAAAGAATTATTTTCAGCTCTGCTAAATTCTCTCATTGCTCTGTAAGCCTTTCACTTACCTCCTGGGCTCACAAAACTTGAAATTCAGCTAACACATTTACTAGTGAAATACCACAAACACTTACGTATCTTAAGGGCTTTGGCTCCTCATTCTGTTTCCAGAAAAAAAATGGCAATAGGTGATAAAATCTTGCAAGAGAAATAAAGTTCGAACTTCCACGCTGGGAGCTTAAAACGGCATTTTAAAAAATAGCTTTTCAATCGCATTCATTTCAGCTCACTTTTTTTCCCTTCTTCTTCTTTTGGCTTTCTTTCTACTAATGTTAAAAGTAGCACTCACTTTACCGTAGGCTTTTAATTTTTTTTGGCTTTATAACTACTCTAGGGTAGTGCAAAATATCTGTAGCCCAGAATAAACAAATGGATGATATCCATGCCTCCACTAACAGCTCAGGTACATCATCTGGAAAAATTGATCGAAAACCCACATGAGAGTAACCTCTATACTAAAAAGCTAGTTAAATAAAAAATATGCATCACAGCACCTTAGCTAATGTTGCAAAAATATATCCACTGAACTTTGTGAAAGGGAATAGTTATGGGGGTAAAGTTGCTTATCACTGAAAGTGCTCAGAGTTTTTAGGATATTCTATCTTATGAAACAGAGGGTGCTAAGGATATGGCCAGATTTTCTATTTTCCCTTGTTAGTTGTCTCTTCTTCTGTGACTCCAACCAAGCAGGGAGAAAGAAATAAATGATATGAAAATTATGAGTCTAAAGGTCAGTAGTCATGGTGAGAATTGAAGAATATGTAGAGGCCAAGACATATTTTTGCAATGCCTGAATTTCAAGTTGACCAACTCTTTATGAAGGTTAGTATTCTAAACATATTGACTAAGATTTTGAGTCATTGGTGTAACTGTCTTTAAATTACACTTATCTGTGGATTCACATAGGATGTCCTATATAAAGAAAAACTAGGTATACATTTAGATGATCTTCTAATTCCCACATTAAGTTCTTTCTTTTCCTCTTTCGTTTTCAGACTTTCTGATTACTTAACTGTTCATTTTTGCCTGAACATTAAAAAAACAAAACAAAACAAAAAAGCAGAGGATGGCTTCATCACATCAAATAAAAAGTATGGACGGTATAAACTAAGGTTGTCCTAAGATGGAATCTATTTATAGGAGGTTTAAATCTTATTATGGATCAACCTCCAAATATTTGGTCCTTAATGTTCACTTCTTAGCCCCAGCTCTCAAGAACTGTTGTTTTGGTTTTTTTGTTTGTTTTCATTTTTAATGTAATGTGAAAGAGAAAAGCATTTATACATACATTAAAGTTTTCTGAAGAAAGGTAATTTAGCCAATATAGCTCAAACATTTGTCCTCACTAAGACACAGAACAAAACCTCTCCTACCTGAACGCCCCAAGCGCAAGCTTGCCTGGTATTCTTACATAGTCGCTCTTCTGGGATTGTCCCCAGCCCTGTAAGACCATTGCTGTCATGAATAAAGGAGAGCACAGCTCCATAGGATGCATTTGGCAAATGGGCTCAGATCCACTCACACCAAAAACACATTGTGGTTGTGACTTGCTTTTGGATGGATAGGAAATTCAGTAGCTACAGTAATTGTGCTTCAGGAAAGAGAACTATCAGTTAGCACTGAACGACACGATAGCACCAGTAACTACTGGAAGCAGTATTCTACACCTTCAAAAGCTTGACTTGCCAATTACACTTCACTAATCCTTCAGTCTGGATCACAGCCCCAAAGCCAGGAATTTGCTGAAAAGTTCTTGCTGTGTTGCCAATGTCTAACTGTACACAAGTGCTTTCGTAACCCTTCCGAGGCCATAGACTACCTCCCTTCAACTCGAGGGCTAACTCAAAACTCCTCACCATTTACTCAAAAGCGTTCTCTACAGTAAAAGAATCATGACTTCCCAATATCTATTTCTCAAAAAATTCTTAAACTCAAACTACAAATCCAATAATGGATTGGATTTGTAGTTTTTCCCAACATTTATTTCTACACTTTTCATATGGAAATAACAGAACAGTTTCAGCAAAACCTTTAGACTCTTTTCCTGACCTTCACATGTCTTTTGTTCAAGACTCTCTAGATGCAAGGAAAAGGCATTTTATTTCTTTTAGCTCTTAAGTGATTACATCTGAACACTTTTCATGATTTTTTAGAAAAAGACCACCTAAATTCCCTTTCACAACACTTGAGAAGAAAATGATATATTGTACATTGTATGTGTAACTGAATACTTTGCTCTGCCCTTTCCTTGGACTGACCTAGATGACAGCTTGATTATACTATTGTTAAGCTGTGTGCTGCTGGCGCATCCTTTTTCTCTGGCTGTTTCAGATCCTGTCTGCCTCTCTAGCTCGTGAATTCTGTGCAAGGCTTGAGAAATCTGTTCTTCTTTTCCATGGCACTTTCTCCCTACCTTAGTTCTTCCATTTCTGGTCAAGTTCCACTTTTGCTGCTTTTTTTGCAGAAAGGCGGCTCTTTCTGGCCACTTTCCTTCTCAGATTGCTTGGCTCCACCTTTCTAGGCTTAGTTTCTACCCTAGTCCTGTGTGGATTCTCAAGTGTGTGTAATCAGAGATTAGATCACACTGCAGCCTTTCTCTCCATAGGCCACCAATAGAAAAACAATAGAATCGCAGGACTGGGCCCACTGATTGTAGACACAGAAATAGAGAAGTTGTTCCAGGTAACACTGAAAATTTGTTATTAGATTTCAGTACTTTCAGTTTTAGAGGCCAGAATTTAAAAAAGCAAACAGTAACTACAATAAAAAGCTGTTGAGCATTCCAAACTAATAATTTAATATCCACAAACACAATTGCTTCAAAATACAGATGTTTAAAATAGCAATCTAGCTTTCTAGTGCCATGATCAGAGAATTTCATCCTTTGGGATAAATTAGAAGTACTTGACTATGCTCCTCGTATTACAATAAGCCTATCTTGCTATGCCTTTCTGCCTAATAATTATAAATCTTACTATCACAGATGATTTTGATAAAAAATAATAAGCGTTACAAATTGCAGCTTCCAAAAGAAGACAGAATTGTTTAGTTTGGGATGCCAGTGAGAATGTTTCTTCATTCATCCCAATAACCAGCAACTTTGTTATTGTTAACATCATTACATCGAACAGTTTAATGAACAGGTGAATAGTGTAGACCATTTCAGAGAATTTTCAGTGTAGAAAAATTTCAGCAAACTAGCAATAACCAGTCAGATCTTCAACTTTCCTAAATGATGCTGAGTTCAGTGGAGTTATAAAAGTTTAGAGTGGCTGAACATTAGGCCTCATCTAATATTCATCAGCTTTTTAATAAATTGGAGCCTTTCTCAGAAATCGTTTCTTTGTGACCATGGTTAGTAATAGCTGGCTTGATTATCCAGTAGTCATTCTACCTTAAACAACTGTTGGAGATGCTGAAAGCTAAACCTACTGTGTTTCATTTATTAAGTTTAACTGTGACAGCCCAAGTGCCATATAAGCTCTTAAAACTACTTCACAAATGTATTTGTTTATAGTTTGTACAGCTCCATATTTCCATGCTCTTTTTTGAAAGTGTCTTTAGCTTAGTTTAGCTAGAAGGTCTACATTTAATCACCACCTGCTTGTTCTCAAATTCCTTTTTAGCTGCTTTGTTAAGCAGGACAAGCAAGATGTTAGCCGGGAGAGCAGGATGCTGGGGCACCCAGAGCACTTGGCCTCTTAGGTGCCATCACTGAAATGGAGCACGGGGCACTATGCCTGTGCCAAGAAAGTCCATAGACTTTGCCTGCAATCTCATGTAGGATGGGATCATCATTTACATCATTTATCCTTTATATAGAAACAAATTAGTTCATTTTAAACCTACAATGCATTGGTCGAGGAAATGATTTTGTAGACCTGAGAACTGGTTTCTGGTTGGGTCCCATTCTTGAAAAGGAGTATCATACAGAGCTTGCATTTCCAGAGACAAGAAAAACAGGCCCATGGAAGCTTCTAAATGTCATTTCTGAGAGATCACCTTCACTATTTCTGCTACAGAAATCCTCGCTATGCCATGACAAGAATAAACTCTTATCTATTCTGACATGCTGTTATGACTATTAGTATTTTAATTTTATGGGAAGGAAAGGAATGAGAAACACATAATTAAACCAGCTTATTCCCACAGATCAGCAAGCGTCTGTTACTTCATCTCCAATCTGCATGTCTCTCTGAAGAGCCTTCACAACAGTGATTGTGACTTAAACTCAGGTTTGCTTTGGTGAGAGCAGTCTTCTTTTAGTAAGCTAAAACGCATATTTTTCCCATTATCAATCTGCTTCAGTATATCATAGATAAGTGCTACAGCTTATAGATGGATAGATGGTAATTTTGTTTGAGAGTTTGTGTATCCTGTTTCTTAAATCAGATAACTTGAACAGCTCATAAATGGAGTGAACTCAGCCAAGTTCTGTGTTATATGAAAAGTCAAAAACATAACATTCATTTATTTTAAAAAAGCCTGGCTATAAATTATTAATTTATAATTAAATTAATTATAAATTAACAAATTAAGGAATATTAATATTAAACTCCGCTCTTTTTCTTGTTTACAAGAGCTGGTTGGAAAATATCTGAGAAAACAGGTACAAACGATAAATGTCGACTTGACAGAATATAATTGATGGAATTTATGGATTTATTCACTGAAGCTGCTCAGCATGAACCTTGTTCACCTGTCAGACTGTGCCGGCTGATGAATTTCTGCCAGACGGCTCCCCTGCTCCAGGGGATACGAGGAGGACTTCAGGGTCATTGCAAAGAGAGAGAGCTCGCTCTTAAGCATGTGAAATGCAGTGCCTTGAAATCAGTTACCACAAGTGCTTAATAAACAAATAATAATAAAATCTTATATCCACAAGACACTGCAGGTGCAAGCTGGCACAGGAAAAAAAGGTGAACTGCCTTGACATTTCTAGTCTGAATGTGCTCCTCAGTGAGTGGAGTCAAGAAAAAGGGAACAATCTGCCCTGTGCCTACACATCTGTGGAGGAGACCATACACTGCCTACCCTTTTAAGCTCACACAACTTTTAAAATCCACAGGGAGAGATGTGGTTAAAATCCACAGGGAGAGATATTTTCCCATTCGACATAATGTCTATAAATTTAGGGTGACATTACAACATAAAAGCAGATATGAGCAAGTCCCTAATATAATTACAATGCGCAGCCAGTGTTATTACAAACAGCAGCTTCTGATTCTCTTCACTTTCTCTTTACTGCCTCATTCAGTAAAAATAATTTCTTAGTTGCATCCGCTGAGTGCAAGATATTCAAACAAATAAAAACAAGACATTTTATGAAGCCAGCACAAATTCAAGATGGAAGGAAAAGGAGTTTTAGTTAAACTTTTAAAGCCAGGCCTTGAATACATATCCCTGAAATAAACAGAAAAACTCCTGGCTTTGAAGAGCAACTTTTGTGAGACCAAAAACAATGTTTTGAAACTTTTCTTACTTCCCTCATTCTGTATTATCAGCATCTATCTTTGCTACTGAAGTAAGGCATGCTTTTAGATGCATCTCTCAAAGTATTTTCAGCTTCTCAATTTTAGAGAGACTTTGGTGAAGGTTCTTTTAGCTTCCAGACAATGTGTGATAGAGGTTTGGTTTGAATAGATTTGACCTTGCTCTCTCATTCCTGCAAAGTGTAAAGTTTTCCAAGGTCCTTCAAATGCAAAACTTCCCACCAAAGCTGTCACTATATCTCACAGCAATACACCATCACAAACTGGTCTAGTACAACTTTTCCATTCAGGGTACTGAGACATACAGGCCAGAATGACCATACTGCCTTAATCTGGTGCTTAGGTGTCCTTAAATTTTAGTTGTGGCAGATCAGGCATGTAGCATTTTCATTGACCTCAGAAACAACTTCCATAACTATATGCATCTAAATATGAGCATTTAGCTTCTCTGCCTCAGTGTTTTTCATCTGAACAATATTTCTTTATCTGCGCAGTTTACCTCGATATTCATCAGTGAAAATTACTTTCCTACCGAAAAGCCTACTTAAAAAATGGCAGACAACATTGTGAAACAAAACTTGCCTATGCGATTCTTAGGTCTGCCCTGGAGTTAACTTAGTAATTTGAAATTGGGAGTACTTTTGGGGATGACAAAGTACTTCTGCAGTAGCTGATAAAGCAACTTTGGATTGTCACAACAACTGTAAACAACAAAATTAATTAAACTCACAAAATGCACTGTGATAAGAAAGTTTTGCAATACTACAAGAGTCATGATGACTATTTCATTTCATTGGAACTGAATTACATTCAATAAATATAACATGATGATAAAAAATCCAAGTTTCTTACTGCATAAGTGGATTATTATCTATGTATAATGCACTAGTAAACTGCACTCACATAAACTGAGGGAAAAGAATTCCATCTTAAACAGTGAAACAGCCTGAAGTTGACAATTGCAGAGTTAGTAGTCAAATATTAGGCAGTCAGCCAGAAGGGTTCAGTAGAAATTCCCTAAAGCAAGAGCAGCAAACAAAGGGGAGGAGTTAAAGGAAAGGGGAAAGGAAAAAAAAAAAAAAAGGGCAATTAAATCTACTCATGGGATGGTATTTGTCACCAAAAGGGATAGAATGACAGATGATTAAGATCTTTTTAAGGAAAAAAACAACTCAAAACAAAACCTGATTTAATGTAAGATGAAGTCAGTGAAATTAGCAGCTTAATACCAACCACAAATCTAGAAACCTCTTACATTAACAGCAAAGGAACTGCCGTTTTATTCTGTCAGTCTGTAATTCCCCTCAGAGTTCACTTGGATAATGAGCGATTAATGTCTATGTGTATAAAAGTAAAACTGTGTCCTAATTGGGTTTGGTTGAGCTAATTGCCTCTGATCAATAAAACTGACACACAGTATGCCTGTCATTCAAGAATCTCACTCTGGGCCTCATCCTATTTCCTTCAAATCATGCTTCCGACATCCAGGGGAGCCGGATTTGGCCACATTAATAGAAAATTAAAAATAAACCAGAAGAACTTAAATAGATCAGTAAGCACAGGGGAAATGTGCATTTTACTCAACTTAAAGCCCCTTGTGCTTCATGACACATCCCATCCACCTGCAGCACTTTCACGGTATTTTTGCGGTCCTTTCTCTACTGCTTCACTTAAACCTGCACAGAAAAAACAGTAGAGCCACCTAGAGCACACACAGGATATGACAACAGAAGGTATTTCCCTTCTGGGACACCTCCAAAGGACATAAACTTGGCTAAAGGTTCCCCATCACCACCACCTGTATAGATAGCTATAGTCACGCCTTACACCAGCACTTTTTGGCATTGCAATGACGAGTTAAAAATAGGATTTTTCTCCACAAAACCATATATTCTTTACAGCCTAGGCCAATATATAATTACATGACGTAATGCTTGCTCAAGTAAAAAACAAAATAAACAAACAGCAAAAATTCCATATGCAAACTGTTCCACCACTTATTTCTGCTCCACACACTAGTGTCCAGTATTCACTCAGACTTGATACACATTTTTAATTTCCTCGAGAACAGTGTCAAGATCATTTATACAAGCTATGTAGTTTACAGTAATGTGTGGTCTAGTTAAGAGGCCCTAAAATCTGCCCAATACAGACAACTGCTCTCTGTAAGACCTCCTCCCAAAGACCAGCCAAAAAAGCTTGACTTGAAATTACCTTCCACTAACTGCATCCCCTCAGATCATTTCGCCTATAGTGACAGTGGGAATACAAACAAATCTTCGGAAACAACCGATATTCTGCTAGGATGGAGGGACATGAGGCACTTGTCTCTGCTTTTTCTCTGAAAATCCATGGAATTTTAATGGTGCTAGGGGAAGGTCACTGCCACTGTCCATAAAAATATCAGAGAAATCTGTAACATAGATATTTCCATTCTGTTCAAGCAGGGAAAAGGAGCTTCTGCAAACTATACCGTGACTATGTCATTTATGAGCTGGCTACTACACACTGAGCCTGATGATATTCCAGCCAATATGAGTATTTTTTAAGATGAGATGAGATAAGCTATGAATTGCACTTAATGAGATACCAGTAATATTTTGCTGATTCGAGATAAATATACTCCTAGGGAAATGAATGCCAGCACGTCTATTTGTTTTTTCCACACACAGCTGTGCCCTCTAGTGGAATTGGCTAATTCACACGATATTTTTTCTCAAAAACAGCCAACTCAATCTTACGTTCATTGAGATGATGAGAGTTATGTTCATCTTCTGTTAGGTAACTGTTGTATTAACTTCAAAGAATTTACTAGTGCAGAAGTTTGAAGACACTTAGAGAAACCAAACTGTAGAGTTTTAAACAAAGTCCTTTTTTTTTATGCTCTCCCTATTAGTAGTTATCGTGACGGGAGAAAATCTTGTCTTGTGATCTTTAGGATGTCAGATGGAGTATAAATTCAACAGTTTAGGGACGAGACAAAATGAGTTGAAGTAGTTTTGAGCCATCACTGATTAGAGTTACCAACTCTACTAACCTGTCAACTCCTCCTACTCCATTTTTTTCCTATAGTTAAGAGAGAGCAGGACCACATCTGATGGCTGACTGAAGTTTACTAGATTTAGTGCAGGTTTTACCATTACTTACCTCTACCACTGTGATGTGCCTCCTCTGAAGTTTCTTTCACAGAAACAGTGAAAATGAAATAATATATACTCTTATTATTTTGCACTTCAATTGAGTTTCATTTACCATTTACCAACCTGGGCTCACCAACTTCCAGTATGCTTCTATTTTTTAAATCATTATCTTAGTGTAGGGTACTACAGAAAGTAGAAAATATTCCAGATTTTCCTTAGAAAATTAGACATAGAAATAGTCATTAGAATGTTATTAGATGTAGAAACACATTTTCTTTCATGCTATCCAAAAGATTGTTCACGCAAAAATTAACACCTACAAACAGATCTCCAAATCTTTATAAATATGAGAATTAAGTCCCCTACCTGTTGTTCATCCAAGGGCTACCTACTCCATTGCTGGGGAGAAGACACCAGGCCTGGGAAGTGGTATGGCCAGTGCAAGGCAGCATGTGCCCTGCCAAGATTTAAGGAAACATAGGTTTTGTGTCAGGCTACGTACCTTTGGCTGACATAGAGATATACAGCTTATCCAAAGGCACCTATGAAGAACTGAACTGTACCTCATCCAGATCTCGAATATCTCTTGTGCTGCAACCAAACATGCACAGACTTCTCCAAATACAACTGTTCCACACTCTGTGAAAAGGAAATTAGCCTTGTAAGGATTTTTCCTACCTAAAACATAGCCACTTTATATGTTACAGTTGTCTAGCTCACTGATTTTTACTAGTGAAGTGTAATACAGAGAAGACATGACTATAATATGAAAATATCCCCATTCCTTTTTGGAACTGAGAGACATTGACCAAGAAATATTGGTCTGCAATTGCCAATGAATGAGAATAAATAAAAGATACTCAGATAACATAAATGTTTTATGTCAACTGGAGACACTTTATTACATTGCTAAAGCGCCAAGAGTCAGAGCAGGTAAGAACAGAAATTTGCTCTTATTAGGAAGCTGTAAAAGGTTAATTAGGAAAGGGGAGCTCTTGGAAGCTGCTGGAAATGGTCATGTGGCCTCAGGATAGATGAGCCTATTACAGACAGTGCTGGTGATGTAACGTTTAATTTAAGTTTCCACTCATGTCACATGATCCTGCTGCAGGTTTGGGCACACAGAGCTCTGTGAAAACCACTGTCTTTTGTTTCTAGCATGAAGCAGAATTCCTGCAAGAAACAATGAATCAGAGCTTAATATACAGTTTTATTTTAGCCTTTTTCAATTAAAATAGTTGTAGGGGAATTTTATAATTAAAGTTTATTTTGAATGCTTGTAACAATGTCTTAGATTTATACTAGTACACAACTAGCAAGGAAAATAAATTATATATAGACTTGAAAAGCCATGCTGTCCACTAATTAATTTGAAAAAAAATACAATTAGAAAAAAAATCTACTGAACTTTAAATTTAAAAATATGGAATTTTCACCCCAAAACTCAAAAAGGGAAGGAAATTGTTAAATTATACTTTCAGGTTTTTTTCCTATATTTTTCATTTTCCCCACCTATTCCAATGCATGTGTGACAGTGATGTGTTGCAAGATTAAAACAAGTACTGTATCCTGTATCCTTTGGCATGGGCTTTTTTCAAATAAGCCTCATTCAGAAAATTAACTTATTAGGAAAGTGTAAAAGAATACTAAACTTTACAGATTTTCCCTTGCCTGGTGTAAGGGCTCTTAATGGCTCCATCAGCCTCATTTGGGGCTTCCACCCATGCCCAGGAGTCCCATTTAAGTTCGGCCTCAGCCTTCATATGAGCTATGTTTTGTGAGTGCTGGTCTCCCACTGTAGTTGCAGACTGACCTCCCAGCTTGGCTAAGGATCCGTGTTGTCTATAGATTCACTATGGCCTTGATCACTGTGCCTGACTGTGGTTACTTTGCTGTGCCTGATCTTGATCTGCAGATTGAACTCCCGAACTTGACGTCAGACTATCCTGATGACCATTAACGTGACTGAGGATCCGGGCTCTTGGCTGAATCCCGCTGCCAGGCCTCCACTTCTCCCCCTGCCTTGGGTACTGCAGCCCTGGGCCCTTCTTTGCTGGCTAAGCGGTGGTGGTGCTCGGCTCGCTGTCCTTAAGGGAGCAGCTGACCCCCCACTGCTCCCCAACCACTTGCAGCATTGACAGTTGTGTGCAAAGCAACAGGAGAAAAAAGGACTGTCTGGTTTATTTATCACTTTGCCCTTAGAGACCTACTCCTCATGAAGCATTCACCAGGAGGACTTCCAGTTCTTGGATAGGCTGCACACCCCAAGCACTGAGGGACAGTGCCCTAAAGCATGGCATGTGCTTTTAGAGGTCTCTTCCAATCTGTACTTCTAGAATTACTGTGATTAATAGCATTATCTCAAGCCATTTCTTCTCCCAGACTCTATGCAGTGATAGCAATGAAATCAAACAAGACAGCAGTTCTTCAAAAGAGTCTCTTGAACACTTTTTGAAAGTGTTTATTCACTGTGAGCTATGGAAGCCGCTATTTACAAAAACACCCATAACAACTTTGAAAACGCACACCAGAAGAATTTCCAGCATCTTTCTCTCAAAAGAAAGATGAAAATAAAAAGTTAAAACCCTTACCTTGTTCTCTGAAAACTTAAATTCCCATAGCTTATGTGCTGCCTAAGGCCATCCTGCAGAGCCTTTGCTGCAATTGCAATGCTCAGGCGAAATTATTGATTGAAGTCTTTCCCCTTTTAGTCTGGAGAGCTATCCAGGGAAGTCACAAACCTTCAGACATTGCTAGCTCACACATGGGAAAAATACTGTCTAAATGTCTTATGCTTTTGTACAGATCTTCACACATGCTCAGCCATGAGAACAGTCTTTCTAACCACAAGACCAGCTACACAAATTTAAATCATGCCAGTCATTTTTCTTTAATCGGGCAATTAAGGTCTTGAAGCAATACTGGTTTTCCACTGGCTTCATTACAAATCACCTACAGATCCTGATGTATTCCTCCATGCGCAACAGAGGAGTGTGAATGGGATCATGAGAGGGGTTATCTTCCAGTCCCCGGACATGCACTAGGGCCACTATAAGTGTGTTGTAGTCCATATCTGGAGGCATCCCACCCGCCTGCCTGTGCAGATATTCTCCCTGGGAAACAAAACACTCTGCGGTTCCCCACCATTGCTAAAAACACCTCCAACTTCTGCAACCAAAAGCAGCGGGCGAGCGGCGGCGGGCGGAAGGCGCGGGGCGGCGCTTCCGTTGGCGGTTGAGCGGGGCGCTAACGGCCGCCAACGGCCGCCGGCAACGGCCGCGCGCGGGGCGCTCCGCCCCCGCCCCGCCCCTCCCCTCGCCCTCCCTCCGCCCCGCCGCTCCTCCTGCGGCCTCCTGGGCGGCAGCGGCACTGGGACCGGGACCATGCTGGAGACGCTGCGGGAGCGGCTGCTGAGCGTGCAGCAGGACCTCACCTCGGGGTGGGTAGCGCCCCTCGCCGCCGCGGCACGGAAGCGCGAAGGGGCCCGCGCACGGACGAGGCGGGAGCGGGGGAGGGGGGAAGCAGGTGACCAGGGGCCCCGGCGGGGCCAGGAGGGAGGAAGAGGAGGAGACTTGGAGGAGGAGGAAGGGGGAGGCGGTGTCCGCAAGGCCCGGCCCTGGCCGCCCCTGGGGAGCGCGCCCGAGGGTCTCCGGCGGCGCCGTAACTTCTTAGGGGGTATCTGGTTTAAGCGACCTTCTGAGGCGTGTGGGTGGCGGGGTAGCGTGCAGAGCCCGTGCGCCCCGTTCCGCCTCTGGAAAGCCTCGCTGCCCTTGGGAGAGGCGAGCTGTCGCCATCCTAAAGAAAGAAGTAGAAGGAGTAGCCTCTTAGTGCCTTAGAAACAGAAAGAAATCATTCTTTAGTTGTTCCATAGACTTCTTTTACAATGCTCACTGTGTCAACATTTTTCCCCCATTTTTAGCTAAAGCAGGTCATCTAAGTGAGCATTGCTAAAAGTGAGTGGATAGTTAAATGATAAAGTCATTGCCCATGCTGGGAATACCTGCTTTTTGCTTTGCTTTGTAGTTGGACTCATGATCTTGAAGGTCCTTTCCAACCGTAATGATTCTGTTTCTTTGTAGTAAACTGCAGAAGGGCATTGTAAGTAGCTGCTTTCAAAGACTGCGTTGTCTTCCTTGCCCTGTTGAGGCAGTCTTGTGATACCCGAATCATAAATAAATGTGTGTGTGTGCTTGTGTGTTTATAGTGATGAATGTCAGTGAACTCTCAGGGGTTTAAAATACACAATTTGCAATGACTTACTTGTTTTGGTACACAAAGCTCCAGAGAAATTGGTAGAATAATCAACCAATCAAACAGATAATTTACTGCTACCTGTTTCAGCAAACAACAAATGAATATTAAAAAGTCTTGAGAGAAGAAGCTAAAGTATTACTTTAATAAATGCGTTCTTAATATTTTTATTACTGCATAAAGGCATAATTTTTACTTCTGTTTTGCTGTCATTTTTGGAATCCTTCACTGCCTCTGATGCCCCAGTGCAGGGTAAGCTTCTTTGGGAAAACACATTTTTCACGTGTTCAAACAGGATTACAGAGAGGCCATACCATGCTAATATCTAATGATTATTTAACTCTGCACCTGAATATCTTGCTGCAGAGGGATTGCTGCATGCTTATACTTTGGCATGTCATGTTTTGCTTTGAGAATACTTTGTGACTTCATCGTTTCCATGTCTGTGCTTCAGCAGCTGCACTAATTTGCCTTCTTGGAGTGTTCCTGCTGTTTTCATCTGCAAGGTCCTTCGTGTTGCCACTGAGAATGTGTGTCCCAGAGCTTGAGTAGCAAAGGCTGTGGGAAGCATTGCTTTCCTCCTTGAATTGTCTCCTTGCAGTGAAGCCAGAACTCAGGTTTTATTTCTCCGTATGTCTCTCCTTGGGCAATGGAACCTCAGTACCACTTGTCCAGATTTCACTGGGACTTTGATCCTTCTAAAATAATAATAATAGGAAAGAAAAAACCCCAAATCAAATGCTGTTAAGACTTTGTTTATTTTCTATTTAATTCTGTATATCCTATGAATGAAGTAGCTAGACTTGACCCATTTACCTGCAAGCAGTGTTTTGTAGGAGGAATAGAGAACAGTGAGTTATTTCTGTGCTGAGGCAGTAATTTGTGTGCTTCTGTCAGCTTGAGTGGCATGGCTCTTACTACTACCTCTTTATATACAGAATGTTGCTGAAAAGCCAGTATCTTACAGCATAGTGATAAATCATTTAATCTTTATTCCTATTCTATAAGAAAGGCTTTTCTATAGAGCCTTGAGGCTACTTCTTAAAGTTCTTGGAAGTTGTGGATGGTCAAGATGGGGGAGTGGATGGGCTCACCCAAGCAGCAGAGTGAATATCTTTGTATCAGGGGTGTTCTCTAAGTCAGTGAATGATTCAGGACTTAGCGTATATAAATTGACGAGAAAAGATAGGTGTGCATGTGCAGGTGTTTGTGTGTGTGGTTGTTTGGCTATTTCAAAGTAGCAGGGTACCAATAAGTTAGAAATTGGCCATAGGTAAGACCTATCTCAGATTTGCTGACAGTGTGCAGTTGGTGAACTGTGAGAGATGGCAGTTGAAGAGTCATATTAGTTTTGTGTTGATAGACTTAGGGCAAGTGGGTGATTTGTGTTGCCAAGGAGAAAATGTTACCCCACATAGGACCAGCTTTTTACTGTATTGGCAGTTTTCTTTGCAGTCTGAATAGGAACATTCAGACGATTAACTGAATGTGACTATTGAGCAGCCTTTGCTATTTTAGAGCAGCCTATGTCTCTCTAAAAGTGATCAAGTCCAATTTTGAGAAAATACTCGCTCTTCCGTACCCAATTCTGAATTTAGATGGTAAGTTTGCATTAAGCAAGTATGTCTCTGTGACTTGTATGCTTTTTATGCTTTCCTTGTCATATGTGTTTTCTCATAAAGGGTATGATCCAGGACTATTTCTATGTAGGGATTTATACCTTTATAATAAGAAAACAGTATTGAGAGCTTTGTGACTTGGGAATTTTAGTCTTCAGCTGCTAGATACAACCATAAAAATCTCATACTTCAGAAGCAGTGTATTTGAAAATAATTTTATATGACAGTTTTCATAAAATTGAGTGAAATTTAATTAATTCCTGAAATAAGGGGCTAGAATTAAAACATCATAGTAGATGGGCATTAAAAAGGCTGTTCCCTGGTTTGCATGTTGGTAGTGCCTGATTGTTTCCTGTTTTGATTTCTAGGTTAAAGACTTTGGGTGACAAATCAAGAGACGCGAAAAAAAGCAGAAAAAGGTACTTTACATCTTAATATATACTGTTGATCTAGGATCTTGTTTAAAGAAAAACTTAAAAAATATATGCTTAATGGTGTATGAAGGATAATCTATTTTCACCTCTATTGTAACAACATTTAAGAAATTTGGTGTTTTTATTATACTCTGCATTCTAGTATATTACTTGTTTACCAACCTGTGTCTACTCTTGTCTATAAATGGCGTCTGTATGTGTTTCTTCAAACAACCTCAGATGTTCATTAGTGTAAAGCATGTCCTTAAAATGTGGTGTGAAGACACAAATTAATTTTAAACTAATTCTAAACGAAAAATAAACTATCTGAAATAAACTGTACTAAGACCTCAAAGCCTGATATTCTGGAGAATACAAGGTTTTTTATAAATTAAAATTTATAAAATTTTCATTTTATAAATATAGACAACACTAAATCTAAACTAAAAATATGCACAGATTTGAATAAAACCATTTTAGGCAACCATCTCTGCACGTTTCCAGTCTGTGTAGTTCATCCGGTGTACTGTGAATATTTTTAAAAAATGCTCTGGGTGAACCAGTTGGATAATCATAAACAGATGAACTCCAGGGTGACTCATGATTCTGCTTCTGATTTGCTAATAGAGTCCTAGGACAAGTCAAGCTTAACTTGATTCTAAGGATGATTGAGACCTTGTGAGTCTAAGAGAGCTCTGATCCTGGATGTAGGAGAGGCAGGAAGGGTGACACTAGTGCGATTTTGCTTCTGACCTCCTCAACAGGATAATGAGGTTGATATAAAGTCTCTAAACAACTCAGAAAAACCTCTTTATCATAAACTCTCATTTTATGAGGCACTGTAACTTCCTTTACGTCGGCTGAAAGATGTAAACAGAATGTAAACAGTCAAGAATATTTTTGGAGGGTGTCAGGAATAACTTCATACGGGTATTGGATGGCCCTGGAGGCCAGGATTGGCCTACAGCTGGATCTGGTAGTCACTAAGAAGGAAAAACTGGTTGATGATGTGATAAGCAATGGTAGCTTGGTCAGTAGTGGCTTTGGAATAGTGGGGTTATAAAGTGGTAAGTGGGATCCTGTGAGAAGCAGCTCTGTGAGAGCCAGGAATCTCGGAGAAGCTAGCAGGACCTCAAGGACAACATCCTCCAAGCACAGGAATGATTCATCCTGATACTTGGGAAGGCAAATGTGTAATGAGATGGGCTTGGCCAAGCATGGAACTCATGATAGAGCTTCACTGTGAAAAAGCAGCCTGCGGGACATGGAAGTAAGGATAGGCTATGAAGTAGAGATTCAGAAATACTGCCTGGCCATGCAGGGAGGTGTCAGGAAAGCCAGAGCTGGCCTGTATTTTATACTCACAGGAGATATCCAGGGCCAACTAAGAGCCTCTATCCATACATTAGGAATAAAAGGCTGAACAAAGAAAATATGCTGCTGAGAGGGGTGAGTGATTTAGTGACAGAAAATGCTGATAAAGCTGAGGTACTTTCTTTTCCTCTGTCTTCAAAAATAAGGTCTGAAAGAAATCTATGCCCAGTGAAAGGGTTCAAGGAGACCAAGTGGTAGCAGATGAGTGTTAAGTTAGGGAACTTGCTCCATACCAATCTGTGGAACCAGCAGGAATCTCCTGAAACGCCAAAGGTACAAATCTGAAGCACTTTCCCTGGGAAGAGAGAACCCTCAGCAACAATACTGGCTGTGCAGCAGCTTTACTGAAAGATCCTAGAGATCTTGGCAGATGGGCAGCTTGGCAAGCAAGGCCAAGAGCATCTTGGACTGTGTGAACAGGACCACAGCCAGCTGACTAGAAGGAAGTGAGTATTTTCCCTCTACTCTGTCCACCTTAAACCATGTCTAGATTGAAGCGATAAATTTTGGGCCCCTAATAGAGAAGAACATGGGTAGCATGGAGCAAGGTCAACAGAAGCCCTCAGAATGGTTGGATGCCGCAACACTTGTCCTGTGAGGAGAAGAAAAAACTGGGTTTGTCTAGTCAAGAGAAGAGACTGCTCAGGGGGACCTCACAGCAGCTCCTTCCACCAAGCCCCTGTGGAGGTTATCGAGAGGACAATAGGACAAGGCTCTTCATAGTGGGACACAATGGGAAGACAAGAAGCATAAGTTGAAGCAAGAGAGGTGTTCAGAGTATGAATATGAGGAAAGGCCTTTTCCCCATGACGACAGGCGAGCAGGGGAAGAGGTTGCTCCCTGAGGCTCTGTGGTCTCCATTCTTAGAGGTTTTCAAGACAGAGCTGCATAAACCTAGAACAATCTTACCTAATACTATAGCTGACCCTGCTTTGAGTGGGAGGCTGGAGTAGAGACGTGATGAGGTTCCTACCGCTATGAATTATCCTACGATTTTGCTATTGCTTAGGAAAGCAGAAACTTTGATTATGGTGTTTATTTTCCATTCAGATTGTTTGGGTGATGTTCTAAACATGTTTTGATAATCTTATAACAGACTAATACAGAATGTTATCAACATCACTGTGTGGTAAAAACATCCTTAAAAATGCTGTATTGTTAATTTTCCTTAACTTATGGTGCCATATCTTCATAGTTCAGGTTACTATTAATGAAAATGTGTGTCAAATAGGAAGCAATTAGGATATTGGACTGACAAATTTTTTTTTTTAGTTTAGTATTTGTTTAAAAGTAGAATGCACTGTGTAGAATCCCAAGGAGGGATGTAAGGAATTTGTGGAGCAGCTCTACTTTTAGAGCCGTCCTGTTTCCCATTTTAAGTTAAGGAAAGCAATGTTTTACTCTGAATGATTGTTAACTATACTATTAGATTATGAAAGTTGTTTAATGGACATCAGGCAAAAAGAACAGCGTAATATAAAATAATGAGGAGAAAAACCCATAGTTTTGTAACATTCTTGTATCTTTATACACATAATGGGTAATGACCTTCTATTTATTACTAACACCTGTGCCTTTACATTTTGTTTACAGAACTGGTCATTACTTGCCAGAGTTTTCTGCTGGACTAGAATTACTGAGCAGGTATTCCTTCTAATTTTGTTAATGTCTGTTTTATGTATTTTCAGAAATAATGTATTAGGATCAGAAAAATAGGTGAAAATGAAAGTGTTTGTATCAGTAATATTTTTTTTAAATGTTGTGAAGTTACTAAATGCTAGGAATGTTTAAAGCTTGCCCAGTCCTTAAGTACTGAGGGAGCAGAAGTTATGTAGGGAAAAGTGGCAATGAGAGAGAACTTAAGCTTGGTGTCTAATGCACAATAATGAGAGCAGCACTGAGACCCAGTCTTGAGTTTGAGTTTGTGTGCTTGTCGTTGCTGCAAAAGGAAGTGTCTTTTGTATGTATTTGATCACATTTTTTTCTGATAATAGAAGCTTCAGAGTTTTATACCATTATTTTTGGAAGTCCATGTGCAAACAAACACATTGGCATCCTTGAAATTCTCTCATTTATGAAGGGAACACTGTGAAAATGTTTTGATCTTTCCTTTCCTCAGATATGAAGATGCTTGGGCTTCCCTTCACAGAGGAGCTAAAGATTGTGCAAAAGCTGGAGAGGTAATAAAAAGTAAAATTATTACTTTTAAAATGTTAAATGTACAGATTCTTTTCATAATATTGGTATTAAGAATTTTATTTTTAAAAGTTAATGTTTTATATTGTGGCTGAGAAAATGTCAAGTTGCAGTGTTCTCTGCTCTGCTTTTTGCATGTTGCTTGACAGCTGTCTGACAAAATAGTTGAGAATGTCCGATTCTTCACATAGCTCTTGCAGATTTATTGCTACTCAGCCTACAATTAATCTTCCTAAAATGATACACAAACACCTGTATATGTAAAATATGATCTCAGATAATTTTTATTATTACTATTTTTTTCACAAAAGGTCACATAACTGAAATCAAGGTCTCACTCATGTTTATTTCTAGTGTTTCTTTAGCAAACCTTGAGCATGCTGATTTTTTAATACCTTGAAATTATCACTTACAAATGGTACATTGATAACCAGAATTTCTTTTGGCTTTTCCTGGGTGTTTACACAATTGCAATTACTGTTTGCGTTTAAGCAAAACTAATCTTAATTATATGAATTTACGGATTTTCTGTCGCGTGTTAGGTTAGAGAAAGATATTATCAAATAGGTATGATGAGGTGATGGTATAAACAAGGCTTTCTTGTAGGTGGTGTATTTTTCCACTTTTTTGTTAATTGAAATGTTTTAAGTTAGCTGATAATATTATTTCGTAAGTTTTTGAGACACCTACAACAGTAAGAACATAATGAAAGCATACATCTTACAGAACAGATTGCACAAATGATGTTGCATGTTACCACTGTAGCTGTACTGGAGGGCCAAAGCATGGTGGGGGAGGAGGCAAGTAGTTGGCATGTTAAAAAGGAAGGACTGTCACACTGACAACCTAGATGTGTGCAACTCCCCTTTGCAGTGGCCTGGAAATCACATGATTTGACCTAGTCTGTTTAGGAAGAGTCACAAAGTAGTTGTGCTTTTTCCTGATTCATCCATTTCCCCCCTGCTGGGAATAAATTGGCAAATTGTGTAGTTTACCTATTTCAGGTATGATTGGAAAGAAAACTCCAGTGCTACTGCTGCAATTAAAAAATTGCCCTACTCTCCTGGTGGTGCTCACCGGACTTTCCCTTCAAGCCTTGTCTAAGGGGCAGACAGTTTAAGCTGGGTGGCCAGGGTGCAGAATGGGACTGGGGTGTGGGGTGCTCTGTCCTAGCCAATACTTTCTTGAACAGATCATCACTTTATCCTTGCTGCATCCTCCCTGGCTTCTTCTTTTCTCTGGGTCTTTTTTTCATCAGCTTAAAAAATTCATGTTTAATATATTTTAAGGTTTTAATATATTTTAATGTTTAATTAAACATTAAAATGTTTAATATATTTTGAGGTATACACAGGGTAAGAAAGATAAAATACTATCGTATGTTCTTTTTATTGTCTAATACTGTATCTACCTTTTCCAGCAATCCTAGCGAAAATCTTCAGTTTCTAGAGACAATAGCTTGGTGTGTTGTAGCACTCCTGATGATTTTTCTTGCAAGACCACTGAAATGAGTTGCTTGCAATTTTGTGGTACTTGCAGTAACCTGCTTTAAAAAATTGTAATTCTGAAAACAAGTGAGATATTTCATATATAAGACCAATTTCATCTTAATCTCACATGTTATAGCTGCTTGGGAATTTTTTTTTTTTTTTTTTTTTTAAGTAGAAAATATGGGCTTTATTGAAATAACAGCTATGGAAAAAAAAAAAAACCCACCTACAAAATTGACTGACTAATCACACTTAAAAAGTCCATATTGCCTAGTAGCCTACTTCTGCTTTTGATCAATACCAGATAAATAAGGCAACATGAGAAGGTTGTAAAACTTTAGTCTGGATGAGAAAGGAGCATGTAAATTTCAAGTTTTGATTTCTGTCTACAGTTTTACCATATCAGATTATACCTGTGGTCTACCAGTTCCATATAAAATTCTTCTAAGATTATTGCTTCTATTTCTATTATTGTTTAGATGCTTCTAATTGTAGTACATTTTAATGAACTTGTCAGAAATATTTCTTTCTGATGTTTACCTCCATCTCATTGTAAATTTTTTTTTACTCGTTTACTTCAATGCTTAACTAATATAATTTTTTATCTTGCTCTAAAGAATCTATTTGATAATATTTAAGTAAGTGGGATAGCTTTCTGAAATATTTTATTGCTCACTGTACTTTGGAATAATGTTTCAAAACTTGACAGGTAAATTGGCTTGGCTTTTTGACAAGCATCAGTTAGTGGGATTTGGGAAATGTTGCAAGTAAACTGAAGAGTCTGTTTGTTTCAGCTGGTGGATAGTGAAGTTGTGATGCTTTCTGCACACTGGGAGAAGAAAAGGAGTAGTCTGGTGGAACTACAGGATCAGCTCCAACAAATACCTGAGTTCCTAGCAGATCTGGAATGCCTCACAGCGAGTCTAGGTAAGGTTTTCTAGATGTCACAAGCATTGGAGTCAGTGCAGAGGATTTGGCCCAAGTTTGACTGTTGTGAACTTTATGATTATCAAAATTTAACTTTTCAAATACATATTTTATCTTATAAAACAGTAGTTCTTGAGCAAATTTGCTCTATAAAAGACCTAGATTCATAGTGACCTCTTTCCCAGCAGTTAAAATATGTTGTGGGATGCTATTTGGGGAAAAAAGAAAATGTATAGCAACGTTCTGTTTTGAACAGTTGAAAATCATTGTTTTGAAATCATTGAAGTCTTTCCTTTCTGAGTTCCTACAGATTTGCAAGTAGTTAGACCAGTTATGTATGTATTTCCCCTTATTTGATTCAGTCTCTATCACCTTATAAAACAATTTTTTTAAACCATCATTTAATTTGGGATGGTTTGGGATGAAAGTTAGTCTGGCCTGGGACACTTCCAAGGCTTGGGGCACTCTTTGCGGAGAATAATTGTTCCAAAACTATTTTCCATGGTTTACTGTGGCATGTACCCTTATACTATTCTTATGATACCCAGCTTTTTCTTCAGTAAGGCTAGTAAGTCTACACATTAAGGCTATCAAATACCTCGTACCTGGTAGGTGGAGGTTCTAATTTTTATAACTTTACTCAAGGTTAACTTCTTAGTTTGAAACTTCATAAGAAGAATGCTTAAGTGGGCTACTTCTGGAAAACTCCCATGCAAAACAGTTGAGATACTGCTGAAATTGAATTCAGGACAAAAATATTCTGATCTCTTAGTCTCCGAAAAGCACTTGTGTTATTGTGCCTTGAAGCAGGGACTCAACATTTCACTAATAGCTAGTCTTCCTATCAATAATAGGCCTCTTGCTGTCTCCACAAAAATTTACTCAAGTTGTAACAAGTTAAGATTTTGCAAAACCGCTTGGATTTCAGTCTACCACTGAGGTTCTGAGATTAGAACTAAATAATCTAGTCATATCACATTTCACATGATTCCCTGGGAGGATCCAATTGCTTCTTACTATGGGTTTTGGGGATTGTTTATTCTGATAAATTCTATACATTTAAAGCCTTTTTTGTTTGAAGAGAAAATACTTTTTTTTTTTTTTTTTTTTTTTTATAAATTATACTTTTAAGCCTTTATAGTCCTAGAAGTGATTTAACAGAAGTTAGCTGTGAAGAAGTTAGGAATGAGCTTATTTGTCTTTTGGAAAAGGGAAAAAAAGATAGTTTTGAAGAGCAATGAGTGAAACCTTTTGTAAGAGAATTGTTTGTTTGTCAAACAGTTGTTCAAATTGTTATGTCCTGGGTTGTGCATGTGAAGTGTAATATAGCTCATCTTCATTGTTTTAGAAAAGTTATATTTTATGTGGTGATATAGATGCATTAACGCTACTATTTTAAAAGTAGATACAGAACTCTGGCTGCTTTTTGTAAAAATAAATTTCAGAATACGAAAATAAGCCTTTTTGTTGACCTACTAAAATGACGTAAGTCTTCAGCTTTTATCTCTATAATGAAAAGTGTTTTTACTAACACTGAGCAAATAAAAGTCCTGTAACTTAATCAATCACGTACTAGACTACCCTTACTTCCAAGTAAAAAGCTTATATTCGTTTGTCTCATAAATTTACTGTATTTTACAACATCTTGAAAATGTCATTAAAAGCCTTGTAGGAAAAAAAAATACAGCAGTGTCAGTGAAAAGGGCAATTAATGGCTTTTAAAGCTCAGCATTTGAATGATTGTTTAGGACTGTTTCTATTAAAGATGTTTTAGAGGATATCTGCCATCATAAGATTAATTTTAACTTCATATCTGAATATATTAAAAAGTATATGGCATAAAGGAATTTTTATCATTTTTTAATTTCTTGATTAAAAAAATGCCATTTTTTTCAGTTTGAATAATGCATACTTCCAGCAACACTTTGTATTCTGAAATTTTGGAATTTGGTTTTGGTTCCTTGTAGCAGCTCTCACATGGTTTCTAAAATGATACTTTTAGGAGGAACAGGGGTAGTGAATGACAACCTGTTGACTATGTCCTTGAGAAACACACAGGAGTGTCTGGGGAGGGGAAGTCACCAGTTAACTGTCATCTCTTATTTGTTTTTGAAGCTTCTGTTAGCATTTACTTATTACCACATATCAGTTAAGTAAGATTAAATTTAAGACCAAAAAATACATGATATCATCCAGTCAACACAAAAATTGAAAATAAAAAAAAAAAAATGCAGTAGTGCTGTTGCAGCTGTGATAGTGTAAGAAATAATTATACCAGTTAACAGCCAAACTAATGTAATTAGAAATTATTGAAAATACAAGTGTTGTCTTTTTCAGCTAAATACATTATTTCTATCTGCCGTATTTCACTATATTGTAAAAATAATTAATCTCCATCTACAATGCATGCCTCTCTTAAAGCTTAAAAAGAAATTGTTTTTGTTTGTCTTTTCTAACATGTGGCTGCGGGATTTCTAAAAGTAACAGATGCCTGTTAAAATGCGTAGTATTTACTGCATTTCCCACTAGAGGCTGCTCAAATGCTAGTCCTAGGTCTCTGTTGTAGTCTAGATTTTGCTCTTGCTCCTCCTGTTTTTGTTTGGCTCTTCTTTGTTGTTATTCTTTTTAGTGCAATTTCATTACTGACTATACCAATTTAAGTGGGCATACAGTAGTTTGTAGGTCAATTGCTAAATTATCTTGCATCCTGCTGTGTCTGTGAATTTTATGAATTAGTGAGCAATCATTCTGAAAAGCAAGGTAGAGTAATCACAGACATGTGATTTTTAATGCACTCAGAAAAGTCCATACCTTAGGCAAAAGGAGGCCACTAGCTGCAGTTGCAGTCAAGGCATTTCCCTTTGTGTACCTCTGGATTTTCTGAGAGAGGCAGCTGACAATTTAGTAGACAATGAATGTTCATTTTCCACACCATAATCTCTAGACATAAAAATCATTTTTTGTCCCCCTGAAATTCTTTCCATATTAATTACCACAACTTTATTATGAAATCATGTTCATGTGATATTATGAAATCATGTTCATGTGATATGTATGCATAAAATTTCACAGCAGGTTTTGCTGATTATGAGATTTCTGCTTCCCTTTTTGCTTATTGTGGAAATAATTTATTGTTTTGTTAGAGACTAAAAAAGCTTATGAAGTAGTTGGAGCTGGACATATGTAATATGCATGCTGTGGAGTTTGTTTATAGGGTCTTAACTTTTGCTCTTTTAGGAGGACCATTAGAGTAGCTATTTCTGTTTTGGTTATGGCTTAAAAAATAAAATCTATCTACTCCAAATAGGCCTCAGCTGGGATAGCCAGGTCAGAATTGCAGATATGACAGTGATACCTTCACATGCTTGTTCTTTCCTTCTTCTGATCTACCCCACCCCGCCCAAAAAAAAAAAAAAAAAAGACTTTTATCACTTTTTCTATCTTGAACTTACTCATTGCTCTCTATATTCATAAAGATTCTCTTTTGGTGGCAGGCAAAGGTGAGACATTTGTCAAAACTCAAGAGTTGCTTCAGTTTTTCTGCCACTTCATTCCATCTTCTCTGTAGTCCTTTGTATTCACGCTCAGTTTATAGGCTATGACAAATTAATCTATCTGTCTCTATCTGAGGTGCAAACTCCTTTCTGTTCTGTGGTCTCTGTTTCCAGTGTAAGTACAATCTTTCCTCCTGCAATTTACCTTCCTCTTGGGACAGAAGAAGTCCAGACATGCTCAAATGGTGAATCGCTGTTCTGTATTCTCCCAGGGCCACGCTAGATTGACAAGCAGATTCGAGTTTAGAAAAAGACTTTTTGCACTTTGGGATCCTGAAGAGGGATATTGAGTTATCATTAGTCACCTATTGGGAAGATGATCCTTTTCTGTGAGTCATAAAATATTCAGATAGGATAATTCAGTTTGAAAGGGGCCTGTGAGAGGGTGAGAGCTATGAAATCAGACCGTGTTACCTTTTTTTTTTTTTTTTTTTTTTTTAGAAAGAACTCTAAATTGAGATTTTTAACAGTTAAGGCTAAAGAAAAGACCAGGATCACAAGGTTCCTCATCTGTTTTGGCATGTGTACGTGTAGATATCTAAAACTAGAGACTAGAGCTTTGTCTGTTGATAAAGGGTTTGCCTCTAAAATAATCTTTCAAGGTCTCTT
The DNA here is from genome assembly GCF_003342845.1 of Nothoprocta perdicaria. Classification (NCBI taxonomy): domain Eukaryota; kingdom Metazoa; phylum Chordata; class Aves; order Tinamiformes; family Tinamidae; genus Nothoprocta; species Nothoprocta perdicaria. Next base: position 1,747,621 of record NW_020455721.1, read on the forward strand.
TCTTTTGTATTTTCATGAGATGAAGTAGTTTAAACTTCTTCCAGAATGCCTTATTAGAGCTGCATTTTGAAAAAAATAATCGATCAGTACTGGTCTTGCTTAGTGGGGTGACCCTTCCTCACATTTGTAGTAGCCAAGGTAAATTGTGTTCTGTGAAACCAAGGTACAGGAACAACAAACAGTGTTCAGCATCTTACTGCAAAGGGAACCTCACCTAGGTCTTGCTTATGAGGTGACAGGCTCTGCTGTCACCTTTAACCATGTTTTATGGACTGAAGTTTATCTTTCTAGTCTATTTATAATTATTACTGTGGTCATTATTTAACTTTATGGAATTTTATTACTATGTCAATTATTTACCTTTATGAAATCCTTTTTCTGGTGGGGTAAGTTGTCTGTCCGTTGATAGAGTTTGATATTCATGTAAGTTTTTCTTACAGCCCAGCTAGAGGCCAGCTTTGAGGAAATGGAGAAGCATCTGTTGTGTCTTGAGGACCTATGTGAACAGTGTGAGTTTGAAAGATACAAGTGTATGCAGACATTACAACTGGAAAACTACAAGAAAACAAAAAGGTAAATAAAACAACAATTGATATAAGTTAGCATAAAATAGAAGCTTTTTGTGGGTTTTTTTCTCATACAATATTATCTCTTTTGTTTTAGTCTATTAAAGAAAAAATCTCTTTCAGAACGTTGCAAATTTATGATAGATTCAGTACTGAGTACCAGCATCACTCTTGAAGATAGACAAAGAGTATGAGTTTGGAAAATTATCACATTGTTGTTAAGATGAAGTTATGTTTATTACTTTCTACAAACTGTTGAAGTAAGGGCATTAATAAGCATTCATAAATTATTCCTGTTTTAATCCCTTGCCCTGTTTGATTATTTTTCCTTTATTTTTCTTGTATATTTATCATGTACAATTAGAATTCTTTTTCCTCTATCATTTTTTTTCAATGATAGACAATGAAAGACAGTGTCTTTCATTTCATGTGATAACTACTACTCTCCAGTTTTACTTGCTAAGATAGGATGCTACTGCTACTTAGTCAGCAGCAGTATGTGTAGCAGCAAGTGTGAAAAGCCCCTTACAGAACTCTCAACTCTTGTAATTTACATTAACATAGAAAATAAAGTAGCAAGAGAGAAAGGTTAGTAACCTGTAAAATGTAAATTGTTGGTTTTGATACTATTGTTACTCGCAGTGTCAAAAAAACTTCAAAGGTGCTAGGAAAAAGCAATGCTCTTTCCCTTGTATGAAAGAGAAAAGAATTTAAGTTGAAACAATTTGCCAAATTCTCTAGTACACCTGTGTTAGGAAGCGGTGGATGGATGCCAACACTGACAGGTCTGAAACATGCATTGACTGTGAGATATCAGATTTCTTCATCCATCTCTCAGATGTTCTCCTGCTAGGCAGAGAAAGCAGCCTTTTCTCAGCTCTTTGAACTGTAGAAGCAAGTCTGACTCGTGCGGTATGGTTAGAACACCTGGTTTGGTTTATTTTTCTGCTTAGGCTGCAAGTGATCCAAGAGCAGGGCTGCCTGACAGCTCCCTGAGACAGCACTCGTCATGATTTGAATACCTTGTCCCTTCCCCGATCCTAGACTCTCCTTTCCACAACTCTTGTACTTCTCTATCTCAGTCTCCTCCAAATAAACAATATGCCCTTATTTACTTTTTCCTAGTTAGTCCCAGTTTTGTAATGTCTGCATACAAATTTGGTATTTTTGATACTGTCCTCTAGGAAATCTTGACCCTTTATGGTCTTCCAGGTATAGTTAAAGTACTGCTGGCATTGACAATTCTTCATCTCAAAAGGCCCTCAATATTTTCCTTCAGTTGTCTGTCAATTTGGCTGTTTCTTGTACAATATCCCTTTAAATAACTGTGAAATCTAGCCATTTCTCATGATGCTAACTAACTTTCGTCAACTTCTTAAAATGCTACAGGCCAGCACTTTCTCGTGGCCTGGCCTGTCATTTTTCCACATGTTGCTCTGTTACCTTAGCATTAGGCCTGCGCCTAGTCAGTGGTCTTTTAATTTCTTTGCAACCTAAATTCTTCTTTTGAAAGCCATTGCAACATAACATCCACTCCCAATAAGAAGCAATAGTCATTAGTAAGGCAGGCTGGCTGTGCAATCATTTCAACTTATTTAAATGATTAAATATGTAATAGTATCTTCATCATTTTAAGTAGCTATTAATTTTCCATGCAAATTTAAAATAGGAGTAAAGCACCAAATTTATACCCAAAAAACTATAGTAATCTTTCTAAAATCTTTAAGAAGTTTGTTTTCCCCTCTCTTTCTCCCTTTTCATTCCCCACCCCCCCCCATTTGCTTTCAACACTAAAACAAAGTGTTTACTCTTCTTACGATCTAATCAGTTTTATAAATAGAATACTAAGCAAGATACTTAACATAATTGTAAGCTGATTACCCTTGGCTAGATCTAGACAAAACAGGAAAAATGCAGGTGATTTCTGGTTGATCATTACCACAGTACTCATTTAGGTAAGAAATTAACTGCTAGAAGGATGCTTGCCAATGTGGATATTGGAAGAATAATAGCCAACTAACTTAATGTGAGTGTGATGTGGTATGTGTATGTTTGCAATTTACATTCTGTTTTCCTCTCTTCAGAGCTGGGTGTCTTTTGCTCTGATAGCAGCTACTGAAGGAATCAAGCCAGGAGTTCAGGAATATGCGTTTTCTCTTAAATACAAAATTATTTTCAGGGAACTAGTGGTTTTGTTTAAAAAGATATTTGTTTGTATTTACATTATGGAGATAAAAACTAGGATGAAAACCGGTGTAGGAAGTATGGATACTGAAAGTATGTAACAAAAAGGAATGTTATGATAGAGTTACTGCAGATGCTTAGGCTAGAAGCGCACATATATAGGTCTTTTGAACAATATTGCTGCATGAAAGATTTAGAAATAGTGCTTTAGATCACTATTCAAACCTTTGAAATGCAGCTTATGGTAGCTATGGGAACTGACTTTCAGAAATAGGTCTCCTTATTAAATTGAGCAACTTTATTTCAGGTCAAACAGATCAATTCTCCCCCAGTCATTGCTGTGTTGAGTACTAACTTAAAATATATATTGATCAATCCAAGACGTTTTCTAGAATGTATTTACAGCCTGGGTGTTTGGAGGCTTGTTTTTTATGTGCTTGTGTCTCTGGATTTTTGATATTCCCTCTCCCTCTCCCTCTCCCTCTCCCTCTCCCTCTCCCTCTCCCTCTC
>NW_020455721.1:1751045-1912439 GCF_003342845.1 Nothoprocta perdicaria
CTCCCTCTCCCTCTCCCTCTCCCTCTCCCTCTCCCTCTCCCTCTCCCTGTCATTGCTAAGACTCTAAGTCATTGCTCTCATCAAAATTGTTGTCAAAGTAAGTTTGGGGCCTGTTTTCTGCTTGATCAGTATTCTGGCTGCTATTATAGCATTTTAGCTCTTACCACTCTGTATACCTGAGTCCATAATCAAAGCTTTGAAAGGGATGGATGCAAAAACTGTATTGTCTTCAGGACATTCAGGACATTCAATACAATGAATGACTAGATTCACATTTACATTAGCTGTTAATTGGCCGGCTATAACTTGCTATGTCCAAAACAGAGTTCATATTGCAGAGATCTTTCTAGTGCTGCTGTTTGACAGTCTGCTGTTTGACAGTCTGCATACACAAGTCTTCTCACAGCGATAGGTAGCTGGAGTTAATTTTACCTCCCTCACCCTTCATGGGTATCAGTTATTGCAGTTTTGTGGACAGACATGTGGAATGAGAATTCCTGTTGATTCTGAAAAACTGGGTTTGTACGAGTGTCAGAAAAGTTCCCTTGGTAATTACGCTTGCTTTTGCATAGTATCAGAGCTCTAAATTCTCGTTTTGTCTGCCGCAACACTCGGAGTGCCTATTTTGCATGCATCAAACAGAATGGGGCAGGCTGCGTTATCATTAGTGAATTTGTTCATGTGAGTGCTTCAAATATCTGAAAACACTGGGCAAGATTGTAGAATACATAGCAGATCATAAGATTTCAGGCTGTTTGTATTATTTGCTAATTGGGAATGATTTGTACCAGTCTCTTAAGACCGAGTAAAATGCTTGGCTGCTTTAAATGATTTCACTGTTTTCATTTCCACCATTCTCCTGTTTTTAATGAATTAGACCTATTTTTTTTCTCTTTTATTGAGTGATAGGCCCAGAAGGATCCTATTATTCTTCATCGTGATAGAAATGTTGGCATTTTTAGTAGTACTTATTAATTTTTGTTGCTTAAGTGTCTCAGAGGTAATTGAGCTAAATGATCAAGCAATGTGCAAGCAAGTGGGGAGGAGACACAAAAATTATTTTTGTCAGTTGTACTAATCTTAAAATATACAGGAAGAGTACTTATTTCTGTGCACCATAGAAGTTATACAAGTTTTGTGTTCTTGACTTTTTTTTTTTTTTTTTTAACTTCTATTTCTGACACCATGAGGCCCTCTTATTGCCTTTTATCTAGCTGAAGCTTCAATCAGCCTTACATTGCTGAACTAAAGCTTTTTATCGTTTTGGTAACTAATTGTACCAGACGCAACAGATAAAATGCAGTGTCATTAATGTTTTGTTTTAGATGTGGTTAGGTGGCAGAAATATTTTAAAATGCAGTTTGTGATAATTTCCAAATTAAAACTTTTGTAAATGGTGTTTTTATTATAAGTAGGTATAAGTAGCATTTACATCTCAACGTTTCTAAGCATACTTCTTCCTAGAATCTTTTAAATGTAATAATTTTTACTCTCTATATACTATCTTGATACTATAGTTTGTTTTCGCATGAATCCAGTGGTCTGAATTTATTCACGGTGTCAGTTACTTTCAGAGTTAGTGTTACATAGCCATTCCTGACATTCATTTGTCACTTTATTCATTTCTTATCAGGCTACTCCTTCCTTGAAAATAAAATAGGGGAGTCTCAATTCTGCCTTCTGGGCATCATTTGAAAGAACTTGGTGCTTCTGGTCTGGCTAGTTAGTTAGTAGAATTCCACGGTATTTCGTTATGCTTGGAAAATTGATCTTAGTCAGTGCTATAGCTCTCTGTAAGATAGACTAGAACCTGAGAACATTGACCCACTTTTTTTGAATGAAGTGAAATCTCACTGATTTAAGTAATTTAAAGCAGAGTATGTTTGACTGCACTGGATGTGTATGTATAAATATTTAATTTACGTTTTTATTTGGCTAGGTGTTTTTTACCATGTCTGTGGTTTAGAATTACTCTGGCGATGTTTTCATTTCACTGAGGATGTTTATTATATTAAGATGATCAGAGAATAGTTTGACTCCTTTGAAAATCAGTTTAAAGAAATAAAATCACAAGACTTTGTAATGAACCGAGCAGCCAGGGAATCGCTGATAATTCTTCATCCTCTCACAGGTGAAAGATAAGAGGGTGATGCTGCACTTTCAGAAGTGCTCACAAAGCTCCGAGTTGTTTGCATTTGCATCTGTAAGAGTTTTTCTTATGGATACCTCCTTAAAGCGGTGCGTGCGTGCTGTGTAATCTCACAGCAGGATGTGCTGTTTTGCAGTTACATTCTATTCCTTACCTGGCTTGCACTGAATTTGTAAGGCTGCTAGATAAGTAAGCTCGTAAGCAAAAATTTAAGATCCATCTTTTCTTCCTGTTTATGTCCTGTAAAATAACAAACAAACAAATATTTTGGGGGAATCTGCCCCCAATATATTGGGGCATATATTAAGTTCTGGTAACGTTTGCTGCAGCATTGTGTAAGTTTCAGGGTTAGAAGGTTTTGTTTTCTTTAATAGAAAAAGTCTGTGGGTTTGTAAAGAAAACGAATTGATTATGAAATGATAGAAACATCTTTGAGTTTGTAAGCATTCCAGAATTTGAAATGTGATTTTGAGTATGTGAATTGCTACATGAGGTAATTTAATTGCTCATGAGTACATGAGCTATTTTCATTTCTGAAAAGTAAAAGCGACAGGAGGAGACAATGCAGACAGATATTTTAGCAGAAACACTCAATTAAGTTAATTATAAACCAAGCTGTCATCTACTGGCTGCCTTATTTTGTTGCTTCATAGTGCTCTTTTAGTGTTCAAAAAATGTTGGAATGTAGCAAATCAGCAATATGTATTCAATGCTAATTTGAAGGCTTGAAATGGCTGGGTTGGGCTCCAGGTAAGATGTTCCTTTTCAATGAAAGATGGAATAACACATGTCTTGAAGTAACACACAGTGGTATGTTATATGATTTGTAAAGCTTTCTGGACCATCTGGATGGCCGGAGGAATAGGTATCGGAGGAGTGCTGTGATACCTGCATTGCATTAGTTTAAAGACTTAGAGGACGTTAAGCATTATCTGTACCTTTATAGGAAGGCCTAGTTTCAAAGGCTGGCAGCTTCCTCCAAGCACTTATCTTCAGTCCTCACTTCCTTCTTGCTTTTGCTTTTCCATCTTCCATATTCTTCTGCATTTATTTTTGTTTCTTGGTGATACCCAGCAGATTTTTTCTCCTAACATCTGTCTCTTATCCTTAGTGAAAAAAGTAGGACTAACCCAATATTGCAGAGAAAAGTCAGAGAGTAAAGGGAAGGTGTAATTGAAAATTTGTATTTGCCTTCTAACTATTCATGTAAGTTGTGGTTGTATGAGTTACTCTGTGGGACCAGTTATATATTGTAGACAATTTACTTTACCTGTGGTCTCCAAAAGTATATATTTCCACCAAAACCCCCAAAGCTTAAATGTTCTGTAGATGAAGAAATTGATACCACTGACAAATTGATCACCTGAACATTGCAAGGTAACTTTAATGAGGTAAAAAAAGACCTATCGCTGTTCTCAAGAGAACTTTGAGGCAATATGTTTTTAATCTGCTTCAAAAAGCATTGTACATTGTACCAATAAAAATTAATGTAAATGGAGTGCTCCAGACTAAAATATGTTACTTATTTTTTTTTATCGATATGCCTGTATAGATTCTTTTTCTCTGCACTTGAGGCTCAAATCCTACTTTTTGTTTAGATGTTTTAGGTGAATTCTCACAAAATCTTCGTGTTAACAAGACTGATTTCATTGCCTTTCGTTGTTGTGTACTGTGAAATACAATCACCTATTCCACTTTCGGGCATGGTATGAAGAGAGGGGTTGATCTTCCTGTTCCCTGGTCAGAAGAGGCCTAGAATATGATTGATGTATCATTTTGATGCCGGCATAAGGTACACCTGAACACCATCTGTAGTTAGGACTTAAGAGTTATTTTGAGGAACTAGGAAACTAAGTTTATGCAATTGGGCCTTATGTGACAACTGCTGTCCTTTATCTGCTTCCATCCTGCTAGCCATTTGTAACTCAGTTTGGAGTAGGAGGGAAAATTTCAGAGAATAATGAAACTGCCACTTATTTTATGAAAACCAGCATCTGGGAAGGGAGGTGTGAAAAATACTGCTTCTGTGTATGAGCAAGCAGTTTCCATGGAGGTAACTCCCAAATAGATGAGTTTCCCTCCACATGAAACAACATTGCTGCTCTAGTGCATCCTTGCTTTCATATGGGGTTGCTTCCCTGGTATTTTTACCTTTTGTTATTCTTGCTTAGTGGTGCTTGTATTTATTTTTCACTGAGAGAGAAGTAGTACATATATTATATATGCCTTCCTTTCTTCTGAGAGCTGTTAACTGCTCAAAGGGAAAGCATACCCTTATTTATACAGGGAGCCAAAGTCATTTCACTACCTTAAAATTTAGTAGCTAGAGTAAATTAAGCATATAGTTGGATGCAAAATAATGGGTTAGACTACTATGGGTATAGACTATCTGTAGTACAGGACTTGCTTTAGTCCTAGGTAGATATTTAGCTGTTTGTATTGGGGGCTTCATGTGCAGTGTAGCTAGGGGCTATGTTTGTGGTGGTTTTCTTTTTATATATATATATATTTATTTTTAATTCTTATTTTTTAAAGGACTGTAAAATCTGGACACATTTCGTGGATAGCACATTTCCTTCTTAAGTTCACTATATTAATTTCTGCAGATGATTTTTGGACTCTTAACTTCACAGAGCAGGAGATATCTGACTTGGTTTTTTTTCTCCTCTGCCAGTTTATGGATAAATAAAAATTCTAGGGATTTCCATACTAGGGATGAAAGAAATAGAATACTTGGTAATAGATTTTATTTATCTTTCTAGAACTGCTTAACTACCCTTCTGGGAAACATATTAATTTCATTTTAAGTAAGCTGTTTTCCCAGGTCATAATTTTTTAGCTGTTTTTACATCATAATTTGCTTTCCTCTTTGAATTTAATGTCTTGTTATTACCAAAACAGATGACATACAAGATTTAGGATCAAAATTTCAGAGCTTCAAAGTTTTTATTTGCATAATAACTTGATTTAAAAGCATCCTACATGTTGCAGATGCAGAACATATTTAAATAAGCAAGTTTTTAAGAAGTATCTGTTATTAACGGTGTTATACTTCCCACAGCAGTGATGGGTGATTCATGTTGTCTCTAGCATACAGAACCATCAGCCTTTGGATATGAATTGGTATGTCAGTATTTGGAAATACAAATCCTTAAGCTGCAGGTCTTTGCTGTAATCTAGTAGTGCTGTTTAAGATGTTTTGAATTTCTTGGAGCAACATTATCTTAAAGTTGTGTCATATTATTTTCCAATTTCTTTTGTGAGTGTCAATTTTGTATAGATATAGTGGCTTAAGGGGTCAATTCAAAGAATTTTTGCTTGATTTTGGAGTGGGAGAATTCTGTCTTTTTAGACAAAACCTGTCAATATCATTGTCATTTACTCCCATCTGGTTTGTTAATCAGTGTGAATGCAGTCACAGTAGTTGCTTTTTCTTCTCTTTTAAAGGCAAGTGGCATAAGACCCCCTAATTTTAGTAGCAACCAGTTTACATTTTTTTTACTTCTTTCTTTTACAAGATGTTTCCTCAGTGCAGTTTTAAGTCAGACTGTGGAAAAGATGCATTTCCTGGGATTGTTGTTTTGTCAAATACTATGCCATTATTCAAATATGCAGAATGCTACTTGGGAGATTTTAAGAATTTTGTAATTATGTTCGGAATGCATGGGCAAATGAAAAATATATTACGCTATGAATCTACAAATGATAGATATTATGAAGTAACTTTTTCCTCTGGTAAAAAGGGAGAAATTACCTTTGAAGGGGGATGGAGGGAGAAGCAGGATGGGAAATAAAGATTTAGAGGAAGTTAGAACTTCCTGTAAATAAAGTTTTGTAGTATGAATATACTTCTCTACTGTAAATTACACTGTAGCTTATTTCCTGGTGAAGCATACACATTTTTTCAGAGTGTTGGATGACAAAAGCAGGATATTCACTGAAAATTTGGAGGTAAATGTATTCTCTCATTTCTTTGAGAATACTTTGTCCAACTTATAAAATTATTGTTTCAGACTATGCAGTTTTGCCCATTCTTGATTCAAGAATTTATACAGAGGGATATCACCTGTTAGGGAGCAGAAGACATTAGTATAGCATATATGTGTAGTGAAACTGTGCATATGGTAGGTGACTTGAGCAGGAAACACATTTTGGTCCATGGATCGTGAGTAAAATCATTTTTCTGAAGAATTGATAGTTGAGCCATTACATTGCAGATTTTTTTCCATGTATATTTTTTCAATAACTTTTTTTGTTTCTGCTGGTGAGAAATATTAAAATTCTTAAGCCTAAACAACAATTTTATCCTACTCTTGGTTCTCTGCAACTCAAAGTATTTAATTAATGCTTGCAGTTTTACAGGAACAATATGAGCAGGTGAAATTTGAGTCACCAATTCAGAATACTTTAAAGGATTATTTGCACTGCTCTTTAGAAATGATGTTTTGAAATTTACCTGTTATATTATAATTTTCCAGTTATATATTAATCACAGTTCATAGTTTGCTGCCTAGTATGTTTGCCCTTAGCAGAGTGGAGATGTCTGTAAGACTAAAAAGGCAAGAAACAAAAAAAGTATTCAGCTGTGAAATATTGATGATGTCCAATGGAATGGAACCTTGTGAAGGATATGCTCAGTACTTTCCATGTGTTTCTTCTAGCTTGCAGATATGTGATGTAAGAAAAAAATGGGTAAAATTAAACTCTAAATTACAGAAATCTTAATAGCCTATGTAAGTTAACAATCAGAAGTTAAAAAATAAAACATCTTCGTGCAGCAGTGCTACAGGGACCAAAGAAACAGAACTGTGCTGTTTAAATTGTGATCTGCTTTCCAGATGCTACCTTATCTCAAGAAGATCACCATATAATTAATACATTCTTAGAACTTTGTTACTCTAGATAGTTAAGCTGATAATCTGTGAATGTATTAACTGAATAACAACTATATTTGCACTATTGCCAAATAATTTTTGATCAGTTTACGAACAGCTCAGATTTCACAGAGAAGCATATGTGAAATGATTCCAAAGATAATTATAGAATTAACTTGTTCACCTTTCGTTTTTAATACTTCTTAGTTTCTTTCCGTCTTTCTCATAATAGCTCTTGGCATTTCCTTTCCTCTGTTAGTATGTATTTATCGACTTGTTACTCTTTGAAAGTGGTTTATGTACGCTAGCTACCTTCTTTCCGAGATGTTCTCTGTCTTATTTTTTATCCCTCACTTTTATCCAAACAGGTAAAAAAAGATCCAGTCTATAGCCAAATGAGTACATTTTAATTTTATTTCTCATCACTGTTGCACTGAAAATTTGGAGTGCAATTAACTGGGTTTGCTAAGTATAAGAGCCTTAACTTGGTGAACCACAGAGGGAATGAGCGTTTTGTGAGGGGAAAAAGTCATCATTCTGCCTTATCTAAGCAATTACCCTGGTTCTTCTTTAGTCACTAAATTTGTCATAAATCACTACTCTGAAGCCATGGAAAATGAAATATTTCTTTTCGTTCTTGAGAACAGAGAAAAGATTTCTCTCATTTTTATTCCCTTTCCATTCAAAACCGCTGCGCTGCTGCATGTGGCCTTAATGGATGAAGGATGCTGTTGATGTTGACTGACCTCTTAGCTCTTTGTTAACTGAGTATTGAGAGATCTGTGTTGCTTTCTCTAAAATCTCCTCCTCTGAGGAATGCCCTATCTGTCTCTGTCTTTATCATGTCGCTGAAATTGTCAAATTTTTATCTTTCAGTGTTACCCAAATAATTTTATGTAGCTCAGTGAAAATAAATCACTAATTATTATTTGTTGTGCTATTAATGGGCAAAGTTCTTGTAAGCAACAGATATTTTTTACCTGAAACCCTAAGAAATCTTTATTTTTCACAAGTGTTTCTAGAATTGTATGGATTGTTAATAAATGCATAATATGTGGATAGTTTTATATACTTATTAATAGATGGTAGCCTGATTTCCAGAGAGTTACTTTAAAACACTTTCCTGTAGTTATTTTAGAACACTTCTCTAAAGTGCTTGCTTTAGGTAAGCAATTTTACACAATTAGTAATAGTAGTTTTAAAAACTGTCATTCAAATTCTTTGATTTTTGTTCTTTTATTGACTGTTAAATTATATACAGTACCTTCTGTAGTTTTAGATGTAGTATTTCTCATATTTTTTTTTTCTGAATTCTGCTTTTTTTTCCAACAGGAAGGAACTTGAGACCTTCAAAGGTAAATTCTGTTTTTAGTTTTCTCCTAGAATATTTAGAAGAGTTATAGTAATTAAGTGAAATTAGTAAGAATCTGTTACAGTTCTACGTTCAATAGTGATCATTTTACATCAAACCCAGTAGCCTGTTTTTTTGTCAGTTCACCTGTTCTTGCTACTGATTTCTTTGGAAGAGTCATAAGTGTGGGAAGAACCCAGATGGTACCGTCGTTTCAGCTTGGTTTCAGAGAATCTTTATGTAATTTCAGTCTTTCTCTCAGTGTTCATTTTTAGAAGTTAAAGACTTCATGTCTCTGACTGGTTACTGTCGTTTCTAACACGAATGACTTTTGATGTGTGTCGCAGACTGTTATTTGTTAGACTTTTGTCTGGCTGTTTCTGGGAAATTTTCACGGTGTTATGTTACATTAGACATGAAATTTTTGAAGCTGAACTTGCTGGTTATAGCTTATAAGATGCATGTATGTGTGTTTGTGTATGTGTCCTAAATAATATGCAATTGCTAGGAATTCTGTCAAGTTTTATGGCTTTGTCACTGTGGTGTGTACATGGAATATACCTATTGCCATTTTCAGTAAATCATGAATTCAGGCTTACTTCACTTACTGATATTTGATCAGCTTGAGGATTGCTGTTATCTTTTGTTTTGAGTATGCTTTGCAAGTAGTATTTTTTTTAATGATAGGAAAGTCAAATCCATTGACTACTGCCAGTTAATTGTCCCTTGGAATTGAAAGAGGGGCTGGAAATTTCTATCAACTGCCTTTTCAGTTCTTTATCTTATCTCACCCTTATATAATGCTAAAAAGGAAAATAACAAAGCTAATATTAACAGACAAGCAAAACAGATTATGTAAAATGTCACTTTATCTGTAGCTTACCAAAACAACTCCTTTTCTCATTGATTTGACAGCTTTCAACACAGACTAACACAATGGAAAAACAAAAATAACGCTAAATTCATTCTGCTCCATGGCAAGACAGTAGCTTTGTAACCAAGCACCTGTTGCATGAGAGCCATGAACCCTCTTGTTTTTGTTTATATTGATTAGGGTTTTTAAGTGATTTTTGTGAAATTCAGGAGGATGATTTCCAAATTTATTTCTGTCTTTGTAGTTGTTGGAAATATTACAGAGGCAATTAATTTAATGCTGGGGCTATGCTTTTGACTTGAAATTGATGCCCAGCTACATAACTGGCTCTGTGATGAATGTAGTTGTATACGGATCTCCGATATGAGTCATAAATGCTTATCTTGGGTATTTGAACTAGTTTTCCAAAATGCAATGGAATAATATAAAGCTGTTCTGAAAGTATAATCACAACCAAGAGGAAGATTTTAGTGTGCTACAGAGAGGGAAAGAGATAACAAGAAGAAAACTGAAGTCTTTTCTGAGAAGATCAACAGCAATTTGTTGTAAATACAGGTATTATGACAGAGGAAGCCTGGTTAGAAGATATTCTAGGTCTGGTTTTAAATTAACTGATAAGTTACCAGCGTAATTTAGTCATTTAAAAGCACATACTTCTGATAGTATATTGCCTGCTATATTTTAAGGTTGAGAGTACCATTAGGTAAAGCATTGGTAAGATCTTATCTGGAATACTCGAGAAATATTCAAGAAAGGTTGGGTCCACCAGGAATAGACTAACTAAGGAATGATGGGGTAGTGGATTGTCTTTTACATTGCATGTTTTATACACTAAAAATAAAAACTTGACTAATTCACCCTTGCCTGGACTGGAATTCACCCTTGCCTGGAAAGTTTGTAGTTCATAAAATACCCAAAGTAGGAGCCAGGAAAGGAGAACTGTTTGAAGTAAGAAGCAGGAGAGAAGAAGGTGATACCTGGTATAAACTACATATGAGGGTGTTTAAACTGAGTTTTAGAAGAATGATTCCAGTTATCAGAACCTGAAGCTTGAGAGATTTGTGAGAAAGAAAGTATGAAGTGACTTGCTTTCATTAATAAGGGAGTGAATTCTCAGATCTCTTTCAGTCCTGTGTAAAAATAAAGGGGTTTTTTTGTTGGTTTTTTTTTTTTTGTTGGTTTTTTTTTTTTTTTTTGAGAGAGAGAGAGAGAATGATAGAATGAAAAAGAATACCAACACAACAGAATGTTATGGAAAAGCTGGAAAGATATATGGGAACTGGAATGTAATTCAGTTAAATAGCAGAGTCTGCTGAGGTTTTTTGACACTTGAAAGGAATCTGATGCACTGAGGTTGGGAGAGAGAAGGCTAGAGAGGTTTGTTAAATTCTGGTTCCCTTTCCTCATCAAACAAAAAGAATGAGCACGAAAGCTGTTTGATTGATTGATGCGAGTCCTTACTGCTTGGATCCAGTCTGGAAGGAATGTTTCTTCTGGGGAGGGTTTTGTTTCTGAGCTGAGGTGTAGCAGTCATGTTCAAGTGAAACGTTTCTCTTAGCCTTATATCCACTTGCATCTTTCAATACCCAGTGCAGTTGAACCCATTCTATGTTAACTTGTATTTTATTGAAAAAGAATACAAATGCCATTTTTTATAACAGTAACTTGTCATAATCTCTGTTAATTTCCATAATGCTAAAAGCTTTGTCTGCCAGATTAAGGATACGAGGTGTTTTATAGCAAAATATGCTGTATAAATACCTTAATTTCTGCAGCTGCAGGTAAACATATCTATAAAAACATTCCTAAATACTTTGTTAAAGTGGCAGAAAGTGAGTTCTATGCATGTTTTTCAGTGTCTAAATTCAAGTTACATGCATCATTGTTTTTCAGGACAGAAATTGTTTTTCAGGACAGAAAGTTTCACTGGAATTTAGAAATTGAATGATGTAGTCAGAGGGTCAAAATAGCACAACACCACATCACTGGAATTCGGTGAGGCATCCCAATGAATTTACAACAAATGCAGAGAAATATATGCTAGTAGTATATTGGCGTAGGTCATGATGATTAAGATCTAGCTCCACAGGGTACATGGACAGTCCCTCAGATCTGTTTTAAAACTGTATCTCTGTAGAGCTATATGTGAGTGTGACATATGACACACACACACACACACACACACACACACACACACACACACAGATGTAGTCTGGATGAGACCACTGTAAACCTCTGAATCTTCATATGTAGAGCTTAATAAACAGCTTAAAATGCCCTTAAGTTTATAATATTTAATCAAGATTTGATTTGGTAATAATAAAAAATCCCCTTTCACATAACTAAGATATACAGAATTGTTTCTTGTTTCATTTAGATCTTATCTTTGAATATTAGAATTTATTTTAGAGGACACTTGTGTAAGCTTGTATTTGTTTTTAGTGCTTGATAGATTGTTCCTCTTCAGTGAGTTTAAGAGGATATATCATTTTCACTTTTACAGTTGAGAGATCAGATATTAAATAGCAAATACATGTTGCCTTTCAGTAATGGGTTTGTTTTGGAAGTAAGTAAAATAGTCCATCTTCTCTCATCTTTTCTTGATGCTTGCAAACTAGTAGAGTGATGACTGCCCCATGCAGCCAGGCCTATGTTGTAAAAGAAGTCATATTGCTCTGGACACTTCAGACTTTTTTTAATAAATGGAAACCTTTTATATGATAGATTTAAATTGGCTTCTAAAAGTTCTTTTTTATTTAAAAAACATTGAAATGTCTGAATTACATTTCTGAAAACTAAAGCAGTATAAGCTTTTCAGAAATCAGCAACATGGAGCACTTTTGGACAATGAAGGTGACAGAAACTTTTGTCAGGGCAAATAAGCGGGTGGCTTTAGCTCCTGAGTCATGCATATTTCTAAGCTTTAAGAGGATTAGTTTAATTCTTGCTCAGGGAAACTGGTCACATGACCATTTTCTGCACTTCTGTTTGCACTGCAAAAAAACATGTTTCCACCTTTTTGATTCAAAGATTGCTCCCAAACAAGTCCTAGTAGTTTTTAAAACGTTTTCAAAATACTTTTTTTCTTGTTGAGAAAGAGACTGGTGAAAAAAATCTTCTCTCTTTCTTTTTCTTCCTAGGAAGGTAAGTTATTGTGCCACTTTTGAAATACAGATTTTGTCACTTTTCTTCATAATACTAAAATGCTTCTGTTCAACTTCCAGTTTTCCAGTCCTTCTATGAATAGCTAAAGCATATTTGTATCTGAACTTTAATTTCTTGGGTTTTACCATTCCCTTCCCCAAGAGTACATAGTAGTCTGTTGCCTCAATCCCTTCTTTATTGTGTTGTGTTCTGATGGCTGCCAAAATTAACAACTTTTTCCTCTTCTTCTCATCATCTTTCAGACGCATGGGCAACACAGTGTAGGTGTTCACAGCTCATGACTGACCCCAGTCTATTGCATTATGAGCACTGGTCGCACTTCAATTTCAATGTGAAATTGAATATTGTATATTGTATCCATATAATATACAACTATAAATTGTATTTATTCATATCAGGTAATAATAAGGTTTCTAACTTCATGTTGTATTTTGTGATTTCACATTTCAGTTACTCACTTGAAGCCTGTATGTAGGGGTGTCTCTGGTTGTTGGGTGCCTTATCTAGATCTATCTGTATCAGCTAGGCAGTCTTTCTGTTGCTAATGCATCTTGAGCATTTCCTTATGGTTTGAAAATAGACCATTCTTATTTTACCAAACTAGAAACCAGCAGACAGTGGTGTAATTCTATTACCAAAAAGCCAAGATGGAGTTAAAATTTCAAGGATACTCAAGTTTCAGATATGTTTTTTTTTCCATTACTTACCATAAATTGAAAATATTCTGGTAGATATCTAGATAATTCTGTGTGTTACCAGCTTCTTTCCCATCGCATGAAGCTTCTGGGAGGAGAACCTCTCAAATTTGAGTGCTTTGTACCTTGTTTTGTCTATGGCAAGAATGGGCCAGGGCTTCTCTTTGGGGTTACTGCTCTCCTGACAATGGTGTGATTTGAAATGTGGTCACTTACAGACAACCCTTGGGTGAAAGGCAAATGAGTTTATCTGCTTAAGCTTTTCATTAGAGTGTAATAGGATAAGACAGATGGATGAGAATGATAAAGGATGTCTACAGCTGCCTGCTTTGGGTTTTTATTCTGTGTGGTTTTGCACCTTGCATCTGGAGGGCACTTCCATAAACTTTCTAGATCTGAATGCTCGCTGCTTGTAAGTTCTCCCCTTCTATCTTGCCTTCCTCGAAGTGGGCAGGGATTTCAGCTTCAGCTCTTTCTTAAAAAGGTTCCATTAGATAGAGGAATTTAAGGAAGGTTCTTGGTCGTTCCGTGATTCCATCCTGCCTGGCAGAGCCCGGTCCATACCCAGCGGGCAGGATATCCACAGCACTGTGATGTGCAAGTGCATGGGGGGATGCTGCTGCCTGGGGGCTTGCGATCTCCCTGCCTGAGGAGGTTGCAGCATTTGACATTATGGCTGTCGCATGAAAATCGTGTGCTCACAAAGAGTTAATATCATTCACAGAACTCTAATGGTCTAGATATTTCAGAAGCCTTGTCTTTAAAATGTTTTTATACTAATGCCTCTGGGAGAGGGGGAAGGAGGAGGGGTTAACTTGACTTCATTAATCTGTATTTGTAGAGAGTCTTATTTTCTTATATGGCCCTGTTGTGCTTATTTGGCCTGTCTAATGCTGCTTGCATTCTCGGAGAGCTAGTTTATTCTCCCAAGCAAATGTGACTTTGATTTATTTATTGTTTTTCCAGTCATTGCATTTATTTGCCTTTCTTTTTATCCTTGCCTCTTTTTTTTGAGTTTCAGTGTTATGTCAAAAGCCCTTCTAAGGGGTCAGCTGTATTGCAACAAATTTAAGATGAAAACTGCAGCTGAAAATAGGCTGGTTCATGAATCTGCACAGACAACCCAAGTAGGCAGGATTTGACCCTGTGTGGGAGTTAGCCGTGCAGGATCCTGTTTTTATAAGGAGTGGAGGAGGCCAGTATAACAATAGAGATTCTCAGTGCCCATTTTCAGGATGAGGGGACTAGCTGTGCAGATAATAGAAACATTTCATGGGAGCCTAAGTCCTGTCATACTCAGTTTGTGCAGAAAATAAAACATTTGAAGGTGTAATGTTTTAATTGTCTACAGTGCTTATATAATTGATTTGGAAAACAATAGAAACCCTTTTGTGCATGCATCTCTGACTTGAATTCATCTTTTAATTAGTGGAGTCCAAACTGAAGTCAAGATTATCTTTCTTTTTCTTTTTTTAATCTTTCCCATAAATATTTTTATTGGCAGCCCTGAGCTAAAACTGAGTTTCATGGGCCCATTCATTCCCACTAATTTTTTCTTTGTTGATGATGATTTGAGAAATATTTGTGTAATTCCGTTTTGCCCATAATCTGCATTTTGAAAATTATCATCAAGAAGCTTCTTAAAATGTGGTATTTTAAAGAAAAAGGGAGGCAATTGTTATGGCTGTCATGTTCTCTGGCACCACTGGGTATCCTATTCCTCTTAACCACAAGGAGTAATACACACCAGGATTCCAGATTCTGAGCAGGCTTTTACAATTTTTGAAATGCAAATGCAATATTGTTTAACTATAGCATTGCCAAAGCCCGAGACTCAGAGTGATGAGCTGTTTCTGTATTTAAAAAATGCATAGGCGTTATCTGAAATTTTAATGAAAATGCAGCCTGCTAGCCTGAGTATGTGATTAAAGGAGGAAAAAAAACCCCACAGCTTACGGTAGGGAAGCCTGCTTTTGATTTAATTAAAAATCACATTTAACATTTTGAATATTTTATGCGTGAAGCAAGAATAGTCTGTAATTTATGGGGTATCTGAGCTAAGCCATTTGAAGGCACAAGGCTTTGAGGGGAGCGCCGTACAGACATTACCTAATGAAAAGAAAAAGTCGGGACCCCTCCTTCCCGTCTGCCTCGCTTCCGAGTGATGTTCCAGGGCTTTCATGGCCGTATCAAATAAACAGGTGCCGCAAGCGCAGGCACCTCCTCCGGAGCGCCCGGCATCCCGCTCTCCCGCGAGCCCCCCTTTCCGTCACGGCAGGTGGTAGCTTCCCCAGCCCGCGCGCGCGCCGGGCTAGAGCCCGCGGGCGGCAGCTCGCGCGCGGCCTTGGCCAAGGCGAGCCCCGATGCCCAGCAGCGCCCGGCGCCGCGCGGCTCCCTCGCCCGGGCGGCCTTCGCGCCGCCGCCTTTGTTCCGCAGCGGCCGACATGCAGATGTAGCCGCCCTGCCGCCTGCCCGGTGCCCGCGCCTTGCCTGCTGCCATGTCGGCGCCGGGAGCCACCGACGGCGCGCCGAAGAATTCGCGTAGGTGCAACCTGCTGCCGTTCTTTCGGGTCCCTCGCCCTCCTCGGGGAGCGGGAGATTGATTGGAGTGGCGGGCTCGTGTCTCCAGTTGCCGTCACTGCCTGAGCTGTAAGGGTGTGCGGTGAATATCAACCTGGTTTACTAAATTGGCGAGAAATAGTGACCGGCCGTCTCATTTTGTCAGAGCTATTGTGTGTCGCTTGGCGTTGTTGCCAGTGGAGTATTAACTGAATCGAGCCTGGGTAACGAGGAGCTGGCAAAAGAGCGTGAATACAGTTACCTTGCTAGCTGAAATGCAAGCGGACTTCTGAATAGGGATGTGTCGTGTTAGAGGATGAGCAAGAGGGAGAATTATTGTCTGAGTGCTGAACTGAGTGCTAAAAACACATGCAGTGAATTCTTTAGGATAGATGCAGTGATGCAAATTCGTAGCTTCCCTCGGTGAAAACATATTTTAAAAATGAAGCAATGTTTAAATTAATGAGGACGCTGTGTCATACAAAGTAGCCTTTTAGATAATGTCATAACATGGTAATGCTGTTATTCTGTAAGTGATACTTAGAATTGCATATTAATTGAAATCAAGATGTGGATTTCTATTCATTTTTCTGTTACTTCATACAATCACTGTATTTTTTTCTTGTTACTGTTCATGTGGGTTTTTTCTTTTTTCTTTTTTTTTTTTTTTTCCTTCCATATACTATCTAGGAATAAAAGATAACAGTAAATTGTACCGTTATATTATGCTAATCACCTGTTGGAGCATGCTTTTATCAGGACCCTACCTATGAGCTATAATTGTGTCCACTAAATTTGGTGTCTTAAATGAATCGTGTATAGTAAAGTACTTTTATATCAAATACTTTGCTATAATGAGCCCATCTGGTGTGGGAAAGCTCTTTACCTTTGTATTGACTGAAAGTACTTTATTTATCAAAATTCTTTTTTTTCCCCATAATTTTACCCATCTAGTAAGTAACTGACTCTTTACTTAAAGACTGCAAAATATATTCTCTGCGCTGCTAGATGTGCTGTGACTGCTTTGCACTCAGGAGTGTCCCTGTAGAAAAGACTGTATGCTACAAGTATAATGCATTTTTTAATCCTCTTCCTATATCTTAATAGAAGTTGTCTATTTATTTTCTTGTTGTTTATTGGTTAATTTTGTTAAATTGTGATGGAAGTATGAGGAATTGTTGCAGGCTTGGAGGAGACAGGCTGTGATATTTATTTATTTAATTTCTGTTTTGTAATCGGAGATCCTGGACTGTAGAATAGTATAGAATATATAGAATCAGAGAACAGAAAATTTTGTGTCTGTCTGGAAAAAAAAAGCCTGAAACTAAATTACACTCCTGTAGGATTAAAATACAGATTTGCGTCGTGTTTCTGGATTGTCTTTAGCACATCAGCCTTCTGACTACTGCAGAGAAGAGGTAGCAGTAAGTAGGAACTTTAGGATCAACATTAATTTTGGAAAGGTTAACTTCTCTCCCTGTGATAACCAACCAGGATTATTTGCACGGTGTTTTTCTCACAGTTTTTTGACAAGTCTGGTGGCAGAAAAAGGTACTGCAAAAGTGAGCATGGCCTGTTATATCTTTACTGTAATCTGTTTGTTCCCCAACTGTATAGGCTGAGATTAATGAGAATTGAAGAAATATTTGTCCACATACTTTTAGAAAAACTGCTTCTCTGAAAGTCTGAGGTGTGAGACTTCTGGATCACTAAAAGAGAGAGGTCCATAGGTTCTTGAGACCTGTGGATGCATCTTGGTGCAAATAAGTTTTCATTTCTGTGTGTTCGGTACTATTCTGTTTTGATATTGACAATAATCTTTCTTTTAACTTGCTTGTTCTAGGTCAATGTGTGTTGGAAATGTTAATGCAGGTGCAAAAATCCTGCCCATTTGGTGCAAAACCAAATAGATATAGCGGGTTATGTCCTTATTTGTGTAGTGGCACATAGGACCGTGTACAGTAAAAATAATGTTATTCTAGTCCTTACCATGTCTGGAAATTGTAGAGTGGTTTAAAAATTGCAGTATAAATAATTTATTCCTTCTGTAGAGCAAGGCCTTAAATAAATCCCAATCCGGCATTTCACAGCAGTCTATTAATAAGCTCCTTGTTCTGATCAGTTGTTAATTATGCAGATTGGCAGGGCAGAAGGCTGAGGTGTGTTTTCTGGATGCAGAATTCCAAGTGTTTCTCTACCCCTGCTCAGGAAATAGGGCAAGGATATGGTTGTTCTGTTAAACAACCCTGGCTGTTTTATTGACATGGGTTACATGTATGTGCAGTCTGAAATGATGAATGATGAAAATCAAGGCATTCTAGCTGGAAATGTGCACAGGCATCATTCCTTAATATTGTGTTTAATGTTACATTCTTTCATAATTTATTTGTTTTTACTAAACAGGTGGAAGATTATTCTTTAGTAAAAAGGTATTGAATAATTAAAACAATAAAAGACTGAATGAGCTATTTAAAAAGTCAGTAAAACATTTTTATATGTACGTAATATTTCTAAACAGCGTATGGTTATTAGAGTGTGCAAGTTAAAGCTGGAAGAGGTTAAGAGGCAGTTTGGACTAACTGAACTCATTGTTTCATTTTTAATCACTTGGATTACTCTGTGGATTAAGCCAAAATGAAAATTGTGTGGAGGTGTCACTCAGCCTTTCTTCCTTTCATGTAGGACCCAGATAATGCTATGCTGACACTGCATAAATGAAGCTTGATCAAAACGTGTCTCATCATGTGCCTGTGTCTCATTTTAAATAAAACAGAAATGGTACCATATATATATATTATAAAATATATTGCACATACACGCACACATGTATTCTTTTTCTGGCTTAATTAGATCATTATGTAACTGTGCTGGACCTAGTGCACAAATATTTCCTTGGGCTGGAGAGGGTTTTAGCTTGCACCATAATCTTATTAGAAATTCTCATAGATTTCTCTCTTCTCTGGCTATCAAATATTAATGAGAGAAAAAAACACACTTAATGGGGAAGCCAGCTGAAAAATGAGGTTGTTTTCGCAGTATAGCTTGTGCATTTGTGTAGGGAGAAAATGGCATTGGTAGCACCTGATAAGCTTCTATTTTGTTGTGGCTGTCTAGCCATTTATGAATTGCAATTCTTGAAACTTAATCTGAATGTGATTTAACTGTTGAAAAATCATTCTAAGATGAGCAGAGCAAGAGAGTGTTGGGCTCTTTTCCCCATATTTTTAAGAGCCCCAGCTTGGTGGCTGCTCCCTTGTGCAGCTTCTGGAAGTCGTGGGAAAGCAGCGTCCTCATGAAAGACTTGCAGCCTCGGCTTCTCTTTCCAAAAATATACGCAGCTGAAGAAAAGCTCTCGGAGAAAAGCTCTTTTCTCTCTGAAGAAAAGCAAGGGTCTTGTGCTTTGGATCTTGTGCTTTCCCCATTTGCCTTCTGCTATGCTTTCCAAGGGTTGTGCTGCAAAACACCTCAGATCTGGTTCTCATCACCCAAAATGTTTTGGATGCAAAGCTGCAGGAAAGCTGACAAGATAGGAAGCCAAGTCCCTGCTTTTCAGCACATTGGAGGAACCGTGAAACCAATACCAGCATTTCCACTAGTCATCAGGTGGGTGGAGATCTCCTACTCTCCCTCCCTTGAGCTCCAGGACAGCTTTGTCAGGGAGTCCAAACCACTTTGTATGGCTGGAGCTTATTCCTCGTGGTGATTTTTCAGTCTAGTTCATTTAAAATTCAGGAAGTGAAAATTAATTTGGTATTCTGAAGTCCACACTGTGGCATTTTTGTTTTGGGAACTTTTTCTCCGGGACTGCAGATTAAGTCCACAGCAGAAGACCAAAACTGAAAGGCTTTTGTTTAATAAAGACAAAAAAGGTGAGGAGACTTTAGTCCTCTTTCAAAGAATTTGGGAACTTAAACATTGCTGGGACAAAAAAAGAAAAAAAGGCAGTCATTTTAGAAGGAAAGTTGTAAAATGCCAACATGCTGGCCCAAGTCTAAAGATAATTTTAATGCCATTTTAAAAAAAGCCATGATTAAATTTCTAAAGAGTCATTGTTCTGACTTTTCCTCTTCACAGTCCTAGGCAAGCTAAAGTATCCCACTGGGAAGATAATTGTAAGTGTGAAGTAGCAATCTATTTTTATTTTAGTAAATTTTATTATTTTTAATTGGCATTGAGGGTACTATCACAGTCTGAGCATGTCTGAATGTGTGTGTGTGTGTGTATATAACATATACACTGCTGCTCTTTTAATGCAAGTTGACTGCAGCAAGCTTCTGTGAGTGTTCTTGCAGAATGCTTCCTATTCTTAAATAAGATGCACGTTATAAATATGGCTCTCCAATAGTAGCCTTTAAGAAGTACTTGCTGATCTGATTAACTTGGAAAATTCTGTATCTTGTTTGGGCAGGAGCCCAAATATAAAGGTCAAGTTTTGAGATAGGTTACTCTTCAAGCAGCAGGGAGGACAGGTGGCTCTAAAAGCAGTAAAACTTCCTGGAGTAGAAAAATTAGACTTCGTCATTGTCACGACCAATCTATAAATAAGAGAAGCTGTAATAATTGTAATTACAATCTGTATTGAAGTCAATGTTGAGGGGGAAAAAGAAAAGGGACTTTCTTAGTTTTTCTGATGACCTGCAGCGTTCATAACATGATAACTACATCTTTGCTGTGTTGGAAGAGGTGTTTTGCTTTGGCTGCTTAGATGGGACTAATCTTTTTCCAGTGGAGTAAGTAGGGAGCTTGCACAGGGAAAGAAGATGGAGAGTACTGGAGTAAGTAGGGAGCTTGCACAGGGAAAGAAGATGGAGAGTACTGAGAGGAACCTACTGGGATACGGTGCACGGGTTTTAGTACGTCTTTAGCAGTCAGTCTGGGGACTAATCTGGTTTAATATTAGTGACGTAGGCACAAATACTAGAAGTATATTGGTGAAATCTGTCTGGCAAATGAGGCATGCTATCAGTGCAAATGAGACTGGTGACAGAGAACTTCAAAAACTTGAAAGTGGAAGTAACAGAATATGAATAAAATGGGAAGTAAAATCTATTTACTGACGGATTAGCGAAGCCAGGTTTTCTATGGGTTTATCCTGTGGATCCTTCCTTTTCCCCACCATGATATTGTTGGTTTCTCTCCACAGTACCCTTGTTTTCATCCACTGTTCCCTAATCCCATTTCACCTCTTCCAAAATATCTAAATTTTCTGTTTTTGTCCTGTTGTCTGTGTAGACATCAGTGTATTTAGCAACTGTTTTTTTTGGAGTTATATGTGTGGCAGTTACTGCCTGGGAGCAGCTTGGCATTTGCTAGGTATGCCTGTGGAATGGATAAGGTCTTCTCCCTTGTCCCTGCCTGGTTGGCATCACTTACAGAGGGACATCCCTTGCTAGCAATTTTCACAGAATTGGTAGGAATTTGGTGCCTTTCCGTCCTCCATCTCCAGTACAATCTGTCTGAAAATGGCTGTCAGTGAGAAGCATTGAAGAGATCAATGGCAAAAGGTAACAGAAATCAGCCTAAGAAATTCCTAAAGAAAATTCCTAAGAAAGCGAGACTAGATGCAAAATTTCGTACTCTGGTAATAAGAGAAAAGTTACAAGTGACAGACTGCTGAGGAGGAAGAAGATTCCCGTGGTAAATTTGCATTTGATAAATGAGCTACAGAGGTTAATTCAGCTGTGGGTAGTGCAGATAACATCCAAGGATAGATCAGCCATGAAATTTCCAGGGAATAGCTGAAAATGGGAGGAGATGGGAGAGGAGTGATTGAATTATGAGAGGGGACTTCCTTCAAAAGGCATCAGGAGTGTCTGGCTAGCTTGGCTTGGCCAGCGGGAAGAGCCTTCCATCTGTAAACATATCAAAGGATTTAACATCAGGAAAGAAAGGAAAAATGCCGGAAGGTCACAGTGGTGGTGATGGTTTTTCCCAGTAGTTAGCGTGGCTCCAACTGGTTCTTAATGATGTTAAACTGTTCTCATATTAACTCAACAAAGAGGCTTTCGTAGAGCCCTTAAGCAGAGGCAGCGCTGGCTGCCTGTGTTTGGAGCCTGTTCACTCTGGCCTCGTGTCAGTTGTCCCAGGGTGTGAATTAGGCCACTCATCAGATCACTCGCAGGGAAGAACATATGAGTATTTCAACAACTTTTGCTGGAATCTGTTGGGCAGAAAAGCTCTTTTTGTGAGTTTCTTGGAAAAGTGCTGCTGCTCTTTTATCTGCACAGGGCAAGAATTAATAGCTCAGTGGTGTAAATTTAGTCACTGATGACTAACTTGAAACTTTATTATATAAATGTCCATTTTGCCATATTCTGTTAATTAGATCACCATCCTGATGATATCCTAACCTGTCATTTTTGATTACTGTATTGGTATGGAAGGTAACATGATATGTGACAGCTGTCAAAGGCTACTGTAAGGAGTTCAGTATAAAGGCCAAAGATTGCATATAACCTTGCTCAAAAGGACAAGGCTGAGGAAAATGAGGGAGAGCTTTTCAATTTTATCATGGCCTGAAGACTTGAACCGCATCCCCAGTGTTAAACCCAGATCAATTTGGTTGACTTTGGAGATAACAAAAACTCCCACATATCATTTGCTAACTTTTAAATGGTTTAGCTTCGGTCTGGTCTCTTTTGTGATGAAGATGCATTTTCAGTATGAAAGTCTGAGAACAGAATTAGGGATAAGATGAAATTTAATTAAAATAGTAAAGAAATGTCTTATTCATTTATAAAAAAATCCATTTTAAAATATCTTTATTTGCTAGGTATGCCTATTTGCCGTGGATAGAAATGTATTATTTCATCCTTGGTTTTCAATACCACATAATAAGTGATGTTTTCTGGGGTTTATTTTTTATTTTGTGTCATGGAAAATTATAGATGATTTATGTCAACCTAAATTTTATGCACACTGTAGCCTTGTTTTTAGAAATGTTTTCCTTTTTTTTCCTTTAACTGCAAGTTGTCATTTCCTTCTGCCCTTGTAAATGTAATATTGGTGGGCACCACTGCGATCTCTTATGTCATGACCTAAAAAGAAATCTCAAAAAGCAGTGTGCTCTTCATGCCAGAACCTTGGGTGGCTGCCAGAACTTCGCATTAAAGCCCACAAGCAGTGGCAATATAAGGGTTTTTGCCTTAAAAGATAGGTGGAGTTACATGCGGATCACCGATCTAGCATCTCCAGCAGGATGGAGACAGATTTGCTCTGACAATATAATGCGCTTTGCAAGCTTCTATTTTAAGAATTCATTGCGCTGTGTCTTCTTTAAGACTACATTGGACACGTATTTTGCTTCTCTCGGGAGTGTTGTGCTCTGGGAGGTCCAGGTTCATACTGACATTGTTTAATCTTGCAAAGCAAAAAGCTTGTGCATGGGCCTAAAGAAGTCATGAGACTTTGTAGTGCTGTTTTTTGCCCCTGCTGCCTCTTGAGGTAGAAGCAATGCAGTCTGCAAAGCAGCTGCGAAACTGCAGGGCTTGCTCATTCACCCAGCCCTTGACAGGACCCATGGAGTGACGGGAAAATCGGAGCCTTGCATTTCTCCTCAGGATGAGTGTAGCCCGAGCAGTGGAAGTGCAGATGACACCTCGGCCTCGTGGATAAGCCGCCGCTCTCAGCCCCAGCTCCCTTCCTCAATGAGAGGGCAGTTGCGTTTCTGAGCTCTGACAGCTGCCCTTTTTGTTTTCCTCTTAGCACTGGAAACCAAGGTATCGGCTGCAACGACTGAGTGGCTGAGTAGCTAATGTTCTGGAAAGCAGGGAGAGGAGAGTACTAATTTGCCAAATGCAGTTTATTTAACCTCGGCCTCTCGGCGGATGTTGGTTATGCTCCCAGTACTGCTAACGAGGCCAGCTGACTGCTTCCTTTCTCTCCAGTGTGCCACATCTCCTGCTTTTCTCCGTAGGTGGTAAGGGGGGAAGGAAGAGAGAAAGCTTTTCAACTGCTTAGGACTTTTGAAAATTACTGGAGACCAAACTAAACGGAAAATGTCTTTCTATGCATTAGCTGTGACGTGTGCATTAAATTATATGCTTTACATGTGAGCACAGGCCACACTCTCCCAATCTGATCACAGCAGAGATGTTTGCAAATTGAGAGTCTTTGGATACAGCCTGTGTTACAGTAGATAGATTCACTCCAAATACTCAGTTTTTCATTTTTCCTGTGTTTTTAAGAATGGCATTTTTTGTTTTGCTTTCTAAATATATTAGTATATGGTATATGGTTACAGTACAGTATATTAATTTATATCCATAGCATGGATGTAAATCTTTTTCAGGATGTTTCTTCTGATTCTTTTCCTAACCTGAGAATAATCCTTAATTTTGCTGTTTAGCGAACACTCAATTAGCGTTAGAAAGTACAGGTGATCAGGCTTTAATAGCTGCCAATATAATTGCAGTTTTCATTTGAAAATACTTTATTATAGGTATACAAGTATATCATTAGCTGACCTATTTTAAGTAAGTGGCAATTTCTACCTTGTCTACTTAATCATCATTCTAGCCTTCTAATACCCTTGCATGTTGAGTACGATACATTTGTACTTAAAGATTGATGTGCAAGCATGCATTTATTAAGATTGACTTATGATTTGTGTATATATAATTTCTAGCAGTTTAACGCTGTTATAAAAATATACTCTGTTAAAAATGAGTATAGACAAATCGGCATTTTACAGGGAATCTGATAGCTGTCTGATAGCATGGATTTTTGAATGCAAAGAAAGGAAGTAATGAGTATATAATGAATATTTGCTATTAATCTTGTGTATATTTTATGATTCATTAGGAAGAACTTTTTTTGCTTTTTTGGATAATATACCAAATCTACCAATTCTACTTTGAAACTACAGTTTTTAAGTATTAGCAAGTCTTAATCTTACTTCCTTCTGGACTAAAATTTCATTTATTTTATAGCTGGATTTCACTCTACATGATGCAGCCACTCTGTTGATATTGTATTTACTGCATATATAAACACATCTATGGTCAAATAAATTTGTTTAATAAATGAGAACCTGAAGATAGTTTTAGAAGGAATAATATCAGCAAGCATGTTTCAAATTAGGAGGCTTTTTATCAGATTTATTTATCTACAGTTTTATAGCACATGGAATAATAATAATAACAACAATAATAATGCTACTTTGATTCCACATGCACACTTCAAAACTCAATAGCTTGGACTAATCACTATTGCAAACAAATAGATATGGTATTTGTAAGAGAATCACAGTAAGCACTTGCTGAATACTTTCTTGATATATCATTCATTCCAACCTGCAGATATATTTTTTTTTCTGTTTATTTTTTCCTCCTTCAATCTCTTACGTACAGTTTTTGGTACATTTAAGAACTGGCACTGAGCATGGTGCATGTACCAGATTCCTGGTTTGTTTTTCCTGTAGCTGTGATGCTCTTTGTATTTGAAAGGCCTGTTGTTAGTAAAGCCTCAGGATAGATCATGTCACTTCTATGTTAACTATTCTGAGGATTTTGTTTTTTACCTGACTTTTGTCCCACCTTACTTCCTTTTTTTCTTTTTTTTTTTTTCATTTTTTATTCAAAAAGCATTTTAAGGCGGAGGATGAAATGTTCAGAATCCATAATGTTGTTTGTAACCAACTTCCATAGAATTTAGTCTTCTATTTCAAAAATAAATGGTGGTCTTTATTATTTCCGTACAGAATAAAAATTTCCCTGTGTGACATCAGTGGAATCACATGTGTTACTTGCTGGAGTCCCCAGGAAAAGTGTACCAGCCACTAGGAGATGAGAAGCCTTCTGCCTCAGTCGTGGTTGAATCCAAAACTTACTAATTTTACTTGTCCTAGCGTCAACTCTAAATGACTGTTGGATGCCCTGCAAAGTAGGGGAACAAATCTCTCTGCCCCCCGGATTTGGGTCCTTTGGGGGCTGACGAAGCAGATGTGCGGTGACGGGAAGAAAGGGAAGGAAACAGGGCAGATATAATGGTGGCCTCAAGGCTTTGTTTTCCCACTGTGAGGTTGAATGTGTTGGTAAGGTATGACCAAGTAATTCATATTTAATAAAGGCTGCATTGTGTTCTTAATTATAACCTCCTTTAAAAGCAGTGAGTGTTCAGCTTTTAATTGAGAGGCATCTCTGCAAGCTTAGATATGACAGTAAGCAAAAATTGGCCACTGAACAGGATCAATACCCCTCTGCTTACAGTCTGTAGGGTTACTTTTTGTCATCTACAGATGGTGGGAATACTTAATGCTCAAAAAGTCACCACTTCCATTTTCTTCTTCAGAGTCACAGTGCAGTGTTGTAGGGGCTCTTTGAAAGGTACAGGTATGTGTGGCTGTCACGGGAATGGATTCTGCATTTTAGGCTGCGTGGCAGCACAGATGCAAGCGCAGGCTGGCTGCCCCAAGGTGTGTCAAGAGATGTGGAACACGTAGGTGGTATCGGAGCAGTGGCTCCCTTTGTGTCAGCTAAAAGAGAAGAGCTAAAAAGAGCCTGAAGACAGCTCTTAAAGCCAGTATTAAAAAGGCAGCGAATACAGAATAATAAGTTTCACAAAGCTGGGTATATTGAAAGGAATGATCTCATAGGAAGCACCTTTTACCGATTTCACAAACCTAATTGCTTTGACTTTCCTCTTCAGTCAGCCCCTTTCATTTTTCCCTTCCTTTTTCCTTTCCTCCGTTTAAGTGCCCCATCAGCTTCCTTAATTTCTGCCTTTATTCACTCCTGCCTCTGACATCCACTCATCCTTTAGATGTTTGCTGTTTGCTTTAGCTAAGATACTATATCCCGGGTGTCATCTTTTTGGTTGTTTTTTACTACATGGCTATAGGCTTTAAGCATTAGGGATCACCTGTTCTGGGCTTTCTCACTCATTTGCACGTGTTCCTACAGCCTCTTGTCTTTTTGTCCAGCATAGCAGTTTAGCGGTGAATATTTCTTTATAACCATCAATTTTATTTCAGTGGCTTCCTAGTTCCTAGTGTTAGATTTTAATATGGCCACGCATTTGAGGCCCTTTTGGAGAATGCCTTTGTTGTACATTTCTTTCTCCTGACTAATTCTGTCTGTTCTCCTCTCAATTCCCTTAATCTCTAGCAGACTGGAGAAATCCAGAATAGAGGGTCATATTTTATTTATTAGCTCTGTTCAGCAGTCTGTGTTGTCAGGGGCCCTTCCCCTCCTCCCCTGCCCCATCTTCGTTACTCTTACGCCTGTATCTTCCTTCCCTTCATCTTCTTCTATTGTTCCCTGCTCTGCTGATGCATTAGTAACATCCCACATCCGCTCCGGCTTCACTGTCATTCCTCTTTGCTTATGTCTCTCCTCCGGTTGTGTCCACGTTGGGCTAAGCGAGAGATGGACCTGGGAAGTCTTAGCCTACTTTATTGCAAGTGATTGCTCCTCCGAAGGAACACGTGTAAAACCGTGGCATTAAATCATGAAAAAGTCTCCTCTGTTAATTACAGCCTTTCTGCGAGGGAACAGATGACCTAGTTACTTAATTACACTAACCAGGGAAACTTGCACAGCGGTGTTTCTCTCGGGCTATTAAAAGCTTCAGCCCTGTGCACGTTAGGAAAGGCGTGCTAGTTTTTGCAAAATGCCTTCAAGCCAGCCACATAAAGTATTTGCAAACTAGTCTTGCGGAGGTGCTTTAATGAGTTTAACTCTGATTTGCAAAGCTGACTGCAGAGTTCAGGTTGTCTTCTCTGGCAAACTAAACCCATATACGCATAGGTTAAGCTTAGGCTACTGTTCCATGGGTGATGCTCTTTGATGAGATAAAGATGAAGCTGTGACAACCCAAATAAGATGTGTGCTGGATTTACACCTGATACCAGGTGCAGAAGGACAGCTCTGATCCACTTAAAGCCAACAAGTTCTGCTGCTCCTGGGTGTTTGAGTGAATGGTAATTCCCATCTTGTGTTGCTAGGGGTGTCAAACCAAGTGCTAGTCACTGCTGGGATTTTGAAAGGTGCTCCTTAGTGTAATCGTTTTGTGATATTAACGAAACACATTTACCCAGACCAGATTTGTCATCTAATGCTCTTTTTCTGCTGGTTTTACTCCTTCATTCTTAGACGTCAACAAGGAGTAGTACAAATGAATAGCTATTATTTTGCCTGTAGTGGAGACATTTCTTTGCTTTGACAGGAAAGAAAGAGGAAATCAGCACAATAAATCCACAAGAAAGAAATAATTGGACACTTCTATGTCTGCTACTGATATAATTATTGACTTACAGTGGTCTTTTAAAAATATCGTTGGTCGTGACATTTTGGCAGTGTAAAAAACCCCCGATTGTAGTCTCAGAGGAAGAGAGCCATCTCACTAGAGGACCTGTAGCCCTGAATATTTGAAAATTTAGGTTTAGTTTGTAGTTTTTTCCTCTCTCATATACAGTTAAAATAGAGAGAAATTACAAGCAAAACAAAAACAAAAAATGCTTTCTCTTGTTTATATCTTTGTAGTTAATCCCTGGTCCTTCAGAGTAACTGAGTCCTCTCCAAAGAGGCAGGCAGACATGCTTTTAGCATTAGTACCTCATGCATTTTCTTGGACACAATCTATTTTTGTTGAAATAAGGACTACATTAGTTGCCTCCTCAGATTTCAAAGTGTGAAATTCAGGCTCTGTGAAATGACAAAGCCCCCGCCAAGTTTGAGAGTGCAGCCAGGCTCTAAGGATCTGAGCACTAAAGGGAAGCCAAGGCTGATAGGCAAGAAATAGATGTTGCAGTTTGCAATAACTCGCACAGGTTCTGTGAGCTGCTCTTCTTGTGAGCACCTGATTAATAGCAGGGCTTTATTTCAGCGTGCAGACACTGGTCAACACATGGCTGACTACGCTCAGTGAAAACCTATCCCGTGTTTGGCTCTTCATTTGAAAAATTAAGATCAGGGAAATCTCTGTATTTGCAAAAATTGAAGTGGTGGAGCTGCCAACTGTTACCTTCCTTAGAGGCCTTCCTTCCTTCTACCTAGAGATGATTTCACAGTGGAATTTGAAGGTTTGTCCAGAGAACTTTATAATTTAATGAGGAACCTGAGGACAACGAGAGGCAGCTACTACTAGGCAGCTTCATCAGATCAGAATACATATGTATTCTGTATATTGAGAAAATAAATACAGAAAGCATATTTTGGCCTTTCAGTAAGCATAGATTTCTTTGCAGCATATATACAATTTCCTTGATTTTTCCACCGTCAAGTAAATTTGCTCATCTTCAGGCTTTTGAGGCAAGGTTTAGTCAAGTACTGAATGGTATTGATCTCAAGTCTATCTGCAGATGAATGTAGTTGAGTGCAAAATAATTCTACCAAAGCTGCAGTTTGGCTTTCAAGGCTTCTCTTCAAGGACAAGTAAAAGTTGATACTTGCCAGCTGGGTTGCTGTGTTGAGGAACCTGTAGTTTCACCGTGGGCACAATGTGTGGTGACAGCAACACAGCAGCTCCTAACTTATTTATGCGCCTGT
This sequence comes from Nothoprocta perdicaria, assembly GCF_003342845.1. NCBI lineage: Eukaryota > Metazoa > Chordata > Aves > Tinamiformes > Tinamidae > Nothoprocta > Nothoprocta perdicaria. The sequence goes on from NW_020455721.1 coordinate 1,780,200, forward strand.
GCATGGACATAATTTGATCCACAAGTCCTGTGTCTGAGCTGAGCACATGTTAACATCAGCACTACTTCTTTAATAGTAGAAGCCTGTCTTTGTTTTAGAGCCTTGCCAGCACAAACCCCAATCTTTTAGAAATGGAAAATACTAATTAAATTGTTTTAACGGGTGGATTGGTACTCAGATAATGGGACAGTTTCATGCCAGGCGGGACAGCTGCACAGATTTCTGCTAACTTGAACAGCGTATTGTAATGTTGTGGCTTCTATTTGAAGTAAGTTGGTTTGAGATGTACTATTGATTAGTTTTTCTGTTTGGAAATGAGTATTTTGAGGTGAGAGAATAAAACAGTAAGTAGAGAATGCATGTATTGAATTTTCAGGACAGCAGACTAGTGCTGACTCATTTGGTTCATTAGCAGGAATGACTTGGGGGATTTTTTCTGTAGCCCTAAGCCAAGTTTTAAAGACAGATATTTTTCACAAATAAACCTATACATACTGAAGATAGATGTGACATTGTTAGGTTTATTTACGTTGAAGATAAATACTTTTCAGCTTTCTAACGGGGTTCTTGGTCTTACAGTTCTGTAAATGTTGATTTTTCTAAGGAGCCAAGAAAAAGGTGGGAGTTGAAATGGTTGCCAGCTTGTTTCTTTTGAAATGGCTTTCCCGAGTAGGAGAGCTCTAGTCATTGCTGTCCTTCCTTTGTCACCTTTTCTTTGCTGTTAGTTGGTAAAAGAGGAACGGGGAGGTGGGAGACCTTTCTAATGAATCTGATTCCGATGGAATTTGAGCAAGGTTGGCGGTGCTCACATCCTACGGAAATTGTGTTGCTAACCTGGCTTCTGGAAAGACAAATATTATGTACTATCACTTACCATCTCTGAGACCAAAAGTGGATTTGGACCAGCACTCTGGAGAACGTGGGAGTGTAAATTTATTAACCCCCCAAGTCACGTATGTGCCTGGGAGAGAGAATCCCTTAAAACTTCAAGAGTAAAACCTCGACATGTGCCTCAAGCAGGTGAATACTCTCAGGCCACTTTTGTTGTTTTTTCTTTTCCTCCTTGCTGCACTCTTACTGTTTCCAGAGCTATTTTGCGCAGGAGCTCTGGTTTTAATCCATCCCGCTGCCTGAGACCAGCAGCATCCTCAGCCTGGTGTATTTTTGTGCTTGCAGAGGATAGAGAAAGGTGACAGTGATCTGAAGAGTATAACATGCCATATGGCTGCTATTTCCTTGTAGAATGTTCTGTTCCGTTTATTACAAAAATACAGCTGGGCAAGGCAGGATTTGTGCTTTTATATCCAAGAGGCTAATTGTGGATACTGTAGACTTGACTGAACTCCCGGATTTCATGACAGGGTTTGTCACGTTTCCTGCTTAAAAGCGAAAGCAATCCAGCCTTCATGAACCTGGCACAGTGCCTCAGGTGTGTTCCCCTAGGCAGGAGCAACCCCATGGTCTGCTCTGGAAAGGTCACCTTGTGTTTTAAAAGGTGTTAAAAGGTAGGAGAGAGCTAAAGACCGCTGTGAAAACACAAGAAATGGTACTGCAATAACCTGTGGCTTAGCTGACCTGAAAGGTCATAACGTTGTCAAGCTCTGCTATTCTTTCTACACTGTGTGAAGCCTGTAATTATGAGCTTTGTGTATTATTTCTACTGTTAAGCTTATTTACATTTTAAAAAGCCTGACTCATGCATTTGCTGTTTGGAAAGGCATATTTTTAGTATCTATTCATTAGGATGATTTCCTGGTAGTCAGTTAAAGTTTGGAGCTTTGTGGAAACCTTTTCCTTAGTTGTTTTTCCTGCGGTGTTAGTCGGAAGCTGCTTTTTCCTCCAGGTGCTGTTTTAATAACTGGAATCTTGACATACGAAGTCAGTTATTTTCAGAAGTTTATTCTGCTGTTTGTTTAGGCTGATTCCATATTTTTGCAAGGATGTCAAGTAAGCAATCTTCTTTTTTCTTTAGAAGAAAATTTCAAGGTAAGCCAAATCGTTGAACTTGCTTGTCGGGTACATGAAGAAATAGTTCCTTTGCGCTTTGCTCTCTGTTTTCCTTCTTGCCTGGGTTAATGCCGGGCTGCTCAGGGCTTTCATGTTCCTGTGCAGTCTGTAAAAATGCGAGTCACTAGTTCCCAAGGAATGCCAAGTCTTTGAAAAATAGATGAGGTAATTCTGTAATTGCCATTTTTTGTCGAGAATGAAACTCGCATGAAAGGGTTGTCAGACAATAAATCTTATTTGCAATTATATATATATATTTTTTTTTTTTCTTCCAAAAGACATGATTCTCTTCCATTTTGCCTATCTTTTTCACTGTCAGAGGAATCAGGACTTAAATCTTCTGCTTGCAATTATTTGACTAAACTTTAGTATCCAGAAAAGACTGTTATATCAGAGTTTTAAAACAATTAAATTCTGCAGCGCTGGCTTTGTTTCCTCTCTTCTTTGGGTCAGAAAGACTGTGTATGACTAATTCATGGAGTTGATGAAATCTAGTTGATTTGGTTTTTTGTTTCCATCATTCTGATTTTTGAAGGCTTTCAAAAGTTCTGTGAAGAGCCGGTTTCCAGCTAGGAATGTAAGGTTTTGGAGGCTTGTTCCCCCCAGGCTTGTCTCCAAGTTAGGATGTTGCCGCCCAGATGGGTGGACAACCACATGGGTCAACGTGGTTGCCCTTGGCCGGTTGGGCTGCAATGAGGGACCAGGTTGACACGGGGACGGCTTGGCTGCCTGGAGGACAAAGACTTGATTCAGTCTTTTTAATATAACTTCGGTTTCTTTCAAGAGCTCTCCAAGTAATAGAGTTGTGCAGTCATTAACTGGTTGCATTCAGTGCCTCTTACAACCACCTCCCGCATATTAGACTTAGACACATTAAGTGGTGAGTCTGTAAAAAGGAACGTGCCCTGACAGGATGTTATTCACATATCCTTTGCATCACTGTTTACTCAAAAGATTAATTTTGAAGAGAAATTATATACAAGCAGAGTGTGAGAACAGCACCGTGAGAAGTATTCCCCACCGTCTCGAGTGCTGCTTTAGGGGTTTGAGAGGAGGAAGCTTCTTTTTAAGATGAACTTGAACGCGCCAACTTTATTGATTCTAGCACATGAAAGCTATAAAGTAACATATAATTAGTAGAAAGAAAGTAAGCTAGCTGCATAAAGACACCAAAAAGGCACCTTGGATGGCTTAAACTATAAAATTGTCACTCAAGATTTGTTTGTTGGACAGAACCATTAGTGACTCGGGCAGCAAGGAAGTGTCGGTGAACAAGGTGAATGTCAGCAGGACACGGTGCCCTTTGCACCTGGGGCGTGGGGCTGTGAGCTCCTGTCGGCTGTACCTTTGAAGTCTGAATTCTGGTTACGTGAATTCTAATTCAAACAGTGAGGTATGACTATTTTCTAAATAGAATTCATTTATAAATGCGAATATTTCATAAAGTCATTGAAGAAGTAATCTCTCCTGAAATCCTGGCTGTAATAAATCAATCCTGTGGTCGGGAGCACAGTATGTGGTCAGCACATGCTCAGAGCGCCGAATTCCGAATAGCTTTGCAGAGAAACGGTGCCCCTTGGTGCCCCTTGCCCTCGGCTCTGCTCCCGCCTTCCCCGCGAGCTTCACGGACGCGCGGCAGAGCCCAACGGGGGGTGCAGCACCCGGCTTCGGCGGAGCCGAGCGGCTTCCCGGAGCGCCACCCGGCACCACAGCGTCCCAGGGGTCAATCCCTGCAACGCAGCTTGGGGGACAGGCACCCTGCAGCTCTTCCCTGGGAGTATTTGGGGATGATTAGAGTGTGGCAGCGCTGCCCCTGACTGTTGCTGTTTAGCTGTGGCCTGGGGCCATTTCAGTAGTTAACAGGACAATTTTAGGTAAAAGAGAAAATCACAGAGGTGAAGTTCTAAGAAAGAAGCCATATAAATTTCATATGTTGCTTGGATAATACTAGGTCTATTTTTAGGTTAAAAATACCCTGAATTACCCATACAGAGTGCAAAACTGTCAGAAAATATTACGGGCAAGGCAGGAAATCACTGTAGTCAGTGAGAGCTGCTGGCTTGTATTATTACAGCTGAATGGCATTGGTGCCTCATACACAGTGTTACTAATAACTGCTTATCATTGGGCATTGCGCTGGAGGAGCTGCCCCGGGGCGTCCGGAATTGCTGTGTGCCGCCGTGTAATTGATAATAATGACGGGTTGCCGGAGAGGAGAACGCTTTCCTTTCCCTAGCAGGTGTTTTACTTCTGCAGCCTGATGCAGGTTGCGGCCTATGTACTGAGGGTGTAATGGCTGGATGCTGTGTCAGTCTGATCTGGTAGCTCCTTTCAGCACAGGTCGCAGCGCGGTTGCTTCTGCATGTGAACTCTGACCCTGGCTGTGCCCTTGACGCAGGCTCCAGAGTGAATTCCTGTTCTCTAATGGCCTAGCCTGCTCTAATAAAGCTTATTTTTGCATTGGGGTAATCATATCCGTAAGTGGTAAAAGCTTTTAATGAATTCTTCGCCATTAATGTAGCATTTTCCTCCCAAGACTCATGTGTGGCTTGTTCTGGAGAAGCTTCTGCCCTTTCCACGTCAGTCCGTGTGGGTGCCGTGGTCTCGCTGCGGCTGCGCCGTGTGCGGCAGCTTGGGTGCTTTGCAGCCAGCAGTGGCTGGAGCTTCCCCTGGGGGGCACAAGGGCCCAGACCGGCAGCTCTTCCAGCCATCCTCCTCCTCCTCCTCCTCCTCCCTTTCCCGTTAGCCGCTCCGCTAGCGAGTTCTGCCCTATTGTGAGCAGAGAGCTCTTGAGACCAGCTTGGAAAAACAGGCGGAGAACTCGGAGAGCAATGGTTCCCATTTATCTGCTAAAAAGCCTTTCTTCCCTAAAGCATATTCTGAGCGTGTTCTGGCTCAGGTCAGTACTTTAGCAGCTAGCAGAGCATTTTGCTCTGCTGCTTTGTGGCCGCCCATGCAGCAGCACAGTTGTTGCTGGTGTGTGCAGAGAAGAGCCTCTCCACTGGTATTGATGGCTCTGCAGTGTTGCCTTTGAAAACAGAGCTGTGCCCCTGCAAAACAGGAGTACGTGCTGACTAGGCTGCCCTCACAGCTTGTCTGGATACGTAGCTGCCCTGTGTCCAGAAGCTTCTTTGAAGTATTGTCCAGGCTCTCTGCAGAGTGGCAAAATAACATTTATACACATGTATTATACATAAAAATATGTGGAGTTTTGTATATACATATGTACATATATATATATTAACCCCCACGCATACATATGCATGTTTTCTTTCGTATTATTGATAGATGGTGTTGTAAATGTGCTGCACTATTCCAGTCTATACATTTTGTGTGTGTTATGTCATAGTCGCTATTGTAGTAACTTAGTCGCTCGTGTCATTAGCGACATTAGTCAATAATGTCAGAGATTTATTTTTCTGCCAGCAGACTTTGGAAGCCCTGGTCACTGGTAGACAGTACGTTCAGGTGGTTTAGTTTGCTCAGGTGAGGACATCTGCATCTTGCCTCCAGATAGATAGTTGTGATTAATGGTATCTAGTACAATATTCATACCCTGTCAGCTCTGAAGTATATTTGCAAAGTGCAGAAGCCTCCTTTAGCAACAACCTGTTTTAACAGCCTGTAGTAACAGTCTGGCAGTATTGAACTTAGTAACATGAAAATTCTGAGACTTAGGGGGATGTATACACAGCATTTATGTTTGTTTCTGTTTTACACTCCTCAGCTGAGCTAGATGCTGAACATGCCCAGAAGGTTTTGGAGATGGAGCACACGCAGCAGATGAAGCTGAAGGAGCGTCAGAAGTTTTTCGAAGAAGCCTTTCAGCAGGACATGGAGCAGTACCTTTCTACAGGCTACTTGCAGATAGCAGAGAGACGAGGCAAGTTGCAAAATACTCTGTGTGTAATCCACAAACATACCCAGAGCACACTGATGAGGGGCCAGCAGCAGCAGCTTTAAGTGCCTACAGCTAATGTGTATGGCAACGTTGAAATATTTTGATCCTGACGTCCCCGAGGGAATTTAAAACTCGGGCTTTTTAAGCACCCTTTTGGTCTCAGGGGAGTTAGGCACCTCAGAAAAACCAACCAGACTCTGCGTTTGCTCTTGCACTTAAGTACTGACTGGAGCAGCACACGTCTGTGGAGCCGAGGAGGTAAAGGGCTCCAGGGTTGGACTTGCTCTTAAAGGGCTTTTCCAACCATAATGCTTCTATGATCCTATGGAGAAGGCATCCCTGTCTCTGAAGGTGTGGGTGTCCATGACTGCTCCTGTTCACTAGATGACAGGAGCTGCCTCTAAGAAAATTTTAAAAAGTGCAGCCAAAGCTCAGTATTATCTTTCATAACAGTTTCCAGATTTTTATATTGACTATGTAATATTCAGAGTATGTGGCTAGAGCAGGGGAGATCCAGTTTCAGGATCTCCACGTTATAAAATGATTCGAGAGTGGCATTTCCCTAGTGATTACAGGACAAGACTGCTGTAGACACGTCTGTGTGGGAGGTATCCCATCTGCTGGGCCCAAAAGAAGGGATTGTAGGACCAGAAAGCAAGCGCACAGGAGGTAATGTCACCCACACGTGGGCGGGAGAATTGTGGGGAACCTGCCCGTGCTCCAAGACCAGTTCTGCTGCGTTTGAAATGTTGAAGCAGGGAATCTAAGATCCTTATTTCTCTGCGTCAGTGCTATCGCTGCGAATCTGCAAGATGCTCTAGCTTTGTTCTTAGGACAATCGTATGGGAAGCAGCCTAAGAAAGAAGTTGTGAATTCCCTTGCTCTGAGGCAGGAGCTGAATTTGAGTCTCACTTTCTGTATATACTGTCAGCTTGCACTTGAAGTGGGCAGTGTCACTGCTGCCACTTCGCACGTTGCTGTGTGAGAGAGATGGGTACATCGTTTTCTAAATTTAGAAGAATGGTGCAGAAGCTGCACAGTCCTTTCTTATGTTTTAAGAAAAACTTGAGCCTCCTGTGTGTTTAAGAGCTACAGCTGCAATATGCTTAGGAGGAGGGGAGGGGGGAAAAAAAGTAAAATCATAAGGTTTCACCTCAGTTCACATATGAAGGCTCTTAGTAGTGCGATTGTTAAATTTATGCAAACTTAATTGTAACATTTGATATTACAATCTTAGCAACCAGACTTAAATCTGAATACTTGAGTACCTCCTCTGTGTGTGTGTGTGTGTGTGTGTGTGTGTGTGTATTTGTTCAAGGAAGAAGATACTCTTCCAAGTATTTAATGCCCCTGTAAACTATTGGTATTAAACTAAAAATCATAAGTAGTAATTATTTCATGATGTGAAATCCCTATGCTGGGAGAAGATACTGGACATCAGCCTAGGCTTTGCATCCTAATGCCATGTATTAGACAGACTGAACAGCAAATGGCTGCTCCGTTAACATTAATGCTTATTTTGTGAATATTCATGACCCTTGTACATTTAGTGAGTGCTTAAGTTTCTTCTCTGTTAAAAAGACTTTCGGTTGAGTCTTAGCATGTTTCCAATGATACTGCAGTATGAATGTCATTGCTCAAAATGCCTTCTTTTACAAGAGCAGTGATGGTCAATGGTCATTAATTTTGCAGAACAAAAGCTTGCGCAGAGGACTCAGCGTGGGGCTGAGGTTGCAGCTAAGCAGTTGTCTGATGCGAGCGTCTTCCTGCCAAAGCTCGTTGTTTAATTCTGACTAACAAACACAACTATAGTAGCTGTGAAAGCTTCCCTAGGTAATAGCACCGTGTAGCTGGTTGTCAGGGGGCTCACCACGCTGTTTCCCCTGCAGAACCCATTGGGAGTATGTCTTCCATGGAAGTGAACGTGGACATGCTGGAGCAGATGGACCTAATGGACATGTCTGACCAGGAAGCACTTGACGTCTTCTTAAACTCGGGAGGCGAGGACAACACCATGCTCTCTCCCATGCTGGGTATGGCTCTAGCAATGACAGTGTGCTTACAGACACAGTGAGCAATGGACAACCAGAATGGCTTTCATTGGCAGAGGGGACGCTGATCTCACAAACCATTATACTTTACATAAATGCAATATTTTTCACTGTCTGCTTTCAAAAGGTTAACCTTTAGTTGCAGTACTGAAGAGCTTGCTGCAAAGCTGCTTGCTATTTTTTATGGCCATGTGTTTTTTCCTATAACCGCCACAGACTCGTGCCATTTTTGTCACAGACACATGCCATTTTTGTCACTGTGTGGAGAGGCAATGGGTTATATATATTTTGCTTTCTGGTGTAACAGAAGACTCTGCTTCTCCAGCTCTTTGATATAAAGTTGATATGGGATGCCTTAATGAACCAAACATCAACCAGAAGTCTTAGTAGGGTAGTTTTAAGAAAGCTTTCTTAGACTTTGCCTTGGATTTGGCATTTTTATGTACACCTGGGCCACTTACATAATTAAAGATCTTCAATCAGATGTTCAGAAACCTCATTGAGCACAGCAGTCCATACCCAATGTCTGGAAACATTCTGGAAAGTTAAAAAAAGAGATTCTGATACTGCAGCTCTTTTGTAGCTTTCTTACTGTCACGTTAGGTAACTTGGATTAAATTAATCTTAATGCAAAGTTTGTTTCATGTGTTGTGATGAACAAAATCAGATTTAGAACTTGGCAAGCTGCAGCACGATAAGGATCTGCTCATGGCAGCCAGTTAGTAATCTTGGATACTCTAGGCACCAGGGAAATGTTCTTTTTTAAATTTAAAACTTATTTTAGTACTAAAATACCTTTTCCCCAAACAGCTAAACTAATGGGTTGTAAAGAGACACCTCAAATTCTATCCTTGATTTTTGAATATATGAATGAAAAATGAAGAATATTGCGGAGTAATTTTCTTGTGCCCTATGTAAAGCTGATTGGTACCTGTGGGGAACATGAAAAAGAGCCAATGCATATGAGTTTTTATTGCAAAAACTAAATTCACTTCCTCCTTGGCTGTTCAAGATATCATGGTGCGCAAATTATTATGAAATCGAGGACTGTTTCACCCATTTTGGGTTTCTGGCAGATGTTGAACCAGGCAGTGCAGATGTTGAACCAGGCAGTGCAGGTAAGTAAATTAACTGGTAAAAACAAAAATAAGCTCATATTTATCTTACTAGAAATTTTGCTGGCTTGTGGGCATTGGTTTGGCGGCTCTGCACTACAGTCTGTAAGTTATCATGAAGAGCTTCAGCGCCACTCAGCACTTCATTCACAGTCAAGACTGGAGATTATCAATACTGCCTATTTTCCAGTTAATTTTTTAACTTTGAATTCACGTCCTTCTGCTGCACAAAGCTTGTCTGAAGATTGCTCTCTTGGTGACGACGCTCAGCCTGTGCTGAACAGACTTTAATCAAAAGCCAGGAGTTAGGAGGGGAAGTGGTTTTGGCTAACAGGCAAACTAGACACCATATTTGTGCGATCTTAGCCTATTTGATCTCAAGTATTAGAAATACTGGAATGAGAGAGAATCAGACTAAAGCAACCTCGTGGCCTGAACGAGCTTGTGAGAAGCCAACAGGCAACTTTGTGTTTCCTTTTCTGGGTATTTGCAAAAGCAGCAAAGCAGCCTGAATGCACTTCATAAACCACCTCAGCGCTCACTTTTACCAATTCATTTGCAGAGCTGCGGCTTGATTGTTCTTTTTCATCTTTGTTTCCCCACTCCAAGGGCCAGACTCCAACAGCTACGTGAGCGAGATAAGTCTGCAGGTTCCAAGCCAGTCGGAACTGCGCCAGAAACTCTCTTCCCTGTCCTCCACCTGCACTGATTCTGCCAGCCAGGACGCCAGCGAAGGGGAGTCCCCGGTCGTTCAGTCTGATGAAGAGGAGGTTCAAGTGGACACTGCTCTCGCCGCCGTAGCGACCGAGGGAAAGGGCGCTTCGGACGGCAGCGATGAAAGTGACTCTCAGGCTCTCTGAGTCTGGCCACCATATCCTTTCAGAATGACTTTGGAATGAGTGCACAATGAATGAAGAGCTTGCCTGTGTAAGAGTTTGCTAATCAAGCGAGACAGCCACATCTTTTTACTAGTAATACAAGATTTTTACCAGATTGCCAGTCGTGCAGAGGTTGGCTTTTAAAAAAAAATTGCCTAAAGCACACACACTTTAACAGTAGTCTCGGGGCTCAGGGGAGTAGTACAACTTTTGTATATACTATGTATAAAAGAACTAAAGGGGGAAGATAAGTCTCTTTGACCACTAATGTTTAAACAATCGATTGGAAATACTTAGCGTTGATGTGTAGTACTGAACCCAAATTGTTCCTTGCATGTTTTCAACAGCTGCAATTGAAGATTTAGGCTCCAACCAAAGTGAAAAGTTCTTTTCTACTCTTGACTGTCTGCCTCCTACCTTTGTCTCTAAATGCAGCAGTGGCCACTCTCTTGCACTTCTCATTCAGGACCAACTTAGTTATTGTAGGTGTTAAGGAAAAATCTTAAAAAAAAAAAAAAAAAGGAAGAGGAGAAATACATATGGAAGTGTTGTGCTCCTCAAGGAGCAGGTATCTTAGCACTGTATAAACGTACTCCTCTCTTGAGATGAAATAAAGTATTTCTATCCCAACCACGTCTTCTACTTGATTATCCAAATACTTTCTGCATGATAGTGAACAGAGGAGATGAATTCAGCGATTAGAAAAACTGCTGACTTATTTTGAGCACCACTGTAATTAACTTCTTCCACAGTAACTTGGTTTTGATGGCGCTGATGGTAAGACAGCAACTTAGGGAAATAAACCAGAGTACCGCAGGAATTAAGCGCACACATTTTACAGAGGTTGGAGCTCCCGGGCCTCGCCTCGCCTTGCCTCCCGCGGCGTTTCTGGTCTGTAGCCACCTTGTTGCTTCTGGAACACAGAGGTCTGAACCTAACAGCTGTTTCTTGTCGAGTCTCGCCCTCTGTCTGCAGGGAGCTGCTCCACCTCCAGAAGGCTTCGGGCTCCCGCTCGTCATGCGCCGAGGAGAGGGATGCGATCGGAAAGAGCGTGAGTAAAAGGATGAGTTGGGAGTAGAGCCCATCCAGCGAGGAGCCCCGGCACCACTTATGGGTGGGAATGAGGTTTCTCCCACTGTCAGCCAGGTGGGAAGCGGCCACTTCCCTTAGGGATACACTGCTCACCCTGGGAAACGCCAGCTAGGAGCCTACCTGCAGCGAGGCATCTACTATTTAAGAGTTGAGGTGTGGAAAGATGCCTTTCTTTCCTGAAAGAGTTTCCTTTACTCCCTCGCTTTCCAGAAGACAGACAAAATGTCCAAAAAAGTTTTGTTTTTTTATTAAACCTTGTAGTACAAACCTGGAAAGTAAACAAAAAACTGGCAATAAACAACATGAAGTCTTTCCTTACAAGGAAAGAGAGCAGAGCAGCGCTAATAAATTAAATGTCAAACTGTAAGCCATAGTCAGAAGTTTACTGTCAAGAGGGAAAAGTACACAGCAAGGCCATAAAAACCAGACAACCACATTTGAAAACACTTGACTCTGTTTATGTTATTGTTAAATATTCCAAAACAGTTCAGTCTTCTGCAACAACAACCAACAAATTGTATTATAGGACTTTCCTGACAGTCACCACTGGCAAGCTCAGTGCAATATGGGTAGCTACGGTATTGTTGAATTCAATTACGAAACAAAACAGTTTGTGAAAACATCTTCCCTTTTTTATTCCACACATACTGTACACACAACCAGAAAAGGGCAACAGCTACTCCATTATTATTTTTCGTTGTTGTTCAGTGATGTAAGCAGCACTTATAAATGTTACAAGAAAAACCCTGTAAGCATCCAATCCATCCGATGAAGAAAGTGAAACGTAAGGCTTTTCTTCATCTTGTCTCCTCGCCGTCCCTCCCCCCACCCCAAGAAAAGGCTCAAGTATTTAAAAAAATTTACAGGCATATGTACAAAAGGTGTGATTTTTTTTCTTTTTTTTTTTTTTGTTACAACATGAAGAGAAAAATAGACAAGATGAAAGCAAACGCATTTTCACATTCAAAAGAAAAAAAAAAAAATGCAGACCTGCTAGTGGCTCTAAAAAGTGATCGGATAATGGAACAAATTCCCAAACAAAAATTAATGCTCGACGGTGTAAGGTGTGGAAAAACAGCAGTGGAATGGAAATGGAATGTTAGAAAGATTGCACGTCTATGACAAAGAAGCACTTATGGCTTCAATCACTTTTTTTTTTCTTTTTTCTTTTTTTTTTTTTAAAGGATGCTATTGAAGGGTTTTTGATAAAGTAGCCAACAGCACCAAAAAAAACAGAATGGATTTCCTAATGAAATCAGGCACAGTTTTCCCTCACGTGACTCCTCAAGGCAGGCAGTCTTTTTCCTTCTCTCTTTTTTTTTTTTTTTTATTTTTTCTTTTTTATTTTTTCCCCCTCAAAACAGATGCATAGTGATGTGCTGGTAAAAGAGAACATACTCCAAATCTCCTCCTTTTGCCTACAGTTAGGAAACAAAGTCCAGCTTCAGCTGCCATAACCTCCCAAAGAAAGTGTGTAGTCTCCAATTTAAAAAATTACAAAACTCATCTTGTCGTGACAGAATAAAAGACAGCCAAAGTAAAGCAATTTCTTTCAAGTTTTGTCTCCTATCCCTTTTCTCTCTAGAAAAATCTGCTCACATGACTGGAGAACAAATTATAAAACACATCAAACTTTAACCTATTCAAAAATGGGTTAAAAGCCTTTTTTTTTTCACAGTTACCAAAAAGGCTTTTTATTTTTATTTTTTTTCAGCCATAGGGACAATACAAATTAATATTTTATCAGCCCCCTGCCATTTGTAAAACAGTGAACATACGGCAGTTTAAAAAAATCTGACTGCTGTATCTATCTATCCTAAAGTACAAAAAAAAAAAAAAATTCAACAGTTTAATGCTAAAACAAAATTTAGTTCTCTAAAACCAGAAGAAAAAAATCTTCTTCAGAGCTAGTGCAAAGACAGCTTGTATTCTACAGCAAGTACTCCGAACTATGGTATAATAATTACAAAAAATATATATAAATCGACAAAATGAGAGTGTTGGCATCTTCAGGATTAACTTGAAGCACTTTTGGATGAACTGCAGGATGAAAGCCTAGATGATGGCACGTCGACTGTCGCTCTCTTGCGAGGTCCTCTTTTTGGTGTGGGCTTGCTGATACAGTTCTCAATGCTGCCGTTTTTACCAGATACTTTTCCACAGATCTGATTGACTAGACTGATGATTTGTTCCTGTTCAAGAAATGAGAGGGGAAGAAAAAAAAAAAAACCAAAACACAAATCAGCATCTTTCTTTTCCGGTCCCTTCTGGTGCAGAGAGACGTACACGTGCTGCCCCATGGACTGCAAGTGGCGAGAAAGGGCAAGAAACTCTACTTATTTGTCAAGTACCCCTATTTCAGGGCCAAGCTTTTGGTAACTGGTACGAGGTGTTCTACAGAGTAACTCGTGTGCTCAAGTTTCCCCACTTGCAGCTCAACAGACAGGATTCAGCTGCAGAATTAGTCTAAAGAGCTCTCAAATTTAGCGGGAAGATGCTGCCTTTTCCTGGGGGGAGTGCTGTCGGGGGCTGTTGGGTCGCTGCCTTTCAGGATCTCGCTAGGATCTCTGTGGGTCCAGGTGCTCGGCCCTGGGGCACAGCGAGGCCTTCAGGCCAGGGCCCTGTGAGGAGCGAGGGCCGAGAGGCCTCGGGCCGCACGGGCCGCACGGCTGCGTTGCTGCATTTCACCGCATTAAGGTCTGCGGTGTGCCAAAATTTTCTTTGAACTGGCTGTACTAACCTGTTAAGAATTTTCACAAGTTATTTTTGTGCAACATTGAAACAATCTTTTAATGAAATATATCCAGCAGTTAAATACATCTAATAGGCGGCCTTTGACATGCAGGCACCCATTTAGCTTCTTTCAGAGGTAGAAACTTAATGCCAGCTTTTTCAGGCATTAAAAAGAAAAAATCCAGGAATGAAAGGAGAGGGGTTTTTTGACTTTCTCAAATCTGCCTAATTCATCCACTTGGTGCTAGCAGAAAGTAACTACTGCATGTGATTCTAATGAAAAGAGTTTGAAAAGCTCAGCAGAATTAGCAGTTCTGAGTGAGCACAGGAATTAGGAGCTGAATCATCTCAAGCACAGCAGAAACATTGGTATTTCTGAGATGAAATCTCCTAAACTCTTCTTTATCACATTACAAAGTCCATCTTATGTGTCTGGCCTCCCTAGCCTCTGCCTGGTTGCAACCTACAGCACAGAGTCTGCAACTGAAAACAGAAATCAGAGTAGCAAGACCTTGCCCGGGCTCAGTGTGACCTTTCTGTCTTGCCCTGGCTCTGCGCCGCTGCTTTGGGAGCTGCGAGACACCTGCCTCCAACTGTGACCAGTATCATCCCGTACCGGCAGTATCATCGAGTACTGATCGTGAAGAGCTGCCTGTGTAAATTCTGTCACTGCTTCACTAGCCACAGCTGGGCGAACAGTAAAAGACTCCCTCTTCCCTTCTCCCCATCTCTCTCTGTTGCATCCCACGATGGTTTTCCACAGGCCAGGAGCAGCTAGACACACAGAGGGCATCACTTGAGGGCACTGCAGCCCCGAGTCGCTGCTGGACCGCACTCCTGTACCGCTGCACAGGAGTGCCCGGAGGAGCCTTGGGCCGCTCTGCGGGGTGTCAGGGTGCTGCTACCCCGACCAAGCCACCGAAGCCCACCTTAATGACGTGCAGCGTCCCACGGCGCTCAAGGGCTTCCCCCTTTCCTAACACCTGATCACACACTTTATTCTTTGGGTGTCACCTTTGCCATCCTGCTTCCCTCCCCATGTTTAAAATATCATATTAGAGACCTTCTTCCCACACGGAAAAGAAAGAAGAAAGGAGCAGAGAGAGCAAGCTGCCTCCCGAGGCCCCGCGCTGGCGCTGCCCGAGCTGCCTCCGCCGCGTGGCACAGACCTCATCGTAGCGATACATCATCTTCAGGCCCCGACAAGACTTCTGTTTCTCCACATGCCGCAGGGCACACTCCAAGCAGAAGACAACGTTCTCATTCTCCTGAACGACCTACCACAAACAAAAGAAAAAAATGGTCAGTAAACTCCAAATCAGAATCATAGAACCCTTAAGGTTGGAAGAGACCTCTAGAGGTCATCTAGTCCAACCCCCAAATTAAGAGTTCTAATTCAGTGACAGCATCCAGAACGGGCCAAAGAGCAGAAAGTGCATGTCCCTTTGGAAATGCTAATGCTGGCACATAATGATTAATGAAGAAAAAAACTCCCCATGATGAGGAATAAATCCAGATAAAGATACGTGTATAAAGCTTTATGAGTATGTAACATAGCTAGAGATCCCTTGGCAGCAGTAGGTGACTTCAAACGCTGTCTTCAACAAGGACAAAAGCAGCAGCTCGGCCGCAGGATTTTTTAGCTACTGCATCATTCAAGAGAGGCCACATTTGCTCATTTAGGCAGATGCCAAACCTGCAAGTTCAGCATAGGAGCTGACAAACACGTTGACTTTTTGCCCCTCATTACTCTTAAAATTGATAAGGAAAAAAAAAGTGCATTTACATACCACCACCGTCTACAGAGCAAGTTGATGCACAATTAGGATTATTTCCCCCCCCATTTTTAACATTACTTCAGATTAATGCTGCTCAAACGTGTCTTAGCTGCTCACTAGTCTAAAGACTTGTCTAAACTCAGTGTACTCCAGCCTGGGGAGGGCAACAGCTCCATTTCACTAATGGGAACACTGAAATTCCATCAAAAAAACCTTAATGCCTATAATCAAAAATCCAAACATAGCAAAAAACAGAGTACAAACTCTCACACAAACTGTAGCATATTTATGTAAAATGTTCATTCTCAGAAGTGGCTGCTTCAAAAGGTTGTGGGAGGTTGCTCCTGTATTTTAATGAAACTGCTGTTCCCCTAACCCCGTTCTGCATGCAGCAAAACCCCCCAAACCTGTTGCCACAGTGGGCAGCAGGGCCTCGCAGGAGAGCAGGCAGCCACCCCAGGCAGGCAGGACCCTCCGGCCAGCGGTTCCCTCCAGCGCGCGCAGCCCAGGCCACCACGAGCCCGGAGGCGGCAGGACACAGGGACAGCGCCGGACTCCTCTTACCATGGACAGGTAGCAGAGGTGCTGGCAAATCTGGCAGCGCCGCTCCGACGTTTCCAGCTGCAGCCACTTGCGAGGCTTCTTCTTGCCGTCCGTGGCGGCGCTGCTGCTGTCGTGGCTGCCGTAGCGCGCCGAGGAGTGCAGGCCGGCCTCGTAGAGCTGCCGCCGCTGCCTCAGCTCCGTGTCCCTGCGAACGGGGCACACCGTCACGGGGCGGCCTCCCCGCAGAGCCCGCCGCCGCGGGCCTCTCCGCGGGCCTCGCGAGGCGCAGCGGAGCCGCCGCTGTTCCCGGCGCGCCGGCAGCACCGCCCGGCGCCATCCGACCGGCACGGCCTCTTGAGGCCCTGCGGTGACCGCTGGCTCTCGAAGGGCTCCACAGAGACCTGGGCGCTGCAGACCCCGTCCGGGAGGACCAGGGGTGCGCGGGGCCAGGCGAGAGCCGGGGCACGGGGCTCAGGTGGCCGCTGTTGCTGACGGTGCCAAGAGCCGCCTCGAGGAGCCGCAGGAGGAGTCGCTGCGCTCGGGAGCGACTTGGCCACCTTCAGCAGAAGGGAGATGCGCCAGGGAGCTGCGGCGCAGAGGTGCTGGAGGCAGGAAAGGGAGCAGGGCAAGCGGCTGCGCCCACACACCAAGGCCCAGGGGAACACAACGATGCTGCTGCAGGACAAGGAGTGAGCCCGCAGCCACCGTCCCGCCCCGGTCTGCCCCATGGACGGCAGCTCTGCTGCAATACGCAGCGCTGGGGGGGCGCAGGCTGCGAGGGGGGCACGTGGAAGGGCTGAATCACCCCCGGCACCAGACACAGCTCGAGGCGGGCGCGGAGCCAGGCTAAGCGCACGGCAGGGACAAACCCAGCAGCAAAGGCAGCAGAAGACACAGAACAAACAAGCAAAACAAAACAAAATTATACGAAACACTGTCCCACTTTGGTTGTTTTTTCCAGATTTTGCTTTTTGGTGGGGGGGATTTTGTTTTACGTAACAAGTCCCAGGAAGGACTGACATCCTCCAGAGAATTCCAATGTAAACATCTGAGTGAGTTTGAGAACCACTCTGAGAGCGGTCGAGGGGATGCTCTTACAGCAAGCACCACCATTTCTGTTCCACCTTTCGCACTTGCAGACTTTTCCTCTTCAAGGAAAAGAAAAATAAAGCACGTGACAGTGGCCATTCCCAGGGGTGAGCCAGCTGCGGGTAAAGCAGCCTGCACACCTGCCGGGGGGCTTCTCTTTGCATTTCTCTCTCAACACTACAACAACACAAGGGCTGCTTCCCCCTCAGTATGTCACTGGGAATTTCCCAAAGAGCCATGCTAGTTAGTTAAATACAGTTTTGTAGATTCCATTCATCAAAACTCTCTTGGCATCTCGAGTACCAGTTGTCACAAACTCGAAAGATAGGTAGCAACTACATGGTAGGGAACAAAAGAGAAGATCATTACACAGGAAGCCAGGCAACATTATATTTGCTTTCTTTTCTTTAACCTATCTTTAGTCCTAAACATGTTTCCTTCATCACTGTGGAGAGAAAAAGGAATTTAAGGTTTTTATCCTTATGAAGTGTTAATGCAAGGTGCGTTACCAGCCGTATCTAAGCTGCTCATTTGTCCATTTTTAAGAAAAAGACAACTTCTCTATGTTAAGAAAATACATTCTACAACCGTACTATCAAGTTCTTGATGCCAAAGACAAGAGTTCCTGTCTCAAAACCCAAGACTGGCATGGAGTCACAGCGGCTACCGGTGCCAAGAGTTAAAGGCATTGCATCCCTGGACACCACACAGCGCACGTAACGCCTCAGGAAATCGTGACTCTCGGCACCAAAACGCAACCAAATGCAAGACTTGGTGGTGCCGGAAGCGTGGAATTGTTCGAGCAAGACATCCTGACCACGGGCACTCACACATCCTACACAGGCAAGGAAAGGCCTTCTTCCACGCGTGGCTGTTTCCAAACGCGCTTGCTGGCCTTGGGCTTGGTTAGTGGCTGCAAGATGTGGCTCTCAAGCTGTTACTTACGTTACCCACCTCCAGAGTCTGTCAATGAAAAGAAAACAGGTAGAATGAGCCCCCAATTCGTTACCTGAGCTCTCCAAGAAGTGACGAGATCGTACTCAGAGTCGGTCCATTTTCCTTTTTTGCTTCTGCTGTTGCAATCTGATAAAGCAACTTTTCCATTGAAAATGGTTTGGCTATACGTCGTCTCTTCATTTCCTGGGACAGAAATTTCCCTATTAGTTCGTGAGCAATTTTGAAATAAAAATTAGCTACAAAGAATTCTGCAGAGCACCAAACTCATCTTCTAAAGTACTCAAAACCACTATATAGTCTATAGTCCAAATTCTTATAATATATATTATAAATTATGCTCCTGACATTTAGAATCCTAGTTTCACACTGAAATCAATTCTAGTTAGAAATCAGTCCTTCCAGTGGTAAGTCAGGTGCCCAAAAGTTTTATTTGGACTAAGAATGACGATTTTCTGCGTGTGCTTTAGAATAAGCAATGCCAGAGAACAAAACTCTAAAATTTAGGACAGACTAAGCCCAATACCTGCCACCAGACAGTTCCTATGAAGCACTTTCTGTAAGAATATCGTAGTGTCTCTTATATCTAGCGATGTTTTCTTCCAAGTTGACACAAAAGGATATACAATTGAGAGCATTTATACTATTTTTATATATATATATATATATATATATGTAATTAACCTTTTCTTAATTGTCTTTGCTTTCAAATTTAATGCAGAGAAGAGCTAGGCAAAATCTACATATACAAATTAAGTGAAATAAAACTGTATTCAACTATTACCACATCTCAGGTATCTTTACCCTCCTCGTTTTTTTAAGGAAACAAACTCTGACTCCGTTGGTGCAAATGTCGCCATTTGATGAGGTGCAAGCATCAGCAACAAAGGGTCAAAGCCCACCAGAGATGATAAGAAAGAGACAGGAAAAAGGAGGTCCCAAGTGTAGGTTAGTATGTGGTCCACTAAAGTGGAGAAACCAACACCTAGCTCGAAATTCCCTCCCCCAGGAATCACTTTTTCCTGTTGTGGACAATAACCTTATCGCTTAAATTCAACAACAGGTTACTTTAACTCTTCACTAGCCATCTAGATCTGTTCTCAGCTGGGTGAGGGCTAGGACTGCTGGCATTCTGTGTGTTTTGAGGCAAGGAAGATGTAACAGCTTCTCAAGAGACAGAAACAACAGCTAGTGACACTGACAGACCGGAGGGAAAAAGAGACAATGGGCAAAAGAAAATGAAGAGTTTCAATTTTCTCCATTTTTGCTTTCCCAATTCCCTCTCGGCGTAAACTTTTGAAGGGATCTCTTTCCTTCCAGCAACGAGGACCTGGGATGTTTTTGGCAACTAGGCCTCCGCAGTAATTCCATGTAGGCAAATTCTTTGGTTCGCTTTGGAGCTGGCAGAGTCGGGCGCTTCCCCGTGCCTGGTTTGCAGCTGATGCAGTCCCAGGGTTTCCTAACTGGCTGTTAACACTGGGCCGTGACCTGCTGGTGCCGTCTGGGCTGGGGTTAAGCCCGCAAAATACTTGCTCATCAGAAACAAAGGCATGGTGTAAAATGTATCTATAACCTATTTATTTGTTTATTTATCCTCATCTCTATCTCCAGTTGCACGCTCTTGGTACTTCTCTTATCCTAAACAATAAAGGGTTG
This sequence comes from Nothoprocta perdicaria, assembly GCF_003342845.1. NCBI lineage: Eukaryota > Metazoa > Chordata > Aves > Tinamiformes > Tinamidae > Nothoprocta > Nothoprocta perdicaria. Next base: position 1,799,997 of record NW_020455721.1, read on the forward strand.
TTCATCACTTTTAATAGCACAGACTGCGTGGGTTGAAGTGATGACTCAATAAATGCAGTAACATCACATAGTGACCTCTACAGACGAAAAAAAAAAAATTGAGAGAGGTTCACAGGTAAGAAAAATGTTTTTTGGAGTCATTTTTCTGTGCTACAAGCCGCTTGGGGCTGGATCAGCTGCACGCCGGGAACGCGGCACGAAGGTCTCTCATTGATAATTTCAGTCGCTCTTTACTATGACATCAGGCAACGTTAATGTCACAGCGAGGATCTCCCGGCCACTCGCGGCGTGGCCTTTCTGTCTTACACACGTTGCCCTCAGACATCAGTGGTTCTCTCCTACTTAATGCAGTGTTTGAAGTGTTCAAATCATGGAGATGAGAACAATTTACACACGGTCATTATGACTTTTTTGTTTGGTTTATTTTCTATGTCCCTTAATTTCTAACATTAACTCCTTTTAAATCTCTACAGCGTGCCTGGCTGTTAACTTCGTAGGATTGTCTATTACAATTCAAAGACAAGTGAGTTTCTCTGAGTGCCAAGAGCTAGTGTAGAGCCCATCACAACGTCTGGATTATTTTTTACTCACATGTGACTCATTTAAAATTTTCAACTCTGAATTTCAGGTGCCCTTTTAACACTGGGATCGCTCAGTATCATTAGATCTTTCTGTAACATCTTACAGCTTTAACTATTGCTGCCATTAATATCGTCACTCTGAAGGCTTCACATTGCTTTTCACTTCCTTATCTAGGTTACGCTGAACCTTACCGGTCTTAGCACAAATTCCTGAGGAGCACAGCAAGAGATTTCTCTCCATTACAAAAACTGACCATTTGTTCCTACCCTCTGCAAATCCTCAAATACTCTTTTTTCATGTAAGAACCTTCCCTCTCGGCCCACGGCAAGTTCATTTCCCCCAGAGCCTTGCAGAAACCTCACGGAAATGGCAGCTACGTCTCTTTTGTCCACGCACGCTTCAAAAAGGCTTGTGGGGCACGACCCCGCGACAAAAGCCACGTTGGTTCCGTTCTTTTTAGTATATCCTTCTGTTCTCCTTCTTTGACATAGCCTTCTTCGGGGCAGGACGGGGTGGCCTTTAGCAAGTTATTCTTCAAAACCTTTTTGCTTTGGGCTTCTTTGCATTTTCACTGTTTGGCTACATAAGGGATTTTTTTTGCCTTTATATTAGCCCATTTTAGCAGGGTTTTGTCCTTTTCATTTTCTTTTCTGCTTGGCAGAGTGCAGTGCCCTAACAGGGCACCTTTGAGCCCTTCCTAGGCGCACGCGGCCGCTCCAGCCTTCCCGCGGCTCTTCCGCCCACGCCGCTCCGCGGAGGCCGTGCACGGAGCGCGCTCCTAACGCAGACCAACCCTATGGAGGGCTCGGCCTAGCCAAGCGCGTGCTCCAAGCACCGCAGCGCTGCCCAACACCGAGCCTTCCTCCACCTCTCCTACCTCTCGTTTTGCTCCTGTATCACCGTGCCTGCTCAGCATCTTCTTTCTGCCAAGCTCATGGCAGGTCCTGTGCTACCAAGTCCTTTAACGCCAGACATCCCATCTTTTCTTTTCCTCCCAATTTCTAGAATCTGCAGACAGTGTGCATTACTTTAGCTCAGTGTGCTGCTGTCCTGTTACCCAAGTGAGCTTCGTCTAACCTGCCCAGAGCTTTACTTGAGAACAGGGAGCGACTCCGTGGGCGCTGCAGACGTGTGCTCTGCCACAGCCCTGAGCCTCCTCCCCACCTTCAGTCTGAAATCTCAAGGGGTGGTTTTTCCAAGTGCCATCAATCTGGTCCAACGCGTGGTAGAGGTGAAGCCTGCCTGTCCCTGTTATTCCAGCAATTACTTCAGTTCCTTATGAACTTGAATCAATTCCATTTTAGATGCAGAATTTTGTATTTTCATATACTGAAGATTGAGCAGTCGTTCAACACGCAAAGTGAACAATGCTGTTTAGTAACAAAACGAGAGTCACTGTGAAAAAGGAGTCACGGCATCACAGGATGAGGCCAAAGCCAACACCTCTAAGAGCTGCCCAGACCGAAGGACAGCAAGATCCAGCTGCTGCTCACAGAGTTCCTCAACAGGCTGGAAGGGGCATCTTGCTGCTCACACAGAACTTCCAACCATCTCTGAGAAGCCCAATCGCAGCCAGTCCTTCCAAATGCCCAAGTGCCCGGCCAAAGGAACCAAGAATTGCCAAAATTTAGCAGAAATTCCAGGATATAGAGGGTGAGGGGAAAGAAAGAAGGAAGGAAACAGAAGAAAAACGGTGTAGATGTTTCCAGTGATCTTTTGAGATAAACACATATTTGTAGATCTTGTAAAGTTTTAAATACTGTGACTTGCATTTCCACGGTAGGCTATGACAGGTGAGAATCTGCGGATTTTCAGGCAGGTTTTATTTACCCAGTGCAAATCTCTTAAAGTTAATCAAAAGAAACTGTTCTGCAGAATTTGAGGCACCAAGAAGAATTTTTTAATTGCTGCATAGTCATTTCCGTCTCTTACAAGAGTGGCATTTTCACAATATCAAACAAGTGTTTAGCAGAGCAATAAATACAGCACAGGGGTTAATATAGCTGTGAACCTTCAGACACAAAAGGTTAGTTCAGGATTCTCATCCCTTACCCACACACATATACAATTCCCACCTTCCCCCAAAATAAATCTGTAATAAAATAACCCTTTATTTGGAACCAAGTTCATGTACAATTACTATAACCAGGCAGGAAGAATTCCATCACCTCTAAAGAACCAAAACCTAGATGTGGACACGTTGTATTCATTATTACTAACCACTTGATCTGAAGCTGTAAATTGTAATTTACTCCTGGCTTGGCTAGGAAACACTACCAGAACAGTGTCTGCAGCCCGTAACTTCAGTGTATTTCAGGAGAATGGGGGCATGGTTATTCCCAGATATTCCTTTTCCAAGAACGTAGAGAACAAATCATCTATTGGTTTCTGCATCAGGTAACAGTGTGAAAAGGGAGCAAGAACTTTGTTTAATTTACACCTTACCACAATATGGGCTGGAATCTAAGAGTTCAATTAAAACTGAAACTGCCCTGAGGAGCAGCTTATCCTGAACGGAGGGGCCAAGACGGGCACCACGGCTGGGAATATCGGCTGACCCGGCCTATCGCAGAGGCTCAACAAGCACAGTTATCCACACAATGATACCTGAGGTTCTAATGCTTCTAGAAAACATCGTCTAAAAAAAAAAAATTTAGCAAGCTTATTATGAGATACTGTCACTAGGGATTTGGGAACGCTTCCTCGCAAGCTGTTCTGCAGGCATAACAACCTTCTGAATTTTTCAAATATACAGAAGTTTTTGCTTTTGAATTATTAATGCATTCCTCTGAAAACCCGACATCATCTTATGCCTTGCAGAGTTTTGGGTTTTTCCCCTCCCTTTTTTGTTTCCTTATTTAATATTTTATAACAACAGACATGGCTGAACTAGTCTCACAATGCTAGCAATCCTGGAACGTCTGTTTTGCTGTCGTTTTAGACGGCAGGGCAGTGAATCCATTGTAAACTCCTTTTCTCAACTTACCTTGGCAGTTTTAAAACCCATACTTGTCCACTGGGTGGTAGCAAAGTGCACTGTTTCAGAAACACTATAGCCACAACACACTTTAGACACAAAGGATCCAGGAAAACAGACGACAAACTGCCCGCTCTGCTGTACAGTACGGTGCACCCTGATCCCCTCCTTACACAAGATTTCTGGGGAGATCTAGAAAGACATAAAAGCAAAAAAAAAAAAAAAAAAAAGGAGAACTTTCTTTTACAATTCGCCCCCCTTTCCTTTGCCTTTTCCTTGCTCTGCACTGCCACATCCTACTTGTTCCAGAGAAAAGCTGTGCTCTACTGATAGCTCTGCTCCGTTCGCTTCCCTCTTGCACAAGCCGGAGCCCCACTGCCACGTTCGGTTTGAAGTGAGAATTACACAAGTGGCTCTTTTGCAAACACGAGTTGAAACTCTCACTTGCCAAGCAATCTCAAACGCAAGGAATCAAAACAATACCATCTGCAAGCAGAGTAACTTCCATTTTAATGCCTGACACTTGAGGCCATTTGTTTTTCCTTGTAAATCTTTTCAGACAGACTTGTCATTAAATCCATTTTGCTTTTATGCATTTGCTAGAGATAGTGGAGGGACTTATTTTTGTTCTAGATTCCCAAAATTATTTTTAAATGCACTAAATGGAAACTGTTATCCATAAAATAGGCAAGGGAAACAAAGAAACTTTCAAATTCTTCCAAGTATTTGACTTCTCATCTCCATACTGGCATAAAATGCCATTCATGACAGGTGAATTGATTACAAAACACTCACTTTGTGAGGTTGAATACATCATGGGCAGTATTAAAAAATGGATATTCACTGCTCATGTTTACTTTTATTTCAGCATTTAAGCACCTTCTTAGAAGAATATCACGTGGGTAAATGCTGCTGCAAGTAGGAAGTGTCCAGATTCTATCAACAGCCTCTACGTTATTTTAATATCAGACAGAACCAAAATAGTTTTCCAAACAACCAACCTTCGCATTAGCTTTGGCATGTTAAATGGGAATACCCCTCTCCCAGTATTCACCTACCATGACATTACTTTCAAGCATTTCCAGCCCTGGAGTGCCATTGGCTTGCAGCAGGGTATGTACCACGTCATCAAGTTTGTTCTCCTCTGCAGCAGGAATGCAATACCTGGGGGGTTGTTGGAGGAAAAAGGGAAAGATTTACTGCAGAGTTAGTAACGAGCCTCCTCTGTGCAGAAACAGGCAAACCTGCCCAGGACACTGGTGAAAGGAAACACAGACTTTCCCACACTGCTCTTTTTGGCAAAACACCGACAGTTCACGGAAAGCCATTTGTTTAGACTCTGACGGTGCCACTAGGTGCCAAAGGCAATAAAATCCCCCCCAAAAAAAGAAATGAGAAAACTCATTGCTCTGTAGAATCAGAGTGGAAAAATAAGAGGCAGCACGATACGCACTGCAACGACACCAAAGCAGCTAACGGTGAGAGGCCTGCACCTTCTGAGCCCCAGCACGTGCACTCCCACCTTTAGCTTCCGAGAGGGGGCACGGGGTGCCACCAGGGCACGCTGCAAACGAGCAGGGCAGCCTGTGGGAAAACACGGAGCAGCTCCGGGATTGCCCAACACACCCTGAGGTGCAGCCACACAAGGGGCCCCTCTGCAACATCTCTTTCCTTGGCTTTTTACTCTGAGGCAAGCAAAAAGTCACCTCGGGATTTATCAAGGATCATCCCATTAAGAATTAACCCATTTGCCCCCACACCAGCCAACAAAGAGCTGCTGCTCCAAGCCTGGCACACAACAGGAGACACTGCATCGGGAAAGATTCTTAGGAGAGGATGAGGATGTGCAATTGTCTCGTGCTTTGCCCAGGCCTGCCCCGCAGCACGACGAAGCACTCTTGGTCTAAAAACCTCACAAGGACGTTGGCTTCTACTCTACGTGTTAACTCTGTTGCATGTGAGGAACACTGCGTGGTGCTGCTCCATGAATCTGCACGAGGCTTGTGTCCTAAAGAATATGTATTTACCGTCTGACCTACTGATGACAACTTTGCTTCATCTTTGCTGCTCTTCAAGCTGAAGGCCAGAAGAGATGATGATACCTGCTCGCACAGCTAACTGTTGCCCGGGTGTAAACACAGTGACCTCTTCTTACAAACACACTGACAATGACTAGGACCTTGCCAACAAATCTTTGGCCTATGGAAAGCTTAGGAGCAAGAACTTTATTCCGATCAGGATTAAATATCCGCAAGAATCTTATATGTCAGATACTTTGTAATATGTCTGTTGTTAATGGTGCCAGCTGCAGAAGAGCTGCACATGTGTAGAGGACAACTCTAATTACGCTAGAATAACAGATGTTAAATGATGATGAAAATATTCCACGTTCAAAGCCAGAATGGGGCAGCAGCTATTATTTTCTTTCAGAGTCAGAAAATAGCTGGAATAGGAAGAAGATTGTCCCTCAAACAGGACCTCACCAAGACAGCTCCAGGAGAAAGCATGAGAAGGATGTGTGAAGAGGAGAAGCAGAGCAGAAGCACTGGCACTAGCTGACCCGTGGCAGAATTGCCAGCAGCAGCCTGAAAGGCACAGGGATCATTTGCTACTAGGCCATATTTTGTCATTTCATTCACTTGCATTCCTTGGCATATCCATCAAAAATGGAAAATGAGCAGCCATTATAAGCTACCCAGCGTCAGGGAAAAGACAGCTTTGCTTCTCTCTTCAGTACTGGTTCTTCCAATGGGCACAGAGTATCCCTCAGAAGGGAAAGATGAGGTCACCGACTTCTTTCTACCCACCCTGCACAAAAACGAGTTCTCCTCTATAAACCTGAGAGATTAGAGTGTGACCTGGGCCATCCCCCGGTGAATGAAGTGCCATGGATTTAACACCACTGGGATTTGCTCCTTGGATGAGAAGAACTCGGGGGCTGGGTGGACTTGGCGAGACAGAGAGCAGCTTTGGTGCCCAGTGTCCTTCAGTGGAATTACTGGCACGGCTGTGAAATGCGACGTTCTCAGGGCTTCTCAGGTGTCCCGCCGGACGCAGAGTTACTAAATTCACCTTTCCTCAATAAAGCCAGGTATTTATGGCAATTTTATGGCTGCAACTAACACTACGAGCCTGACATTTCAGCCTGGCAGCCTTTTACAGGTAAGAGTAGTTTTGCTTCCTTTTTATGAGTTATTCCTGGTTAGCGTCCATGTTCCACCAAGGCAAGCCACAGAAGAACAACCAAAGCTACTGCCTGCTTATAGGCCATCTCCTCAAAGGGAGCATATGGCTTCTCTGGGCTGCTTCTGAGCTGGGAAGAACTTTGCTAGCCTTATTTGAGCCTTTTCAGATCCCAAAGGCTGGTGCCCAACATGAAGGAAGACCTCAGAACTTAATCACAACTCAATTAATCAGAACTGTTGAGCTTCTGTGTAGAACTAGCAATCCTGGAAGCCTAGATGAGCGTCACAGGAGACTCACTTAGGTTGAGGGCAACATAGTTTGTCAGCAATTTTTCCTCATCCTGTCTTACTAAAAAAAAAACAAACAAGAAAACCCAACCACATTCCTGACAAATGAAGGAGAGTGGCCATGAAAAGCCTCCAGGCTTGCAGTTTGTAGGTAAACTGCTGTAGGGGTTCACCTTCATACCTTAGTACATCACATAGACAACATTCCTATGACTGAAAACAGAGATGCTCCTGCAGAAACAGCGCGGGAGCAGCGTTTCCTAAGAGCTGCACACAAGAAAAACAACATTCCTTGTCCAAGAGGGCAACTGAACACGTTCAACACCCACACGGGAAGCCTAGGAAGGACCTTGAGCACATAGGTGACGCCAGTAACAGGAGACAAACCGCACAAATGAAAGAGTTTAAGAGTGTTCCCAAATGCTTTTGAATGCCGGGTCCTCTCCCAGTGTCCCTGGGTCCAGAACGCTGACGCTGGCGGTGGCCAAGGCACCGGCAGCAGCGGCGGGACTAACCCCGAAGGACACACAGGGTGGGCGAGCGAGGGGCGCTGCTCAAGAAGGACAGTTATATGGCTTATCATCTACTGGTCTCACTGATGATCCTCCTGGGCAACAACCTCCCTAGAGCAGGAATACGACAGAAGGGCATGTGACGTGCCAGCAGCATCTGCCTCCACTCGTTCTTCGGCCGGCTCTTGCCCCTCTGTTGCCATCCGACTCCTCCTCATCACCTCTGCAGTGCATACGCGTTGAATCTGGGAAGGATTCGCCACGTTCAAAACCATTTGCAAAGCTGAGTGTTAAGCCTATCTGCACAAAGCGGCTACGAAACGTGAAATGTGGCCAGCAAATAATTGGCTATGCCCATGTGTGCAAGGGGATGCTAAAGACAGACACATGTTTCCAAGATATTTTGGAGGATGAAAAGGAACGTTGCAACTGCTTAGTTAGAGCACGGTTCATCCTGTAGTAGGTGACAACACGGAGCTCAAGTGAACAGAAGTCTCTCTACTCTGTCAGCCTAAGGGAAGCCCACCTGGGATAGCCAGCATTTGGCTTCTGCTCCATGGAAACATTTGGAAGTGCAAATCCAGCATCCAGCAGAGTCAGTTTACTGCTAAATATCTCAGAAGAGAGTGTAGAAGATCTACTGAAAGGCTTCTTCCAGAGATAGGGGGTTTCATCACTTAGTTTGTATTACCTTGTCCCACAAAGACTGGACTTTTTGATGTAACTCCTTCAGGCAAGAAGTACTACACCCCTAGGAGTTGCATACATATAATACCAACCTCCAGGGAGCCACTGGGGTGAACACTAAGAAAGCGAAATGCAGGGATACGTACCATATGCAATCAGCACCAGTGTGTAAGTAGTCAATGTATGGAAGGTGATTTTGGTCTCGAGACCAGCATGAGGTAGAAAAGACCATGCCAATATTTAGCCAAGGAATTGTCACTCCTAAAACAGAGGGATTGAAAGTAAGTTTTGCATAATTACAGTTTCTATTTAAAAGTTACTTTCAGAGGTGATTTAGCTTGCAAATATTGACTTTCCCGTGAGTTGACCCTGAAATTTTTAAGTCTTTCTACCAGAGAAGAATGACTAAGAGATTTTATGAACTTTCTATTCATAAAACATCTCCCAGCAGATTACAGTGACTGTGTTCATTTTCTAGTAGCTGTAAAAAGAATAGTAATATCCATAATTCAAGCTTGATATCACCAATTAGAAAAGTGACTCCATGTTGTGAAGCCTACATGGGCAGGTGAACATGTAGCCTGCTTCTCAACTGGATGTCTCCAGGTTTAACATCCACACAAATACTGGATTTAGCTTTCATTTCTATGCGTACATCAAATGGCACAGCTGCAGCTGGAGCGCTCAGAAAGCTCTTTTAGAAAACTTGAGTGCTCCTTTGCCCACACAGTCTAGATTTGCTAAGTGAGGATTTCATAAACTCTGTCCTTCCCTGTCCTGAGCAGCAGAAAAAAAAAAAAAAAAGAAAAGAAAAAGAAAAAGAAAAACCTCAAAAACAAACAAACAAAAAAGGATCAGCAGAAGCAGTAGAGACCCCCTAGCAGCAACACAGCGGAGCACTGCAAGGACAAACGAGGCCTCCCAGGTATCTGGTCTCAACTATTCACTAATTCTCAATCTACTCACCTGTTTTCATACCTTCAAATAGCAGCTGCAAGAGCTGGGTCTATTCCAGGGGGTTGGAAAACAAAACCATCCTTTCCTGCATCTAGATGTAAATCTACATATATCTAGATACAAATCTAAAGGAAAAACTGCCCTTTCTAATGACAAACTGAGGGTAATCGGGAAATACTATCACAGACTCAACAGAGTGGTTGAGTTTCGAAGGGACCTCTAGAGATCATCTAGTCCAACCTTCCTGCTCCAGCAGGGACATCTAGAGCATGGGGCACAGGGCGGCATCCAGGCGGATTTGCAAGATCTCCAGAGACTCCACAGCCTCCCCTGGCAAACTCTTCCAGGGCTCTGTCACCCTCACAGTAAAGAAGCTCTTCCTCACATGCAGATGGAACTCTCTGTGTCTCAACTCGTACCCCTTGCCCCTTGTCCCATCACTGGCCACCTGTGAAAAATATCATCCCCATAAGAGACAGGGTAAACACGGCCGTGACCCAAGCTCGTCGGGTAGCCCTGTGGTGACAGACCCCGTGCACACCAGAGCATGGGGCTGGGGACAGCGAGAAGACTCCGAAACCGTCGCGTTTGCCGGGCTGCCAACAAGAGAGCAGAGAGACTTGCTTACCAGGCACAGCACCAAGGTGTCGCAGGATGGATCCCGTATTATTAGGAAGGACTGTGAGGTTCCACCCATGCCTGGACGGGATGACACGGATGCAGCGAGAGGTGAGCGCGGCGCTGCCGGCACCCACCGCCCGCCCGTATCCACCGAGGGCGCAGGCCGGGTGACCTCACCTTGAGAAGGGTTCCGATTTGCCCACGGGAAAGCCACTGCCGTGGGTGTTGGTATCGACTTTCCCGCAGTGCACTGCTACGTGGCAATCCTTCTGCTCCACGAGCCGCCAATACTCTTGCTACGGGGGGAGAGAACACGGACTGAGTTCGTGGAGAGAAGGGCCTCGCAGAGGATGTTAAGAGTAAAGTTATACTGAAATTAGCTAAGCCTCTAATTTCCAGCAGAAAACATTGCTTTAAAATAAGCATATACATATTTTGAAGTGAGTTGGGAAGACAGAATTTAGATGCCCCTGTTCCTGTGCTTCTGCACAAGGTGGACTAGCACTTCTCCTTTTGCTTCAGGTCATCCATACTTAAAGATGTTTGAAAAACCTATAATCAGTACCAGGTCTGTACAATAATTTACTTTCCTCACGCACCAGACATCCCCAAGCTGGCGACAGGACCCCTCCCGTGGTCAGCCCTGCCGAGCAAGGACATCTCCCGGCCCGCGCGCTGGCCTCACCTCTACTTCTGCTACGGAGGGCTCCTTCGTGAAGCACATGTTCATGATGTTCCTTGCTGTTCGGTAGAAGGTCGTTAGAGACACGGACCTACCCTGTGGATGCAGCAAGCAGAATCAGTACTTTGCTCCCCTCCCGGCTGCGCCTCCCTCCTTCCTTCTGTGCTGATCCCCAAAATGTGGGCAGGATAAAGAGTCTCCAAAACACATGTGGTTCTTAACGTTCAGTTCCCATCTGGGAAAACGTGTCAAGAGAAATCTAATCACAATAAATCTGTCTCAATGATTTGGTCCATCCAACCACTTAAAACTGATTGTCTGCAGAAAGCTGTTCTACCTACACTGTTGGGCATAGTGCAACCTTATGGGTTTGACACATAAAGTAGATGGACAGGTCCTGGCTTTCTACAACAAGTCATAAATGACCCTGCATCCTAGCCAGGATCAAGTCACATACCTTGAGAGAATCATTTGGTTAAGCCCTCTGTACTCAGAGAAACGGGTGGGGAAAAAAAAGGAGATTCACAGAAACGTTCACTATCAAACCAGTATCTCATGAGATGGAAAGGAGTCACACAAAGCAGAGTTTACCAAGATTACAGTAATCATCCACACACAGAGAGTAGTTACGCTCAATTCAATAGCAGTAGTTCAAATGTAAGGCACCAGGACTTCATATTACAAAGCAGATAAAAGCAAAATACAACAAAATTGCCCAAGGAGTGCAGTCCTCCTTTGGAAATCCTCTCAAGCGGCTAAGGATCTGGCTCAGTTTTCTGCCTGGGCTGTACCTGACTTCCCGGAGACCTTCCCTCTTGGCTCTTTACAACACCAGATGCTCTAGGAAGCAACAACCTGTGGGTGCTCAGTGTAAGAAAGGGGCTCCCGGGCAGGGCGAACCTCAGCCACAGCCCAGCGCTCGTGCAGCGCTCCCCGTCAGCACGGGGGAGAGGGGAGAGCTCCCTGCAAGGGCTCGGAGGGCGGCAGAGCCCACCAAGGAGGCTCCAGGAGGGGAGCCCCAGCTGCCCTGGGACAGGAATGCCCCCAACTTGGGCTGCTCCTCATCACCTTCCTCCTCCTCCTTCTCTGGCTCCCATCATGTCTACCAGCTTCCCAGCCAGCATCCCAGGGTTCAAACTCCAACGCAAACCAACACTGCATGATCTGGCCCTCGTGGCCTTCTCATTTTCTCCACTGTGGAACACATCTGCCAAATCACCTACAGTCTTTATCCAGTACTTAATATATTTAGGAACTATGCCCACGAGAAAGCTAGGAACAACTATCTAGCAGCTCTTCCCCCAGAGGCCAACTCTATCACCTTGCTGCACTTCCACAGTCCTAATGCTGTCACTTTTTTTTTTAATTGAATGCAGTGCAATTAGCTGTAACAAAGAACTCTGTAAAATGCCCAGGGCCTGGGCTATGATTCCCATAAACTTCAGAGCTGGATGCTCTGTGGCACAATAAGCAATTTCCTTCATCTTTTAATGCCCTCATGACTCATTTATTGAGGCTGCCTTTTAAAACAAGAACCCTCATAAAATGCGTAGCTCCCTCCAACAGACACCAAACTTGAACGTATACATTACCCTGCACAAACTAGCAAATACTCTTCAACAGCTTTCTGGGTGCAAATGATTTGCCTGGTTCTTTGGTCTTAATAAGAAAAATAAGGATTATCTTCCAAAACTCACTGCATCTTTCCATTTTTCAGATGGATGATCAGGAACCAAAAAAGGAAGAAGGGAAAAAAAAAAGCTGGGGGGGAGGGAGGGATTTAACTTAAATCTTAAAAAACGACATAATTGCATTTACCTGTTTTTTTTTTTCCATCAGACAAGAATTTGGTATTTTTAATCTCCTAAAAGTTGCAAAATAAATTAAACGGCTGAAGACTTCCCACAATTTTCTACAGAGGTATATAGAGGCATACAGAGGTATATATGAAGAGGTGAAAGTCTTGTTCCTTGATGACACTGGTTTGCTTTATGTGTCTACAGACAACAGTATCTTCGGAGTAAAGGGAGCAAGCAGAGCAGCCAGGGGCACACCCTTAAAAAGCACTGCAGGCTTTACAGCTGGAAAGGGGCAACACTGAAAATAACTTGGAAATGCTGGTGAAAAAAAATATATATGTATATTAAACGAAAAGGTGCCGTACTCTAACCTTGACTTGTGACATGTGCCAAGGGTTGCTGCAATGGCCGGATGTCTCTTTCCAAACTATTGTCCCAGTTCCAGCATATGCTGACTGCCAAACTTACTGTGTGAAACTCTGATGGTGTTTTTTATGGTCTAAAGTATATGCTTTGTGGTCTAAGTATATTGTATCTGTATGACTATGATATTCTCTTCCAGCCCTCAATCTACAGATCTGAGTATTTATGGAAGGTATAGGGGCACTTTTGTTTGTTTTTGGAAATCACAAATAGAAATGTGCTGTAGAAAGGAATCATTATCACCCCATCACATTCTGAAACACAGAGTTTAACCGCAACGCAAGGACACGTCCCGGTAAATATCTCGGATATTCCCAGTAACATGTTAGTACGAAAGAGCACTCCCCACGCAGGCACACAGAAGGATACCATCACTGAAGGGAAAAAACAGAGTGCAGAATAAAAAGGGTTGTTTCATAAGATGCCATAAAATGACCTCAGCTTAAATTCCTAACAGGCACCATCTCAGTTTAAGATTAAATGCCCTAGTAAGGAGCTGTATTTGATTTATAAATGTTGTGGATTACACCTGTGGATCAAGACTATCTATAGCTCGAGGCTACTGCTTGGGGCTTACTTTGTGTCTTCTAAATTTTAATTTGGGGCTTGTGCTTTTTCTCTAAGTTTGAGGCTGTTCAAAGAGCAGCCAGGACAAGTTATATCATGTTTTTTATTTAACATCACTAAGGACAATACTTCAAGTGCAAAAGTGCCACTTGGATATTCATAAATTTTGCTGTCATTAGATAAATTCTTGCCCACTAAGCACAAAGCAGAGATTACTTTTCAAAGGTGGGATTGAGGATGGAGTCCCAGGATAAGGTATTTTTTAGCCGGCAAATCATAATAGGCTGCAGAAGAAACTTGAAGCAATTTTTTAAAGCCCAATCATGACCTCATTTGGTCTCTAAAGAGCTTCACATCCAGCTCATTCGGGCTATCTGGTTTCACTTCTGAGGGATGGAAGGGAGACTGCAAGGGGAAGAGCAGCACGCTTCCTTTCAGGGCACAGAAACCAAATGCTCTTTTCTCTCTGAGTACTCATGAACCCAAAATTACCCTGTGAGCTGCAGTATCAAGTCCTGCTCACAATCAGGAGACTGCCAAATAAAACGGAGAGCAAGAGTCAGCATTCCTCCGCCAACAGATGTGATACGTGGAGGGTTCACATGACCATAAGTGCCAAGCAATGTTTGGCAAGGCGAAGGCAGTATTTGGCAAGGTGAAAATATTGTTTGCGTTTCAATGTGCCCCTCCTACGGGTAGCGCAGCCCCTGGCACCACCTTCGCGCAACGCCAGCCCCGGCCCCGCTGCCATTACCTTGTATATACACTTGTGTAAGTCGCTAAGGACGCCCTCCTCCTCCTCCTCGTCCTCCTTCATGGTCTCCTTTTCCTGAGCGAAGAGCCGCCGCCTGCCCGTCTTCAGTGGGACGTCGACCTCTTTTAACTTGTTGCGGAAGCCGTTCTTGTGAACGACGCCATTGATGAGTCCGTTTTTGGGCTCAAACCGGGGCAAGGAATGGAACCTGTAGGCATTCTCCGAATGTCCCTCCAAAGGTCCTTTCCTCTTCTCCAAGACTTCCTTTTCCAGCAAGACCTCCTTCTCCAGTTTCTTGTGCTCCTCGGGGGAGAGGGAGTCGTAGGAGAGCAAGTACTGGCAGTAGGCCTCCTGCAGCTTGGCCAGCCTGTCCTGTGCAGTTTTGGGGATGCGCAGCAGGTCTGCCAGTTTGTTCCATTTCTTGAGGTCAGTCACTTGCTGCATGCCCCCCATCTCGTTGATGAGCTGGACGAAGCAGGCCAGGTCGAGCTCGCAGCCTCCTGGAGCCGGCACGGGCAGGGGAGGAAAGGGAAGCACAGGAGAGGCGTTAGGGAGAGGCAGGCATGTGGCCCCTTGGCGAGGCCGCCACACACGCGCCCTTCCCGCGCGGCCTCGCGCCTGAATCCCGTCACAGGCGGATGGGCACCACCGCTTTCCCGCCCAAGCCCTCCTCCCTACGGCTACATCTGCTCCTGCAGCCCGAGTTGGGCTCCCGTCTCCTCGCGGGGCTTCGCCAGCCGCCCCCGGACACTCCTGTTTTCCCCACAGGGGCCCAGGAGGCGGCGCCTCCCCTGGCGGCGCCCGCTCCGTGCCGCTGTTACGGGCGGATTTCAAGACACATACTGGTAATTAAAACGCAAGCAGTAAATACCTATCTTTTCTGGACCTGGAATATGGATCTAGTATCTGCACAACACTTGGAATATAAAGAGGTATTTAAAAGGACCGCAGCATTAACGCAAGCAGAGTACATGCGACTGCTACTATGTGGAGAAAGTTCCAGGTGCCTCCTTCCCAGTGGAGGCCATAGCTGTATTATGCTTCATTATGGGCTTGTATGCCTTAAGATAACTGGTATGACTCTCACTGCAGTTCAAAAATAAAGCTTCATGACTATACGAAAGCTGTAATTTAGATAAAGAGCAGCCACATTGTTGAGAAACAGTAAAACAAAGAAGCATCATGATTACTCTCAGAGAGGAAAAATGAATCATCGGTAGAAAGAGTTAAAAAAAATTAAAAAAAGGATCAAACACCAACTACAATTCAACAGGGCACTGCTAAAGGAAAAAAATGAACACCAAACTTGTGTCAACATCACTGCCACACTGTCTTTTCTTCCCCTTTTTCTTCCTCTGATAAAGGCAGAGCGCATTGAGCCACAGCAGTTTCCCAGCACGGCGAGCTGCTGCTAGGGAGCACAAGCGCAAGAGGCGGCCGCACGCCAAGGATTTGCTGCTGGGGCCGCAGCTGCAGCCCCGTAAGGGCCACAAGCACCATCACCTTCCTCGGTGACACAAGCAGGGCCCCTGGCTTAAAACTGCCCCATGCTGCATCTTACGGCTGATCCCAATTCCAGTCTCCAGCATTTTCCCTCGGCTGTCCCTGCCGCACCTCTCTAGCCTCTGTTTTTGCCCTCTCCCAGGCCCGTGGCAAGGTGCTCCAGAGGGAGTTCCAGCAGGCAGCGGATTTGGGGCGATCTGTCCTATTCAACAACCTTCTCTGGTTTTGCTTTGCTTTGTTTGTGTATCTGGGTTTTTTGTTTGTTCGTTTGTTTAAAGCCAAAACGGTCAAGTCTTGAAGCAGAGAAAAGGTTAAAAAAAAACTGTTTTTCAACAGTTTTCCTTCTCTTTCATCTTCCCCATAAAATAACTCTCAGCCTGGCCTCTATTATATAAAGTACTTTTTCTGGTCTAGTGCTTCATTTATGCAGCTCACAAATAAACCAAAGGCATGAAGCATGATTTAGGACAGCTTTTCCTCCCAGCCACTTCAGCAACCTGTGCAAGGCTGAGTAACACATCCCGGCTTTGGGAGAAGAACTTGCTCCACGCAAGCTTCCTAGTGCAGCAAAGAGCACGCACTCAGTTTAAGTTGCTAGTCCCAGCACTATCTGTAACTTAAGAAACACAATATTCTCCAGCTTAATGGAAAGACAGCTCCTAACCACACCACAATACTGCAGTTTTGGTGCCACATCTTTCAAACAGAGCCTCATGTAGAGGGTAGACCCTTTGCAGAGCCAGCCAGAGCCAAGGTTTACAGAATGGTCTCCATTATAATTCCATTTCAGAGAGTCATAAGTTTTGGAAGCATTTATATCTCAAGCTGATGTTTTCCAGGGTTGGTCTAAGCACTCTGGGTAAACTTTTCTTGAAAGCTAAGGGAAAAATAAAAATAAAATAAATTTTTAAAAAAGTCTTAACCCCATTTAAAGAAAATCTATAGCAAAAAGGCTGCAACATGAGCCTTGGCATATGTTACTGGAGAACCAGCATCTCAGTTGTTGTTTGTTTTTCTAATTGTCTTAATTTCACGAAGTTCAGAATATTTTTAAATTGCCTTGTTAGCATGCTCATAAACTTAAATCTCCAGGTAAACATTTAATACCAGACCCTGGCACTACAGGACTTGCTGGTAAAACTCCCACTTACTTCAACAGAAATACTTTCAAAGAAGCAATATGCATGTATGTATAACATGTATACTTAAATAACTGTATATGTATCAGCACAGATTATAGTAACTATAGATTACTGTCTACCTTTCCTACAGATTCCTAATCTTTGCACACTGATGATTTCCAGTTTAATTTTTTCCCCATGTTGTTTTTCAACACAACATATAGGTAGAAAAATAACCATGGAAAGGCTACAAAGGATGCAAACTTCGTGACAGACCACTGTTGGTTCCAGTTATACAGCACCCTGCAGAACAGAATCCTTGCCTATTAATGAGACTCTTAGGAGCTTAAATAATAAAAATAATTAACAGTAGTGCCATCTTAATGCTGAGTTAAGGTATTTCATTAAAAAGTTAACATTGTTCCAGGAGAATTAATCGAGCTGTCTTGCACATTCTCCTCTCTCTCTCGCCAGCGTAAATCTCATTCATTATTCTTCTCTATTAAGATACAACGCCTGCATACATTAGGCATACAAAATGTTCACTTATTCCTGCTTGAGTGATTCTAATTTTTACAATTCCTTGAACCTTTTTGCACATGTACTGCAACAGAATGCTAATCCTTATTCCTCCTTCTTAATTCTCGTTTTCTGCTGTGCCCCACGTCGGTTCATCATAAACTTTGCAATCTCTTTGTGTGCTTTTATGTGTTTTCAGTCACTCACCATATGTGATATAAAACAGAGTTTGAAAACGGGGAAAAAAAGTGTTGTGAATACTTTAAACAGAGAGTCTTTTAATGCAACTAGTGTTGATAGCTGCCTCTGACGGGATAATGCCTCAAAGGCAAAACTCTAGCATCGAGTTGCAACGTGCAGGTCCTAAGAGCTCCGACTCAGAAAACTTTAAAAACAAGTTAAAAGGGTAGAGAGTTAAGAAAAATTAAAAGCACACGTTTGTTCCTATGTCACAGCGGCAAAGACAGTAGTACGGAGGTGGCACATTCAATAGTTCATTTGTATGCTGCTGTTGTCATGTTCTTACACAGTATTGTCACAGCTTTGTCACGTGTCATCTTTGACAGCAGACCATAAACCAGGAATTCTGTTAAATAAGTGATTCTCACTCAGGCATTAGCCCTGGCAGACACCTGCTGAGAGAAATAATGAAACCTCCATTTTGCAATCAACCACATTTTACTGCCTATTCTTGACACTTAATGCTTGTTAAATGTCAGCAGGTCACTGCAAATTTGTGATTTTAAGTGTCTGAGTACGCAAACAGAAGTCAGTTCTGCCAATTTTTTTTTACCTTCCCTTTGTTAAATGTTTCTAAAGAAAGGGAGAAAATATTTGTATTCTAGCGTGGCAGCATTGTAACCTGCATGGAAAATCTCTTTGGAAAACTCCAACAACATTCCGAGGCAACGCTTCAGCCGAACCTGTCACTCTCCATGGTTGCACTGCTTATTAAAATAAACGGTTAGGGGAAGGAGATCCTGAAATGTGAAGACCAGGAGCCTTCGCAGCACTTTCCCCTAGGTGCGTGAGGAGCTGGCAGGAGGAAGGCAGTATTAAGTCTCCCAAGGCAGGCTCTCCAACCACCTACCTGCATGGTATCTGACCCATGGGTAAAGAGAGAGATCCAGCGCTCTGCAGTGTTAAGTGAACAGGGGTTCAGTTAAGCATAAAGGCAAACGGAGCACAAAGTTGCACATGGACTCTAACAAGCAGCGGCAAAAGGCCAAGGAAGCCACAGCCCTTACCTATGAGTGGGAGTTCATCCATGGTAATGCCCTGAGATTTGAGGTGCTTCTTGATACAGGCCAGCCGCTGCACGTTGGGTCCCCAGCGCCTGCCTAGCTTGTGTATGTGCTGAATCTGTGTCACAAACCGCATTTCATCATTTAGCTTGCACTCAGGTCTCCAGTCTGGAGGAGGAATCACCCTGCACATCCCATACTTCTCTACCTGAGCTCGGACTGACTCAATGTATATCAGTGGGTCATGGAATTCCTTTGTGGAGGGCCTAAGGATGGGAATCTCCCCCAGCATCCCCCACCCAGACTTACTACTGCCCTTTTCGTGCTTTCCCATTGAGTCTTGTGGCTTGTGCAAGGACTCCGCTTGAGAGGTAGAACGATTTTCACAGGAGGCATTTTCAGTTTTGCCATGTGCTTGTTTCCCTGGCGTACTCTTTCCAGCAGTGGCTCTTTTCGGCCTATTTCTTTCCAAACTCTTCTCTGGCACTTCCTTTTTAAGGTGTCCATTCAGCAAAGGCTTTTCTACGGCTGCCTTTTTGCTTGCAGCTTCTGCCAAGTTGACCGCCCCTTTCATCCTCTTGGTGGGCGACTGTATTTTGTCTACGTGATTCGTCTCTTCCAGCCTCCTCTTGGAATTGCGCAGCCCCTCCCTTAACTGTCTCCCCACCTCCTTAGTGCATGTCTTTTGGTTCAACTTGCCATTGACTTTTACACCATTAACAGCGGTATTGTTGGACTTGGATGCTCCAAGGGATAGCACCTGTTTGCGGGTTTTTGCATTGCTACTTTCTAGTTTCCCTGAGATTGTGTGGTTGACAGGTGAACTGGGTTTGTGGTGATTTAGTTTGGTTTCCTTGACCAGTTCTTTCTTGGCTTTGGTGTATGTGACAGTTCCCTTTGTCACTGTTGCAGTGTACTTCACAGTTTTGGACGGTGAAGGTCTGACTTCTCTCATCTTTTTGGCACTGGCTGCATTTGCACTCGGAGATGACATTCGAGTGATTCCGTTGACTTTAGAGACCTACAGAGCCAGGAGCGTCGTAGACGGAGTAGAAGGAAGGAAACAGAAAGCAGAAAAGTCAATTAATGATGTTACAACTCTGCCACGTCTTCCCATTCGCTGCCCAAGCACTTTCTGCAGTCCTGACTCCTGGCCCCTTTGTACAATCTTCACATAACAGCTTTCCCCCAGACAAGAGGAGGCACTGGGCATTTAAATTAAGCAAATAAATTAGAGGAATTAATTGCCCCATAAAGGCAATCTTGCTTTTGAAGAATATGAAGCCTCTGACATTAAGAGGGAGGAGGCCACCTGCATGTACTACCCTCTTCCTTATCTGCCAGCAAGCCTGTTAAGATAGCACAAAACACAGTCAATCTGATCTACAAACGGGTGTTTTTATAATCTCTTTTTCCAATTCTAAGATACTATTCCCTCTCCCACCCCATTTCCTTTAAGTGCACACACAATGTACTACTACTTAGCAGATAAACTACCCAGTCTATCCTATCTGCTGTAACCGAAATGGGCACATTTTGCAAAAGCCACACATGGAAATTCCATCCAACCTGCCTGTACATACATATAAATGTAAATACTGAACGTATTATGCACCCAACAGATCAGGATGGCCATGAAGGATCCAATCTATCACACATAGGAAAACTTGGGAGGCATCTTGCTGCTACATTTCTTGATACGAAATAAAAAGCTGTACAGTAGCTTAGTGCATTTTTCCAGGTTTGGTATCTGGGCAGTTTTACTTACATGGATGCTATTATACCATATTTACCACTAATATGCCACTGCAGCTTATGAATGATGAAACTGTACTGCTACCTGTTAGGCACCTGAACCCAGCTACGAAACTAAAATGGATATTTTAGCTATTACTAATAGTAATAGTTAAGCAATAGTTAAGTAATAGCAACAGCTAAGTAACAGCTAAGTGTTAAGCACCAAAAGAACCCTCCTCTTTAAATGGAAATATATAAGTTCAGCACTATCAGCCATGCCCCATTATTAAGAAAATGAAACTTAACTTTAAATGTTTGAACAAGTTTAGACGTTGCCGCCTCATCTCCACAACTACTGAGTGCAAAAAGAAAGTTACCCAAAATTGGGAACATTGATGAATGTTCTCGAAGTGCAAGCAAGCAATATAACCACCCTCTACTTGTGTTCAGATGAATAATTACATTTCTACGGTTATAGTACTTCCCTTTGGGATTTCAAAACACTTGTCAAATTAGTAAACACAGCACTTTCTCTCAGATAAATGCAAGGACTATTATCACTTTAAAAGTGTGGATAAGATGTTATTAAGTAGAATAAAGCAGAGACTGAAAAGGACCTGCTAAGGTCTCACGTTAAGTAACTGCAGAACAGCAACCAGAAACTAAGGTTCCTGATTCTGTATGTACAGACATGGATGTAAGTGCACACATCTACTGCTCCAGACAGTGCCCCATAAACCAGGGGTGGGAGAGTGCTCCTTTAAAGCCCATCCACATTCTTGTCCTTCATGTGGCTCCAAGGGAGAAGAACTTAAGGAAAAGCCAGTTAACTGATGATGGCATGGCTTTTATTTTCAGCTTTTGGAAGATGCATAAGATATTATCTGGAAAGCAAACACTTGCTAGCAAACACGCATTTGCCAGTTCTCCTTCAAATTTAGCCAATACTCTGCCTTTGAAATGGAGGGTTTACAGGAATTTTTGGGGTTGAGTTTACAGGAATTTTTGACTCCCCAGGGTAGCCATGGGCAGAAAGCTGTTGGGACAGTGCCTGCAGGAATCACAACACATGCTAAACATATCCCTGGCTTCAGAAATTGCCAGGAACTTTGATCTCAGATTTGATCTTGATTAGTAAAAGGGAACTGATGTGGACTCTGTAGAGGAAGGGTGATCTGGACGACAGTAATCGTGAAATGAGTTTTCAGTTCTAAGGCTTGACAACAGCAGAGAAAAGACAACAGACTTCGACAAACAGACATGAACAAACAGTAACAACCCCCCCCAAACTCTCCAGCCCCCTCAATTCTCACTCAGAGAACAAAGCACTGAGCTTTACAGCTGCTTAGTAAGTTTTTTAATGACAGGAAAATTAGAAAAGAATCACAGTAAAAGTGGAAATGAGCAGGAGACGAAGGGCGACTATAAAGGAGCATCAAAAGCATATATGGGTACAATCAGAAAGCCCAAGCTGCTAAAGGCATTTCAGTTACCGGGGGCAAAAAGGAATCAAGAAAATGCTTCATAAATATATTAAGAATACAAAGGCAACACATGACAACAGAGGTCTACTGCTACCCGAGGCAGGAAGGCAAAGCAAGGGGCTATGGTTTAGGTGTTCATGCTGGTTTGGCCTTAGTCTTCACCAGAAGTACCCTTGTGACTGAATGCTTACCCAATATATCACCAAATTAATGTTAATAGAAGAGCTGGAGTGCAACCCAATAGGCTAACATGTACCTAGGTAACCTGGAGCTGCTGAATGGGGCCAGAGTGGTGATGCTTAGCCTGAGATTCATTTAAAGAACGTCACTAGGAACTTTGCAGGATCATCTCCTGTCTTCCTGTGAGAAAAGCAGGCAGCCTGCCTCACTTCAGTCCCTATGACTGTGGAGCAAATCATCAATTCATTTGTCAACACATAAAACAGAGTAAGATAATGCTAAGAAGAAGGGAGGAGGATTTGTCGGGAATAGCACGTGGAGCTAAATGAACCTTCCCCTGACCATGCAGCAGGTATGAGGCACCTTCCGGATGGGAGGGCTCCTGCCCCTGTCCCACGTGACATCTGCCACCAAAGCTCCTCAGACTCGTCCTGCACCTAATTGCTCTGAAGTGGCTGCACAGCAGACTGAGGAAAATCATCCTCAGGAGAAGTGACTGTTGCCATAGCTCACCGGCACGCTGGGAGAGTATTGCTGGTGACACTCTGCAGAGACCTGTCTCGGGCTCAATTTCCACTTAGTAATTCCATTAGGAACTTGGACCATTGTAAAACTACCCAGTAATGCAAAATCGGAAGGGTCTGGAAGCACTTTGGAGATGAGGTCAAAATCAAGAGTAATCTCAAAAAAAAAGAAAATCCCTGATTTTGAACATTCTTGCAGTAAGAGGAAGTGCTCTATGTACGAAGGGCAAATGGAATCTGCAGAGAGAGGAGGAATAACATTTGGTGACCACAGCGAGCTGCCAAAAGTGATGCAGATGCAAACCGCGCAAATGTCCTTCAGAGACTTTTTATTAAGCAACGGCCAGGCCCAGAGGCACAGGCTTTCTCACCCAGTGCTATGTGCGGCATAGCAAGGAAGAGATTTCCTTTGGAGGGAATCTAAACGAGAGCCAAAACATTCAGGTATTTAGGAACCACGATCTTTGTTGAAAAGGAGAGAGTGCTGCATTTCTTAGACTAAAAGAGAAGACTAAGGAAGTCAGTACTGCTTTTCTAACACACGAGAGAAACTCTTTCGAAAAGCAACAGCAAAAACTATTTCTGTATTGACTGAAAAAAGAAGGAAAAACTCAGTCTAATGATGATGAGAGGTCCAGCTAGGAAAACCTTCTTAAGCACAGAAAGGAAAATCCTGGGAGCAGCTCTTAATCGATGATGAAGACCCCTGTAGTGCAAGTTCTCAAGAAGATTTTGAGAGGCTTTTGCCATACTCTGTTTCACACAGTCAAAGCGACGCCTCTGAGCGGACGAACAGGCAGGCTGAAGCTCGCCACCCCCGGGGGTTTCCGAGGCAGCCGTGACAAGACAAGCAGCCTGCAGGCCCGTCAGCCTTCAGCGAGGCAGCGGTGGCCCTGGGCCCGACAACGAGACACGGTCATGGGCCACGTCTGGATGGAGAGAGGCAGGATCCTTGAAACACCTTCTCTTCAAAGGAAGGACAAGCCATCAGCTCCAGCAGCTTCGGGACAAAATTAAAACTGCCGAGATACAGAACTCTGGAAAAGGGAATTCATTAAAAAGCAACAACTTAAAGTTGCCTAGAGTTGTTCGAATACCTCCACACAATGCAAGGTTAGATCTCTCAGGCCAAATCTTGAACTGAAGAGGTACATAAATTTTGACTATCTAATCTCCAATCCTAAACTATTAATGCACTATTTTGAGTTGTTATTCAGCTCTAAAGAAGTTACTCCAGGGAAACATGGGTCCTAAAGCAGAGTAACATTTGCATTTCAGAATTGCCTAATGAATTCACTTATTCTTTTTCTGATTGTTAACTTGTTTTTCTCAGCACTAAGAAAACCCTACAAGAAAGAAGCACTGTGGAAAACTTCCTCAGAAGGGTAAATATGCTAGAGGAGATAAAGCTTCACACAACCTGTTTCCAAATGCTCCTTCCTCTCCCCTCCCCAGATGCCCACAGGTAACTCGAGTGCACTGAGAAGGCAAGGAATAACGTTTGAGATAGGGCAGGACCATATAGACCAGACCAGACCACGCTTCAAATGGCAACTGGCTGCAAGTAAAAGTCTTTCAGCTGGCAACAAATGGAACAAACAACGTGGTCGTAGCCCACTGACAAGGCAGCAGGGGGACGCAGGATTTCACATGGGAAAACGTGAAATTCTGGCTGGTCCGTAAGCACCTACATGTTCCTGGTTTGTCCTGGTCTCTGAGGACCCATCAGATGAGTGGAACCAAAAGAAACAAGAAATGGTGGTAGGCGATTTCTTACCTTTCTACTGTTGATATGTCTCCCCCCAAACCAAACATACACACACAGAGTCAGCCTAAAAAACCGGCCACACTGCCAGGTGCGCAGGTTCACCAAATGGGGGTCTATGTCACAGCTCCATCCCGAGGCAATGCTTACGCTGAGCGCATAAGAAAGAAGTCAATTTAATTCAAATAGCAACAAAGCGATTGACATTAGCCTTACATGACTCAAAGCTTTGAGCTAAAGGTGAAACTGGGGACACCAATAATCTCATCTTTGCTTTGCAGCGATCTCCTTGGCTTTACTGATATTGTTATGTCTTCAGACCGCTCCACTTCACTGAACACTTGCCTTGCAGTAATAGCTGGTTCAATAGGCTTTAAAATTTGTTGCCTTTTTAAAAGCATATGGGACCAGCAGAGTCTTGCAGCAATTTGTTTGTTGGATTTGAACCAGGCTACACACACACACACCTCTGCACAGCACCTAGGACCCATCTTCCAGACACACACACATATTCACAATACACAGCCAACAAGCAACAGGTTACAAAGCAACAACAGTAACAGCAGTATTAGTAGCACCAACAGAGATTTTGGTCCCCCCAAAATTCATATTATACAACTGATCTCCAAAATTAATTCATAAAAACACTTCTGCATTGACATGGGAGTTTTGCACAGCTAAATTACCAAACGAGGCCAAAAGAGGGCCCCATTGAACTGCATTTCCTTTGCCTACAATCCCTTAAGTAGGGGATTGGAGAAGATAGCAAGGGAGAAAGGAAAAGAGAAAGAGAGAGAGAGAGAATGTGGTAAGTGCAAATGCACACCAGAAATGGAAAGAAAAGAAGAGGAAGAAAGAAAATCTCATGCAATTGCTAGCATTCCACCTTTATTTTCTGTTAGACCAAACAATACAAAAACACATAGATGAGCCATGTACATATAGGAGCACAAGGAGCAAAAACATGCTGAAAGGAAAAGGAACACATGGCTGGTGCCCTGGCAGAACACTTTGGAAAACGCTGAAGGATTCAAGAAAGACTCAGGATGAGAGCAGAAATTGAGTGCTATCTCCTAACTGGAAAGATTAAGGTTTTGCATAAAGATAAGTCACTGCCTGGCAAAATGCATAATCCACCTTTAATTAGTTACAGTAAGGATTCCATTAAGATTCCTAAGGAAGAACTTATATCACTGTGGGTTGTGAAATGAAATTAAAAAGCTTGGTCTTTTAAATATACTTTTTAAAACTGTGTTAACTTTAAGTCTCCTTACATCCTGAACTCTGAGGATTACCATGATGTGTCTGCACAGAACGCGGGTAGTTTGCACTGCAGTGCTTTGCCATTTCACTACTTCTTCATAGCACAACTGAATACTCTACGTGAAGCAAAAGCTGTGAATCATGAACACCTTTTTCCCCCCACACGTCTCTTCCCTTCCCAGGGCTGCCTTCTCAAGTGACAGCAGTTCACCTGGACAATTATATTAACCATCCTAATTTTGATAATACAACTTTGAAGTATTTCATACAAAACTTTGCAGTGAGCTAAAAATAAATATGTGTGGAAAGGCATCCTTAGGTTTTGGAATGCTTCTTCAGTGTGAAGAGCTCACGGCAGTGCATGTCTCAGAAGGCCCATAGGCTGCTGGAAGTCCCAAGGGAAAAAGCATAAGAAGAGATGCAAAGGGCAGGCATCCAAAAAAATGCCACAATGGAATAAAGAGTGGAAATCCTATAGAGGGGAATATACTGTAGATAAACTGCAAGATTCCAGATCTGATTTAGAAGATGGTACAAATGTAGCAGAGACATTTCAGAAGTTAAACACTACTGAAGCTCAAGGTGTGGAAGATTTCCTTGGCAAGAGCCCTGCTATTTTTTCTTTATTTATTTTCTGTTTTTAATTCCCAAATCCATGACTGAGAGGTATCACTGAAGGCCTAGACGGATGTAAAGACCCCAGGTGCAGCTCTGTGGTCTCCAGGCCAGTTTATTTCAATGAAACCATTATGCATCAACAAGGAAAGATGGGTGGTCTCAGCAGTGGTCTGCTGAGCATCACCCAGCCCAAAGAAAGAAGAGGTGCAAGTGCAGCCGGCTTGTCCTACTGCATCGTCCCCAACCCAGGCGCCTGCCTGACCAGTCCCCAGACTGAATCAGCTCATGTAAGAGCTCACACGTTCACATAAATTCTCTCAGCTGTAAGAAAATCAAAAGGACACTAACTGGGGGAGCGTTTAAATACTTTAGTAAAAACTTATTTGTCAGTTACCACTTCAGGATCCCTTTGATCCAACCATGGAAAACAGACGCAGACACTTCCTGCCCAAATGCCAGTCACAACCACCATATGATCAGTCTGTGAAACTTCTGCACCCAACTCAAAATCAGGTTGTCAGAAACCTGTTGCTGATTGAGATTTTGTTACTTTTCATCTGCCCTTGTGCAATACAACCCACTCGAGCCTCATGTCAGCCCCTCTAGAACCCCAGTGAGCCCCCAAGAAGACCTGAGCAGACTCCCCACGCACACGCGGAGTTCATTCCTCCACACGCTGCTGAGCCTTGGCACTGGTCAGCCATGGGTGCCAAGTTGGAAAGGTTTAACAAACAGCAGTGTGAACTTTACTCTTTTATAGTTATACACTGCATAGTACACAGATATGCTTATAAAACGTGTTATCGCAATGACTTCCTATGTATATATCGCTTTTCTTTTTTCCTCCTTTGTCTCTTTCTCTCTCTTTCACCGGAAATTAACTCCCTGCTGTCTTCAGAGCACTCTCAGAAGGATTCTCATGTCCCCTCAGTGCCAGCAGTGAAGACTGGAACTAGCATCTCAGAAGGACGAGCTTCCCACGTGTCCCCGGCCGACTACCCTTCATTACCTGTTTCCGTAAGTCCTGAGCCGATCTATGAAGAGGGTGGTGGTTGCTGGCGGGGAGCCCTTTCGTGGCGGAGCCCCCGTTTGGAGCAGGGGGGTGGGTAGCAGCAGCCTGGTCTTTCCGGCTCTCGGCCTTGTGTTCGCTGCTCCTCTCCTTGCCGGGGGTGGCCTCTTTGCTTTTGGGTTTCGGAGCAGGTTCCTTCTCCTTCGACGATTTGCCGGACCCATTGAAAACTGGGGAGAGAGAACAGGACATGGATTAGTATTAAGAGAGAAAAAGAGAAAAAGGAAAATGGATATTCCAAGCCAAATCTTCCCTGCTGTCAGTGTTGGATATTTAGTGGTGTTGTATTATATCTGTACATTTTTATCTAAAGTAAAATAAATACAGAAGAAAAAAACCCACTACCCTGCATATTTATTTACATGAACATATTTCCTTAAGTGGGCTATCCCGTTTAATAGTTAATATATATTTATCTTTAATATCCAAATTAAAGCATAAAAGGCTTATTACTGTTTTGATTGACCTAACTACAGATCAATTTCATTTTTATTTATGGCAGTTTCAATTAGCTTTTTGCTTTAGCGGTGAGGGAATTGTAAACAGAGAAAAAGGATTTATTTTTACATTAACATAAAGAAAGGACATATTCCACAAAAAAAGCAAGTTTTGATTTCATCAATAACTGCTGAACCTAACTGGCAGCAGGGTTTTTTTCTTTTTTACAGCAGACAAGCTGCAAATTCACAAAGCTCTATCTGCAATGAAAGAAAAATCCTAAAAGCTATTTGGAACATGTCAGATAGCTGGGACCAAAGCTGAGCACCCTACTCTTCTGCTGACCGGAAAAGGTAAGTTAAGAGTGATGCTTACAAATAAAACCCCTATTTTTACACAATAAACGTAAACAAATACATGCAAGCCTGTCTCAACAAGCTTTGCTCCTTTCACTCTATTGACTATTGTCAATTTACCTGAGAATAACCACTGCTCTTTTATTGTCAAGTGAGCACAAATTACTGTGGTTTTAAATAAATAAATAAATAAATTTGTCCTTTATTTTTGTTAAAGAAAAACTCCAGGAAATATGTCAGAGCTACTCCTGTCCTTAATGAAATGCTTTCCAGGGACTTGTGCCCTCCTTCCTTTTCTACTTACCTACTCTTTTTCTTTACCCCTCCTTTTTGTGACAGTTTAGGAAAAAAATGTAAATAGAAAACAAAAATCATAAATATTTAACAGTATAAAGAACTAAAAGTCATATTTATTCTGCACAACACACTGATTGGGAATCTTAACTAAGTGAATTAAGCTTTTAAGGCACGTTATTATGCACAGAATTTGTAATTGTACATTACCTCTTGCTCCCTTGTTCCCTTCTCCTCTTGCACAAAGCAAGCAAGAACCAGCCGGGGGGGCTTCCCCTCCTCAAAAAAGGACCAGAAAAAAAGCACCCAGATCTGGGTAAACCGCAGGTCTGATGAGGCATCCTGTGCAGAAGGAAGACCCCCCCGGCTCCCTCGCTCAGAGCACGCGGCGCTGCCGCTGGCAGCCGAGGATTTCTCGGCGATTTCCCTGCACGTCTTGTAACCTCCGGGTCTCCTCTTCGTGATGGAGCTGCTGGTAATGGGCAGCCCCTCTCGGCAGGTTCAGGGTGAGACATTTATCCTCCTCTGCACGGAGAGCCCGCGATGGATGCAAGGCGCTCCCCGACGCGTTCGGCGCTACTATTTATTTTTAATAACATATAGTGCAAAGAAATGGTGGCAGCTTTGTTAATATGTATTTCATCGCGGCAAGTGACGTTTTTGTTCAGAGGGAACAAACTGTATACGCAGGCCAGCACATTCAGAAATGGTAAGACAGAGAGATCAGGGCTTGGGATTCAGCTGCCGCTTTCTCGCTGAAAATTACTAAAACAGAAAACACAGCCCAAAAGGCAAAACTCTGTGTGCTTCTATGGTTCAGCAGGAAAAGCAAAAGCGAACATGAGACAAGGTATATTTTATATCCAACAGCTCATTAATTTTAAGTGTCGTGGGAACCCTGCCAGTTTTACCCTTTGAGTAATTATCTTTTGTCTTAATTTGTAAGATGCTGAAAAGGGGGGCACAGAAATGGGAGAAGAAAAAATGTTCACTCTCACAGGAATAGCTGGAAAAGCTTAAATCCTGAAAACAGAATAAAAGGGAGGCCTAGATGCAGAACAGTGGTGCTGGTGGTGCTGTCCCTCGTTAAACTGGATATCAGCTATAAGAAAAACAGTATTTGTTTCCTCAAACACCTATAATATTGTTATATCCAAACAGGTATAAACACCTTTTGGTGTTCTGACAAATTCACTAACATATTTACGTGAATAACTAGCAAAATGTCATGTGGCACACTGCAAAACTTCCTAAGAAACCAAGCATTTTAGGACAAAAAAAACCTTAACAAACAAACAGCAACAACAAAAACCCTCCCAGTTCATGATTCTGCTCCTGTCCAAGTAAAAATTTAGAAGTTCTGTATCTCACAGAGTTTTAGAGGGGACTAAACTTTGGCTCAAACACCTAGTAGGACAGTTGCATGAAAAGCTGAAATACTCGCCAGGAAAGACCCTCCTGGGGTCCCTCCTCCCATACCATCCCCCTAAGAAATCTCATTCTGGAAGACTGATAATGGGAACTGATAATGGGAAACACCCACTTCCCAAAGGAAAAAAAAAAAACAAACAAACAAAAAAAAACAGGCCACGAAACATCCAACCACCCCAACTCGGTGCCATGGCTGTTTAAGCCAAGCGGGGTCTCAGCGCTGAAGCCCTGAATTTCATCAGAAAGAGGAGAAGGGGAGAAAGAGGAGAGCAGGGCAATGATGCAATTCGTGTTGCCAAAGGGGAGCTCTCCTGGAGCCCAGAGCTACCATTATTTTATGTGACCTTAACCAAACAGTTCTGTATTTCCAGAGCAGCCTTGCAGTGAAAGGTAAGTGAAAGACAGAGCTATAACCAAACAATTAAGGGTGTAAATAAACAACTAGTGCTTTCACTCTTCACAGGAAAGAAAGAGCCCTGGTTTTATCCACATCTGCCTGAAAAGGCAGCGTTAGCAAAGCAATTCCTGGTATTGTCAAGCTGAAACAATAAGAGTCCCACAGCAAAGCACTTGTGGGTCTTTTGGTTAGCAGCCATGATCCAGAGCAGAGAACCCAAGCCCCTGCACGCAAACCTTGCAAGCTTTTCAGCGCCCTGGTGCAATGCCTGGCAGCAGAACCAAGCTCGTTCAATTTGCAACGTGTTTCTTTTTTCTTTTTTAAAGTATTCCTCTGAACCAGGACGCGTGCAAGTGTCTCCTGGGACAAGCCAGGCACCTGACAACACGGACCCTAACCAGCTCCCGCTACTTAAGGCGGTTGCGGCTCTGCAGGCAACGCTCTTCCTCACAAGCTCTCCTCGAGTTTATTCCTGCCCCACGTTTGCTTTGCACCCGAGATCACGAGCAAGCCTAAAGGAGAAAGGGCAGCGCAGCGGGACACGAAGCTCCCCGTTTTGTGCTGCTGTTCCCGCAGTCAGGAGGTGGCACGTTCAGAAAATGCTCCAAGTCCGGGGATGCACGTTCAGAAAAATGCTCCGAAACAGAGAGGGAGCAGATAAGAGTGAAGGGGGGGGGAGGAGGGAGTTTGGTTTCCAGAAGGGAGAGGGGGAACCCTGCCAATTTTCCGACCCCGTGCCAGCTATTCCAATGCAAACCTCATGTTGTTACACAGATCATGTTTGGGAAGAGATGTAATATTAATCAACTTGCTGGCATTAAGGATCCGTTACTGTACAAAAACATTCTTGCTCTGGCTTTAATTCAGTTTTAAGTCACTGTAAAAACATTTATGCGGCTCTCGAGCTGCCTTAAAGGACCCAGGCAATAATTCTTCTCCCTTCCTGCAGGAACCAAAGCAACGATCTCCTTCCATAGCCCAGGCTATATTTTAATGCTGACAACGGTCCTTCCCTGAAGGGCTGAGTATGCTCACACCTGTAGGAACTGCTTCCCAGAGATAGAAGCTACCTCCTCGAGCACCCAGCTGGGACATGGTTTCCTGAGGACAAGGAAAGGGTGCCATAGCGTGTTACGCTACGCGGAGCCCGGCTTTCTGGCCGCTCCTCAAGCGCCGAGCCAAGCCCGGAGCTGCCTACCGCAATTCCCGGGCTGCGGCTGGCGGGAGACGCCGAGGTATCCGCAGCGGCTACTGCCACATTCCCCTTTGGCACCGGGAACGCAGGGCTCCGGCAGCGGCACTCGGAGCGGCGCGTCTCGCTACGAAGCGCCGCGTGCACCAAGCCGTGCAGACCCGTTCCTCTCACCTAAGTGTTATGACAAAAAAAGAGGGGAAAAAGGTCCCTCGCTGAGCAGCAAGGCCCTCCAGCAGCGCCTGGCTGCTACCACGAGTCTCTCACCAGGGTAACGATTCCAGCTTCTTGAGCAACTTCCAGCCCCGCTGTTCTTCTCCACAGGTCACACAGCGAGCGGCTGAAACGCCGCAAATCCCCAAATGTGTTGCGCCTTCATTTGCATATTTAAATATGCAAACCGCCACAAAACGGGTAATTTTCATGTTACATATTTTTGCGGAAAAAATTAAATGTGCAAAAATGTTTATGGCAACAATTACTGGTTCCATGGTCTTTCAACAAAAGGCTGTAAATCATCAAAATAATTGCCTACCCATTAACTAGTGTAGCTCTGTGCCTGAAATTTTCTCATTCCACATTTTAGCCGGATGCAGAAAATATTTTCTTTTAATGTTTACCTCTTCAGGATTCATTTCACTGGAAAAGATGCACGAGGCTAAGATTCTGGCTTATTTACATTGCTACAAGTATCAAATTAGTTAAAACCAGAGCTAAACAGGGAGATTTGGCAAGGAATTAGCATTTTCCCACAAAACACTTAAATGTTAATGGATGCAAAAGTCACGCCACTAAAGCCCAAGAGAAACAGTAAGTTGAATAATATCCCGAAATAAGGAAAAATAATTATCTATGATCTTTTTCTGTGCGAGTTCTATTACTATACACGTAAGGAATTACTCTGCTGACTTACCCATTGCAATTGAGCACCGAAATGTGCACCGAGGTGTTTTCCACGACTCCCAGTACCTGAGGAAGGCCGCACGAAAGCAGCACACGGCATTTCTCGTGATGCCCATTCGGTGCAGCCTGCTGCTAGATCAGTCCCGAAACCCCAGCCCCCCAAACCAAGGCATCTCCACAATTTTCTCCCCCACAAAAGGCACAGAGATCAATCTTTATCAGACCAGCATCGCAAAGCAGAGCATGTATCCGTCATCATTTTTGAGCCTGCCAGAGGAGCCTTTTCCAAGAGTGCAACGAAGTTTCACGGCAAAGGAACAAGACTACCCTACAGGGAGAGGTCCAGCCACAAACAGTGCTGATGAGCTCCATTTTCCTCAGCGTGAAGCACAGTTTAGTTACTTGTCCTCTGACACCCAAGGCAGGCCTGCCTTTCCCAGGTAAGCTGCCTCACGTGCATGGTTTGAGCTTCGGTCCCGCCGTCAGCAACAACTAATCCTGCCACCAGCTCCTGCAACCTGCTCTGCAGAATTTCAGACTTCCCGCTCCCTTCTGCTCTTCCGATGGGACCCATAACCCAGCAGCTCCCTGACGGCATCTTCCAAGCTCCAGCTCCCAGTCTGCCTAACAAAACACTTGGCGCCTGCAAACATTTTCCTGCAGGAGCCTGCAGAGGAAACCTTATGTTGTGCCACAGAAGGAAACCAAAGCGGGATTTATTTAGTCGGGAGGAATTCAAGGAATCAGTTTTAAAGCAATGGAGACCGAAGGCTACCGTCTCCCCTACGCTTGGAATTTCCTCCAGGCCGGAGGGAGATGTAACTTAGACTTGGCACCTCCTCGTCCCCAAGGCAGCCAAAGCACAGCCTGTTTGCTGAGAACTTGCTTTCGATGCATGTCAGGCTGCAGCAGCTGACGGGCGGCACCCTCCTGCCCTGCGCAAGGCCAATCTCCTAACGGATCAGTGTCCATCTCCTCCTGCTCGGGGCTGCCAAGACGCTCTCCCAGCACAGCTGGGCTTCAAAAGTTTCTCCCCATGCCTGGCAGCTATGCTGAGGAAGAAACACTTTGTTTAAGCCTGTACTTCTGCCTGGCTTTCTCCATGAGATTCGTGGCATTCAAAGCAGTGCATAAAGTCTCACACAGCCTAATGGCCAATTAAGGTGCATGCGAGACGCACACGGGAGAAAAAATAGGTCTCTGAGCAATATGTAGATGTTCTGAGATCTGATTTTAGGCACCAAAATACCTAGAAGTATGGTGGTACATACACTTACACTCAGAAAAGTCAGTAACGTAGTGCAATTGCAGCACAGCCATCTGAACTGGGGCTCTATCTGCTGCAACATGAACCACATCTCCCCTAATTTTCCACATGTTACTGCTGACATCCACTGCAAACTTAATGACAAAGTTCCCTTTTAACTCCAAAACACGTGCTTTAAAAAGAAGAGATCCTTGACACACATTCCACAGAGCTATTCCAATATAATTTTAATATACTGAAAAGCAAGAGGGATTTCTCTGTTCTAGCTAAAGGTTTGTATGGTTTCTTAGCTGGGAAAACACTCTTTTGAAGGCAGCAGCTATATGGAAACTAAGTGATTCAGTTGCTTAGTTTTTGGCCTTTCACCATTTAAAGCCAGCTATAAATCATAATCTAATTAAAATCATTATGATGGGGAGCAAAATTACACCCTGAGTTTTAGAAAGCTGCTAAAACATGCTCGTCCTAACAAGACAGAAACAATTAAAGGCACAAGTCCTGGCTACTGTTGTTGCTTGACTAGACAGAAATATTAGCAATGAGCAAGCGGTCAAACTAAGCCACCTCCTGAGGTCTTCTCCAACCTGAATCAATCTACGCCACGTACTAGGAGACCCTATCTTATCCATAAGCAAGTAATAAACTCGCATACATTTTACTCTACATAACTGGACAGCTGTTCTTTTGCAAACACAAACTGAAAGTCTGCAGACCTTTTCCTTTCCTTAGTGGGATCACTGTAAATTTAAACACGTAACACAATAAAGTTACACACAAAGAAGTCAAGAATCATGTGCATCACCTGAAGAATACAATACCTAGCATACCTACTGAATACAATCATTTCACATTGTCTAATGACGTTAATCAAGCTCAGAACCTTTGTTGCTCTATATCACAGCAAATGCTCAATACCTTCAGGTCCAAAGTGCTTGACTACACGTTGTACATTAAAAACAAAAGACTTTAGTTCATTTACAACCCACTCTCATGCTAGATGAAGCTCATTTGGCACACCCATTCCTGGTCTGGCTTTGGGGCCTCATTTGGTGGGGCCTCATTTCAAACAGACACACACACGAACCAGATCCTTCTTTATGGAAAGGAAAAAGAAAAACAAAATCATTGGTTGTCGTCCAAGGTAACAGACATTGAGAAATGGGAATACCCCTGGTTGAGGAGAATTGAAAAACAGAACAACACAATGAAGTAGTCACAGAAGTAGCTGCCTTCTGTGGGAATGGCTGCTTCATCACCTTTGTCAAAACATTTCACATAGTCTCCTATGTATTTTTAAAGGTCTTTGGCACATCTGTTAAGGCAGCAGCTTCATTCATTCTCACTCTCATATATTTTGATAAAGATTTGAAGCCATAAGATGTCTCATTAAGTTTGCTTGACTTACCCTCAATTACGATTTCAGGTGTCTTGCAGGTGGTTTTGAGCTAATTTCAGTGACTGCCATCTGGGACACTCTCAGGGAACATGATCAGCTCCTTGGGTAATGATCTACCACATTTAAAAACCTAAAGCAGCATTTCTGTTACAAATAATCTAATTTTCCACAGAGTTGTGTGTCTGTTACGGTACTGGCTTGACTAGGACATCAATCCCAAGCACCAATATTTGATCTGGGGCTTTGACAGCATTAAAGCTTCTGCTCCCAGCTGACAAATGAGACCCCGTTAATCCTAAGGTTCTCCTTTCATTTTTTTCCACAAAAAGAGAAGAGTTTGAGCTGGGGTGTGCCACAAAAGCCAGATTCAGGCATGGTCATGTAAAACAGCTCCTGTATAACAAGTGCTTCCTTTACAGAAAAGCTCCCCCTCAAAAGCCGACATGAGAAGCAGCACAGCCAGGTAATCAGGATCTATTACCCTTTTTCCTCAGAGCATAGGGTAGCACCACAGGGGGGAAAAAAGAAAAAAAAAAAGACAGATGCTGGTCACAACCATCTTTCCAAAAGCAACTGCAGAAAAGTGAGACTTTTCTCACAGTCCTGTTAACAGGAGGGGAACTGAAAGGGCAGTGAGCAGAAGGAAAGACTTTCATGCCAAGCTAATGCTGAAGAGGGGAAGAGGAAGCTCAAAATTCACCAGAAAAGGTGTCAGGCAGGGAGAGCACAGGGATATCGGGGTTCTCCAGATACTGCTGGCAGAAGAAGTGGGTCACACATGACTTGGGCAGCAGAGCACACTCCCAGACAGAGCAGACTCACAAAGACTTCATCCTCACTTGCAGACTCTCCATCTGAGGCAAGGCAATGTTGCAACATAAACTCATCAATGTATCAAGAATAATAGGAGACCCCCCATGACAGTAATATTTGCAATAAATGCAGCTTTTGTTGCCTCGGAGGGAAATAATCGACTTGATAAGAAGCTTTTATGGAAATAACTTTTAAGTTACTGACAGTATCAATGCAATATCTTAACTACTCAAGATGTGATATCAATATTACATGTGAAAAAATAACTGTTACCCCTTTTGAATATTTTCCTAACACTTCTAAAGTACTCAGACTTTTAGATTTAACTCCAATGAAATAAATTCATCTGAGATTAAGCATGAGTCTCCAAAAAGCTAGGCAGTACATCAGAGATTCGCTTTCATGTCACCAAGTAGTCTCCAGCCTTGCCTTAATAGTTCTTTGACAGAGCGTACAGATGCCCAGGAGAAACACAGTACACTAGAAGATATTAACATCTCACGATGCTCCATTTTCCTGTATTGGTTAGTATTGCCACTAATCAAAAGTACTAGAGAGTCCATACCTTGCCCGTTTGGAACATGCTTATGTGTTTTTCCTTTCCTGGGGGTGGACTGGCATGATGATGAAGCATTGTTTGTGGCTGTTTTTGCGTCCTCTGTCTCTTCCTCTTCTTCTTCTTCATCCTCGTCATCCTGAGAGCTTCCAAAATAGACCATGTTGCTGGGCAGGGCTGGAGAACCTGCACATTATGAAGAAATGGCTCATTAACATCATCACTTTTCACTGCTACAATAACCACACTTGTCATAATCTGTTTTGAGTGTTACATACAGCAAAGACCCAGAGATACAAAGTCACACTAGTGTGGATTTCCCTTTTTAGTACTTTTTTTCAGCAAAAGGCAGAGTTCTCCAACCGCTCCTCCTCCCAGCAGATCCCATTAATAATTTACATTAGCAAACAGTCTCGCTACAAGCCCTAATTAATGGCTTTGTGTATTCAGAAAAACACTAAAAACACATGCTTAATTTCAAATACGTGCTTAAGTGCCTTGCAGGACTCTTATGGTGTGAACCAGAAGCTTACAGCTTTGCCAAACAGAAGCAAAAGAGAGCAATAAACAAACCAATGTGCATCACAACAATATTTTTAAGAGATTATTACAATAAAACACTAGCGTTTCGACTTTGCAAGGCTTTGCCCTCTCCAACACTCTCCAGCACGCTACGCAATGCTTGCAGTATTTGGCATAGGAAGGAACTGCTGCTCGTCCTCACGAGAGAAGTAAAATGCAGAGATGCTTGAATTAGTCTAATAAGTCAGCAGCAAAAACAGAGCAGAACAAAGGTCTCTGGATCCTAGCCGCTATAGCAGCGCCCACGATGTGAGGACTCTTCCTGCTGGAAATAAGTTGCTTATCTGTCAAATTTAGACATAAACATAGGGACGCACTGGCTTACGTCTTACTGGAAGCCTGTATTAGTATTTTGCACGCCACAACCTTGGTATTTACACCAAACAACTAACAAAGCAAGACTGCTGGCCTACCGGAGTCGCTGCCTTTTCTGCATAGGTACCTAGCACACAGCTCCAGCACTGAGGGGCTCTGCAAGTTCTGCCAGGCTGCAGCACATGTCAGCTTTGCTCAGGATGCTGCTGCTGCCACCACGGCTGCATTAACGCACCAAGCAAGCACGGCAGCAGCAGAAAGTCACAGCCAAGCCAACAAGGCAGTTTGCAAAGCTCCAGAGCTGCGTGGCTTCCAGAAGCCACAAATAATGGGAGTAATAAAATCACAAACAGGCATGCACTAAGCTGGAGACAATATTTAAAAAAAAAAAAATGATAGGGTTGGAGAGGATAGTAATAAAAATT
Source organism: Nothoprocta perdicaria (assembly GCF_003342845.1). Taxonomy (NCBI): domain Eukaryota; kingdom Metazoa; phylum Chordata; class Aves; order Tinamiformes; family Tinamidae; genus Nothoprocta; species Nothoprocta perdicaria. Next base: position 1,837,423 of record NW_020455721.1, read on the forward strand.
CAAATGTAAGGAAGTAATAAGAAATTGGACAAATAAAGGGGAAAGCGTTTTAAGTCACCTTGCAAAAATGTGTGAAAGGAAGCATCAAACTCTACCCCCTAACTCTGTTAAGAACCCTCAAAATTAGGCTCAGCACAGACTGAAATCACTCTGTTACAATTAGAGAATCTACTGGCAGAAATACTGTCAAAAAACCTTCTGAGGCTCTAAAATGGGAGACCAGACACAGTGGCTGTTTGTCTAGCCTTGCCTCCCTCGACCTTCACATCTCCGAGCTCTCTGGTCATCTGTTTTCAACTGCAACCAGCAAAAAAAAGAAAAAAAATCCACAAGGGAAATGTTATTACCAAGACAGCTTTTTTTTTTTCTTTCTCTTTTCTTTTAAAATAGACACTAAAATGTAACACTTTGTGAATCCCTTAAGAAACAGGGCAGATGTAAGCCGAGCGGGAGAACAGCTCTGAACCACCTAAACTCCCGGTATTCCAGCGCTAGAACCCCCGGGCACACATCTTGTGTTGGAATGACATTTTTTAATCCTTCCCAATTGAGAGCTGTGAAGGATGCCGGCTGAGCTGCATTCCTGAGGCAGCTGGGGCTGCTGGCGAGCGCGTGTCCGCAGAAATTCCACTTGCAATGTCCAACACCATAGGGAAATCCTGCCGCTCCTCGCTGCGCTCAGCTGAGCTCTCCGCAACACGAGTCCACAGAGGAAAGCTGGGGTTCCCTTCGAGCCTCCTGGCACCCATTCATTCCCTCTCTAGCCTTCCCTAAGCATTTATTAAAGATGTCTTGCAAAAGAGAAAGAAAAAGCAAAAGGCAGGAGTGCGGCATTTTTATTCTATTTAAACAATAATATGGATGAAAGCAAAACTAATCTGAAAGTTTTGAATTTTCTTGCTTTTTATTATACAACGCTTTTTATCGCTGTCATTAAATTGCCAGCTCCTGCATAAGTTCATTCTTATTGCCCACAGCTACAGACTGAGCTGGTTAAAACCATTTCCACGTTGAGACACTGTAGCTAACCACGTCCAAAAGGCTCCAAAAACCCTAGTTTTAGGCCAGCTGTATCGAGATGATGCAAATCTCCTTTAGGTGCCATGCGAGGAAACGCAGGGCTGTGTGTACACTCCAGCTGTGCAAGGCTGCACAGCTGACACACACTGGTGTTTTACTCCTAGCAAAGCTAAGAAAAACCCTTGGGCAGAAAAGAACTCCAAAACTCATCCCGTTGAAATAAAATTCAGGCATCTAGTAACATTAAAACCCTTACGAGTGGAGTCTAAAGGAGAAATCAGGTGATTTTTCACCTTCTGTAAATGGTTGGGAACACAAAGCCAAAGCCTCCCTCTGCAGAACACTGATTATTTTCCTTAAAGCTGCTAATTTATATCAACAAATACAAAGGAGTGTGGTTGTAGCCATGAATGTTTACGAGCACTGGCAACCTGGACAAGAATGCACACTCAGGAATTGGGTTTGTTTTTTCCAACTGTATCAACTGGTCTCATAAACCATACTGTTTCCCTCATAAATCCTGCCTGTCTTCATCTCCATGGTGTTTTTCCTAGGAGACACGGACTTTGCTGGGAGTTGTTGCTCTCAGGTTTTATTGTGCACAACAGATATTTATCACAAAAATTATATATGACTGCAAGAAGACAGAAATCCTCCAGAAAGGCATGAGAATAAGAGAAACTACAGGTTCACCAGATGCATACATACACACACATCCACAGATCATAAAGCTACAGGCGCTTGCTTGTTTTTCTTTCAATTGACTAGATACAACACTGCATAGCCTAATATTTGAAGCAAATTTGCCCTGAGTCTTTGCTACCAGGCAGAGAGCAAGAGTGAAGATAAAAAACGACCCCTCCTCTTCCTCCCCTCCTCCCCAGCACCGAACTGCGATTCCCAATGTCTACCCAGGGCAATTTTAGAGCAACATTAGAATGTATTTAAGGATAAACCACAAAACGGAAGAGATCCAACGCTCTGGAGAGAGGGTACATCTGTGCCCAGGAGGTAGCCAATGTCTGCTCTTGGCACGCTGGGTGTATAACTCTCTCCTTTCTTGCTTTCCATCCCCAGGGAATCAGTTGAAAATCTGCAGGAGAGTTACAAGAGCCTGTGGCCACGCTGAATTTTACAAGTCTCCTCCTGTGCCACGGAGCCTCCCAGTTGTGCAGGTAGCTGCTACGATGGGAATTGAGCTGATGAGAAAGGAGAAAAGGAGCAGGGCAGTTCAGGGCCGCGTGTTAGAAGCCCTTCACGGTGAGGAACCTGTCCTGTCTCACACCCGATGCACAGGTGACTGCTCAGCAGCAGCCAGGACAAATTTGATGGAAACTAGAAAAATGAATTTGATTTCCCACCCATTTTTTGGAAGAAGGGAACCATCCAGACTGTCTGCAGCTGTATGGACATTTTATTTTTGGCATCAAATATGGTCTACAGAGCATCCACCCCTACTTGGCCTTGTATTCCTATCCCTGTGCCACCACCTTGACTGGGGCTATATAATTTTTTTGTGGGGCCATGTGGCAAATTGGATCATGAAACTGATCGGGATTAAAATCCCAGACTAAGGAAATTAAAGTCTGTTCATAAATGCTGTAAACCTAATGCAACGTTACAAGCTCTGAAGTTAAGATTTGGAAAAAATTCTATGCACACTTTTTCTTATTGCCTGTGTAGCTTAATATATCATGTTATGTTATCAAACCAAACCGCAAACACTGTGTGTTTCCAATCTCCTGCAGGAGCTGTAGGATCCAAGAGCTTGCCTTAATGATGCCCAGGCACCCTATCCTGGTTTTGAAATGGTGGATTTGTTTTGCATCAAGATTTGCAGAAGCCCATGCCACCCCTGATGAGGCAATCACAACACGGCGGGCAGGAAGGAGAAGCCAGGGCAGAAGAATTAATCCAAAAGGGAGGGCAGGATGAAGAGGGGAGCACAGCAAGGGCCTTTAGCAGATGTACTCGGGCTGCACAACAATGGGAAGAGGAAGACCCCAAAAGAAAAGCTGACACCAAGGTCACCAAGGGGCCGTCCAACTCCTCTGCTTCTCCTCAGCACCACTGCAAGGCAAAGCTCGCTCGTGGGATGCTGCTTTAGAAACCTCAACACATTGCAACAACTAACGAAGGGATCGTAAGCTGTGTGGAAAGCTCCGAGAGTGGAGGAAACCGTGAGCATCCACTGCTCTCCCATACAGCCTAGAAGTTGCCTCTCCTATGACCAGGTAACACCAGGCAGCAGAAATTTTCAGGGCGTCATTAATAGAGGTTTTGCTCTTTAACTCCTGTATCATGTTTGCAGTGAGCTAGCAATCATTACAAAAGAAGGAGAGGAAGATACTCAGTTCTTTAAAAAAAGAGTTTTGAATATTTTTGGCGACTGTTTCCATCAGTATCTGCAGTGGCATAACTGAAATCTTCTCTCTTCTATATTTTTTGTCTTCTCTACTACTGTGTGAAAGACCAAGACACACACAAAAAAACCCCAAACTGTAACTGTGCAGGAGAAACACAATTACCCCAGCTACACAAGGAGTCTAGCCTAGCGCATGCGAAAGGCTCACGAACACATTTAAGGTCCCCTGGTATAAGAGCTTGCTGCATTACCTACCTCACAGTAATTACCAAGTGAAATATGGTTTTCTGAGGTCCAGCAGTGCTCCTGGAGAGATGCTATATCCTCTGCACGTGCCAAACGTGGGCTTGCCCCTAACCACAGCGCTCAGGCTGCTGCCTGCGCAAGCTGCGCACGGAGATGCACTGAGCCCAGCAGCAAGTGCCTGACTAACAGAGTAAACTGCGCTTTTTTCCAGCCATTTTATTTGACTAATGAGGTTATTAAACTTTTTTTTTATTATTTGACAAATGGGTAATTCCCTTTCCTAAATTACAGCAGGTTTTGTTTCTCATTAAATTGTCTTAGACTTTTGTCTAAGACTAGCAGAACGTATTAAAACCCTCTGCATTTGGATCCAAGGAGTGGAGTCAGAGGCACGGAAAGTGCGTGCGTTCTGCCAAAGGCACTATTTCATTACTCTGCAGAATTAGCTGGCAGCATTTCTGCAATATTTACTGAAGCACAAACCAAATGTTTTCAGCTGGACAGGATTCAAACTGCGGTATGTTACAACCACAACAAAAATCATTTCAGTCCAAGAGCCTTCGCTGTAATTTGGGCTGCGGTTTCCATAAAACCAGAGGATTCTTCCCCATGAATTACTTACACCGACTCCCCCTTTCACTCCTCTCTTTTTCCATCTACCAATTAAACATAACCTAGATGTGCTTTTGAAAAATCTTCAGACAACTCAAACATCAAAATGACTTAAGCACGAGGCAGGTCAAGATATGCAGGGCTTAAGCCGACCGCAATAAATACGTGGCAGGCCGAGCTCCACAAGCAACTGTTTCCAGAGCTCTGGCTTTTCCTCGGCCTTAAGGCCCCATTTTGGGGCTGCATGCAGGTGGAAAATCTGCCCTCCCAAATGCTTCTGGAGTGCTGGCATCTCAAAGCTGAAAATTTAGGGTCTGATTCTCAGTTATTATATAGTCTACTAACAACATTTTGGCAGGACAGTGTAAAATCCCTCAAGTGCAAATAAAAGTAATTTATGCCCACGCTTTATGGCCATTTTACAGAGCAAGACTAGAAGGGAACGAATTACATAAACTCTACAGTCAAGAACAACTGCGTCTCATGGCTCTAACTCCACCTGCAGGAACAGGCCCAGGGGTGATCCTCAAAAGCAGGACAAAGAAAACAGCCACCCAGGCACAGTGACAAACCAGAGCTTACAAACAAACTCTATTCAGAGCAGCCAGGCTCTGTCACTGGTGTCATGGCTGGTGCAATGACGTGAAACTTGTTTTCTTCCTGGTCCAGGCTTTGAAGAAAAATAGTCAAGTTGGAGCCAGAGCAAACTGCTTTTCCCAGCTTTCTCTTCCATGCTGTCTTCTCCCCGACGTGCCCTCTGTGCTGTTTCTGCTCTTCCACATGTACTCCTGACCTCGAGTGGTCACACCCCACTGTGCCCGCGCGGGCAGCACAGCGCTGCTTCCCATTCTGAGCTTAGGGAGCCTCCTGCCCGAGGCAGCAGTGACCAGAAACACACACAGTGCTTCAGAAAGACAGACTAGCGCTCAGCACATTTCTCCTACAAGTTTTATAGAATAAGGCTATGTGCACGTTGCTTTTTGTACATTTATATCTTATATTTGTACATACCCTCTCTTCATAGATGGAGACCTCTTAGCAAGAGAACCTAGTGCAGCCTAAGGCTGGTACGGGGGACCCACAGGTGCCCACCCGAGCACAGGGCATAGCAGTACAGGGCAAAGGGTCCTATAGCCTAAATTTTGCAATGCCTAAATTTTATAGGGTTGATTCCTATCAAATGTGAGTACCAGCAATGCCTGCTCAACTGCGCCATTAAAGTTTTAAACGTGAAAACATCCATCCCACATCCAGAATCGCAGAACTTGGGTTTTATGTCTGTAGCCCACCCCTAATCATAAGCCAGCTATGCCAAGGTCTGTTATGGTGTTAAATGTTATCCTCATTGCATGGAAAAGGCTAAGCAGCTTGTCTAGGGACTCCCCCTGAATCTGTGGCAGATACAGAGAACCACAAGATTAGTCTCTAGTTTCAACGTGCTCATTTCACCCTGTGGCTTTGGGCAGGGATTGGTATTAGCCTCACGAAAACGAGAAAGGGGCCCCCGAATGGGACGAGTGGGGGAAATTTCTGGTTTTGCACAGACTACTCAGTCTTACATTCAACAACTCTTCTGACTCCTCACATTTTCTAGTGGGCACAAACTGATGGGAAGTACATACACCTCTGCCGTGTGTCTTGGGATGGCCCTCAGCAGAATCCATCCGCTGGAAAAGGAGTGATGCCATTGGAATTCTCCCCTCGCTTTTCACTGTGACCCTGCAAACGCGCTTCTCCCTGCCGGCACAGAGCAAATAACTCTGTGGTCCTGAATGGGTCTGTATGTCAGCTACAGCTGAAATTCACCCACATAGAAAAAGGATCCTTTATAGCACATCTTAAAATGACCCCTGACTTTGAACCTCTTTAAAAACGAGCTTCAAAACTGGGAGATTTTAATTCCTATAATGCAAACTTACTTCTATCAAACGGTTTGCGCAAATAGGATTGTACACTAAGTTTATTCTTGTGTTTTCAGTCCATCCTAAAATTTCAGTCCTATACAACAAGTGGTTTAAAACACAAAATCTATAAAAATATTTCTTCTGGTATTAAAAATATATATATACATATATTTTATATATATCGTACGTCTTCATTTTTAATCTTCTTTTGGAATTCTAGAAGTTAACCAGGACACCTTTAAAGCTCTACATTTTTGGGAAACGGTCAACATGTCACTGTTTTGCTTCCACACTAACCAATTTGCTGTGAGATTTAACTTACCCTTACCCAGTAAGCATGTCTACAGGGATTGCTCTCCTGGAAGGCTCATGCTTCAGTAATACAGCTGTTGTAGCCATCAGCTCTCACCCAGGCAGGTGCATATACGTTGAAACTAAATTACTGGGCAAGTGTCACTTCTACCTAGTTAAAAGCTGTCCCATGCCCTTTGTAGACATATATATATATAAAAAATATTAATAATCATTTTCTAATATACCCCACAAGACAAGTTCAAAAATGCTGGTTTATGTAGTGTCTTCCAGTTGTAAAAGGTATCTGTAAAGATATTTCTATTAACAGATATGTGCAATGGCCCCAATCCAAACAGACGTGTCGGGATTTGGCTTCCCGGGCTGCGGGTGACCCCAGGGCCCTGCCATGAGGACATCTCCTCTGCCTCTCCTTTTCCTTGGGCCTGACACACTAACACCCTTGCCCTACCTCCCCACGTGCCCCGGGTGCATTGGAGCAAGGGGCTTAAAGGCCCCCGGGGCTGACAAGCACACGCCAAACACCCCGGAGGGTCCTGAGGCCTGGGAGGGAGGCCCCAGAGCCTACACCCCAGCACGAGGCTTTGCTGAGAGGAAAATGTCAGAGATGCCTGTGAAAGGCCAGGATGGTTCAGATTTGGAGAGCTGAAGTCTGGATGAACGTGCTCCAGTGAGATTTGCTATTTCTGTTCTGCACAACTGCAGTAAAATACTGTATTGTTAAATCCTTGCAAGACTCAAAACCAACCCCCAAACAGCTCCACGTTTTGCAGAAGAGTTACCAGATCAGAATGAAAATGCCATTTCCGAGACTTTAATTAAATCATCTTTATTTAGAAATTCCTGAAAATCATTAGAATGTAACTCCCAAAGGTTCAGCTTAATTAGAAAATAGGTCACAGGACAGCTTTTTAAAAAGTTAGCTCTTGATCTTAAGCTTTTGTTTTTAAGCCATCTTTTGCCAGGCATCCCCTTCTCACAGGGAGGCGACCCCCTTTTCCCCCTTCAGTCTGCACTACTCCGCTCAAGCAACGCTTGAGACTGTAAATAACTGTGGAGAATAAAGACAACTTAAATGCACTGGAACAGAAACAAAGAATTTGATCAGAGGCTGAAAGCACAGGAGAAGCGGAAGCCACTGTATTTCTGCACAGGGATGACACCATCTTATCTACATGCCTTGCTGAAAGATACTAATTATGCCTCTAGCAAAGGGCAGAGAGGCGCTTCCAAAGCAGCTATTTAAAGATAAGGCGGCTGCAGTCGAACACTTCAGAGATATCTGCACTCTTCCATTGCTTCCTGGGTGCAAAATTCTAGGTCACAACTCAAAAGGAAAGCAAACACCCTTAAAGTTACAGAAAGGAGGAGATCTTGGGCACATTTGGCCAAAGCTAGATGAATTTCAGGGTTTCAGCTGCTGTTGCAGCTTTTTCCGTGCTGTTCAGCTTACCTCTTAAGAAGGAACTGGGATGCTGCATTCTCAAATGAGGTGTTTATAAAACAAATTCTAGCAAAGGATATGTCCAAAGCCTCTACTATTCTAGATAATGAAACCCAGCAGGTGACCATTGTTAAATTATCCCCTCTTGAAAGTACAGAATGCTAAAGGAGTTATCTGTATGGTAAGATTTTCCCGACACACAGCTAAAATGGGTTCCTTGAACTAAAAGGGGAACCTTTCTTTCATAGCATTGCCTGATGGTGGAGTCCCACTGCTCGCAGAACTCAGGTAGCTCGGTTTAAAAAACAAAACACCACCAAAATCCATCGGAGAGGGTTACTCTGAGTCACAGGCAAGGACTTTTAAATTTCCTTCTTTTAAAATGGAAAATGAAAATGCAAGTATAATTTTACAAAACTCTGGACAACACATGCCCAAGGTTTGCAAAGCTCAGGGAAGCCCATGAGCATCCCAGCTGAGCCAACCGAGCCCGCACAAACAGGCGGCTTCGCCATCCTCAATCTTGCTGCTATGACACTTCCCACCAAGCAACTTTCCAATGGACAATCTTAGCCTCTGCCCGCGTGTCCCTCTCAGTGGTGTCTCACATTTCCATGTGGCTGTGTTGGGCATTTCATGATGAGAGGTAGAACTGGCCAGAAACAGCTGTGCAGAAGTCAGGACAACTGCCTGTCCCACTGTGCAAGTAATTACAACCCCCTTAACACCCCAAGAATGAAACAAATACCCACCAAAGACCACAACTCTCTGCAGAGTTTAATAAGCCACTGGTTCTTCCCTCCACGAGCTCACTGAAATAAGTTGGCCAGTGCACTCAGGGACCTCATGTGGGACCTCTCCTGAGCTAAATGTACCTGTGGGCTACTACACAAGCAACCACAGAACGTGCTGGGAACCAGCCTCCATGTACTTCATTGCAAAGGGCACAGGAAAAGGGACCAGAACCTGTAACTAGACTGTGTGAGGCACAGAAAGGGCTGCAGCACAACTGAAAGCAGCGAGGATCTCCTTAAAAACATATCCATTTGGGAACAGAACCCAGAACGGGACAGGACTCATCTCATCAGCTCCGCACCCTCTCCCTCCAAGTTTAAAGCTACATGATTTTTAATTTAATGGTAATGAGGAACTTGCTGTCTGGTTGCACGTCTTGTCTTGAAGACCACACACATTTGCACACTGAGGAAATCAGGAGTGAATGACAAGTTTCTAACTGATAGTGCTAAACATCCATTATTCTATGGAGGAGTAGCACACAGAAAAAGGTGCAGCAGCTAAAGAGTCATTGATTTGGGGGAAAAAAAAAGTGCTTCTGTAAAGCACTTAACAGAGGTGCCCATGCTTCACACCTGCATTGTTAAAGCAGCCTGCTGAGAGATGGCAGGAAATAAAAGCAGAGATCACTCGCATCTCCAGTCCGGTTGCCTTTCTTTAGGTGCAAGTGCCTTCAGAGCTATAAATAACACAGGCTTCGTTAGCAAGCAGCAGAAGCAAGTGTGTGAATGCAGCCATGTCTGCTCTTCTCTCTCACACACGAAAACCATCTGAATTTTCCCACAAACAACTGAGGCAGTTGGCCGAGCTCACAGCAGTGACATGTTGCCAACAGACTCATCCACCTCATAGCAGACTAAATTTGAAATATGTTTCCACAGAGTAAGTTACTGAACACCGTGATGTCACTTTAAACTGCGGTGGATTCCACTCCTAACAGTGATTTAAATAAGTACGAGAGGCAACAAGAAGTCCCCCTCCACCCCCTCACTCTGCCATAAGCCCCAGCATGAGGGAAGCTTCATATTGGACCAGAGTTGAGACAGATGAATTAGCAGCCAGCCCAGAGCTAGCCCTAGCCCAACCTCTCCCAGAAAACACAGCTACAAACCTCGCAGCACTGAGGTGAGAAAGCCTCAGCAGGAAGCTAAGGGTGGTGCTCGCCAGTGCTGTTAAGAAATGCAAGACAGAGCTCGGGGCTGGGAAGGGCGGCTGAAGAAAAGGCAAGTGGAAGCAACAGGCTTCAAAGGATTCAGCCCACTGGGCAAGGCCTTTGCGGATGAGCCCTGCCATTAATGCACACCCTTTTCAGCAGGAAATGGGAAGAAAAGAACAGCGAGGGCCGTCACTGCAGCCCGTCAATCTTCAGGGCAAACAGTAACCTCAGGGCATGACTTGGGGGAAAGGGACTTCAAAAGTTCTGAAAAAAAAAAAGAGCAAAGTGTAGAATGGCACTCACGTAGGGTCCCCTCCTTCTGCTCTATCAATAGAGTTAACCACATTTCACGCGCAGGTCTCTGAGTGTGAAATGCAGGTCTCGTAACACAGCCCAGTGAGCCCACTATACAACCCTCGCCAGGCTCGGGCACCAGTCACTTTGCTGTGAGGAAAGCAGGGTAAGGGAGGAACCTCACAGCGCAGCTCCACACGCTTCCTCTTCACCGGGGCTATCCAGCGGAACTGCTAACGGGTTTCACCTATTACCATGGGAACCATTTACCTTTGGGGCCAGGAAAGCCAGAGAACAATAGCTCCCGCTCTCCCAAATATCACAGGGAAAGTGTCACTCGGAATGAACAACAAAGGCCGGTGAATAGGTAGAAAAAAGGAATTTCCAGGCAGGTTTTTTTCTCCCAAGAAACAAGTACTCAGCAGAGTTAAGCACATCTTCAGCTGACAGTCAGACAAAACGAAGGAGCACACAGGACAAAGCGAGCGAAAGCTGAAAACCCATTCAGGATAACAAAGCGCTCGGCATATAAAAGAAATTTCCTTTTTGCACTGTTATTGGCCTCGTTTTATGCTCTTCATAACCCTGAACTGCAAGGCTCTTGCTGCTGCTACAGTGAAATGACGGCAGTGGAAATGCTCACAATATACTCCAGTGCAGCACCAGCACGGGGCTGCTCTGCAGCACGTGGCACTGCGGCTCGCTCCCTGAATCCGACTGCCCCCCGAAGGCTGCTACCGGATTCCTACCTCGAAGGCAGAGGAAAGTAAGAAAGTCTTCTGTCTTGGGCTTCCGTTTGGAGAGGTCAGAGATCTGCGTGGCGGGAGGGGGTAACAGCGGCTCCACTATCTTTATGGGAGTTGTGCTGGGACTGTTGGGCTGGGACTGAGCAAACTTCCTTTGTGCTTGCAGCCTTGGCCTGTGGAGACAAGAGCAGATCAGAAGCACGTTAGGAGAGACTCAAGAACACAGGAATTCACTGTTTGAATAAAAATAGGCGAGATCTGACGCCATCTCTCAATACAGTTACTCACAATTGGGCCTAGCATGAAGACAGTATTTTATTTGCCTTACCTCCAGTACCTTCTGCAACACGTTTGAAAAACAGGACAGGGACATCTCAACTAACAAATCTGTTACTATTTCATGCCTTTGGAGTATTTCCTTACACACCATACAATTTTGTTATTCATTTAGTTTGCAATTAAAGTGCATTTTGCACCACAAAAAAATCATTTTTTGAAGTACTAGTTTTCTTTGCTTGTGTTTTATCACAGTTATTTGTTTTACAAATTTCCATTAAGGTTTTTAATTTAGTCCAATCTACAAAAATCCTAATTGAACTGCTCAAAATCCTGAAGTTTAACTTAGAAATTGCAAACGATAACAGTATATACTGTATCTGCAGTTCTGTCCAGGCCCTCAAACACAAAGCAAAACCTTTTTTTTTTTTTTTTTTTTGGGGGGTGGGGAGGGAAACGGACTCAACAACATTTTAACTGGAAAAAAATAACAGAAGAAAATATCAGACAAAAGCCATTTATTTGATCTTTATTCCCTGGGTGACAGCTTAGAAGAGAGTAAACAAAGAGTTAATAAATATCTGTGTCAAGCCTGTAATAGTGAAGAGCAGATAAAGACAGGGGGAATTTGTCTCTGATTCGGTCCCTTTACTGGGAGTGAAGCTCTTTGGCAAAGTTTAGAGTATGCTGCTCCTGTAGGGTTATGAGAAATGCACAGAAACCAGCAGCTTGGCAATGGGACTGCAAATTATTTCAAGTCTATCTGCAGACCCTGATGAGCTACTAGGTGGCAATGGAAATGATTTTCTTTAATACATCTGGAATACAATTCAGTCGTAGGGAATATGCTTGGGGCAGTGCTGATACCCAAAGGAGGGCTTCCCTGGGAGCCTGACTCGGCAGAGCATTTAAGAACATGCTAATTTCTCACTTAAACAACTGGGATCCTAATTGCGGTCTTTATTGCAGCTTCAACCAAAAAGAAGATACCGAAAGTGTTTTAAACCTCACTGAGAAAGGATGCAATTTTATATTATTTTCTTCTCTAATAGCAGAGTATTTACATAATATAAAACTGAAACACGCATCAAGTACCACTAGAGGAAAAGCCAGGTCTTATCATTCCACTGCAAAATTTACTGTTATGACTTAACGAAAGCACCGTTAGCATTTACTCAATGTGGATGAAACATGTAATTGGTACATCCTTCTTTTTCAAGTATATTTAACTTAAACATCTGGCTACAAGAAGTTTGTTACCATACTTTAAACTTCCTCAATTTTGTGGCTCAAAATTAGGGGAAAAAAAAGAACCCAGCGGTGTTTGAATGCACTCACTCACGTCCCTAACGACAACAGAGCACGAAAGTAACGTTCGGTAACATTCCCCCTCCACATAAATTTTCCATAAGGAACTTCCTGATGATCAAAGGAACCTACTGCATTCCTCCAAAGCCTTCCCCATTGGCCGTTTATTTCCATTTCCTTAGCGGCCAGTACATTAGGTTGTTTACAATATATTTTACCACAGTGCTCATAATTTGCGAAGTGGAACTAACAGACCATTTGAACACCCTTATTCCCTCATATCTGTGAGCAACAGTCAGTGCTGCCAGAGGGAAGATATCCAGAGCACCCGCTCACGTCTTCCGCAGCCGCCTGGGACCGCGTTGCAGGGCGCTGCTCCTTCGAGCGCGGCCGCCGCCGGCCCTGCCGTGTCCCTCACGCCCTCGCGGGGCCGTTTGCTTCACTGAAGATCTTCCTGGAGCTCAGCGTGGGGCTGTGCCCAGGAGCTCGTGCCGCTCCCGGGGCAGGCTGCCCGTGCTGGGTGATCGCCGGTGCCACAGAGGCTTCCTCTCGCAGACGTCGCTTTCAAGCGCCTCTGCTGAGGGAGGGATGTCGCCCGTCGCTGGCTTGCTTTCCACCCGCCGCTCCCACAAAACCAGGCCTTTTCCTCCCAAAATATCCACTCTTACTAAAACTCTATATATTTGGAGTAAGCCCTCACCAGTTCAACCTAAGAACACCAGTAAAAGACAGCTCCTTTCCTGACTGCAGCACGGCCTCAAGGTTCAGAAATAGCTCCTGGTTTAGGCCTGGTAGACATTTGGCTCTACGGACTTTACCGTAACATTTGGGAGACCACAGAGAGATATGAGCAAGAAAAACAGCTCTACACTTGTACCATTTTGGAATCAAAGCACCTAGATTAGGACCCAAAGCCAAGTTGTTAGGCACGCTTTGCTTCAGCCTTGCGTAGACATGGCCGGTTCAGGAGGGGGCCTAGCAAAAGAAAACGGCACGCACGTTTCAGAGCGCGGGCAACTGCATACAACTGTTTCCTTGTCAGCGAAAGCACGCCTCTTAATAACCTGGTATTTCACTAGGAAAATCTCTGGAAGCAGAAAACCAATTATTTCGGGTTGGGTTTCATGTTGCACTTAATCCACTGTAAGTGTGAAGCTGCTGGCTCGGCTCTCCGGTTCCGTGAGCTCCGGCGTGCCGGGCTGCAGCGCCAGCCTCCCACACCGCTTCCGAGCGGGGCTGAAGCCATCAGGAGGCAGCAGAAGTGCTCGGAGACAAGTCACATAGGGCCAACACGGACCCACCGCCAAGGCGAGTCCACCCCCTGCTCGGCAAGGCCAGAGTTGCTGCTGGAGGGGCCTATTTAGCAGCTAAACATCATGCAAACACTGAATAGCCAAAAATATTCAGACTTTTCTATGAAAAGCAGCATTTCAGCTTCTCTAAACCAGGTATTTTTTCCTTTGGCTATTTTTGATAGACTTCAAACATCTACCTAAGACACCAAGATCAAAAAAACCTCTGCCCAAGAAACCCTTCGCTTACTTTGGGTGTGCTACTCTTCTACAGAACCTGCTGCTTAGGCTCAAGACAGAGAATTACAACTCATTCCTCAAACTAGACCCTGAAAATATGCCTACAGATTAAGATTAGATGAGAAAACACTCCTCTACAGCGTGAATATACTTTCTGATAGTTTTTTAGACACACATTTATTTTTAGCTGATTGCTCTAAGCAAATAGTGTTCTCTATAATCAAAACACACCAGTTTGCATTGGTTAAAAATACTCAAGAAATGTATTTTAAAATAGAATTTCTCAGCACCATTTCGTTTGCACTGTAAGAAAAGGCTGTATTTAGTAAGAAAACATCTACTTTATAAAGGCAGCCTTTTCCTTGCAAAGCAAAGCTTGGGCTAGCAGTTCAAGTCTGTGTTAAATTTAGTAAACATTAATGCTGTAGATAACAGTGCAGGCTGTGTTAGCTGCAAAACAAGTATTAAATTATCGGTATGTGAGAGTTAGTTCTGCACCTGTACAAGAAACATCTTATGTCGTTTCCAGTTTACCACTGCAAAACTCCTAAGTGAAAGCAAAGCATAAGTACTATACAAAATACACGGAGAAGAGCAATACACACTGTTGATTTGATTATTTATACAGGTATTAATCTACATTTAGGTGTTGAGAAGCTGTCCTCATACCTGAGCATCTCAACTGCGAAGACATCTGCAAACCAAACTTTACCTTTTTCAAATGCTTGATAAGCTCTAGCAATTCAGTTTTCCTTTTTTTTTTTTTTTTAATAAAACATCCTGCTTGTTATATATTCAATATTTGCTTGCTGTTTTGTCTCCTAACCTTCAGCTTGCTCTTTGAACTTTGCTTTTGTCTATGTTGTTTCTTGCCTCTCCCTTGCCTCAAGTTTTACGTTCTTTTTCTTTCTGTTTAAGGGCACCCCTAGGGCTAGATTTCCAAATTCCAAAGGAAGTGTAGCTTAAATAGCAGCTTGAGTGTCACCATTTTGTCACTGATTCACGTTCCCCTTGTTGATGCAGCACGTTTTGGCTTTCCAAGCAGCTGGTGAGCAGCTTGCAAGTCAGAGCTAAGGACTGTACACTTTTGTCCTTCTAAAAGCACTGTCAATATTTGGTTACTTTGCTTTGCTTCTCCTCCTGAGAAAACGTAATGTAAGTGTCCGTATATATTTACTTTGGTTAGATTAGAATTGCTGCTAGTGAGTCGCAGAGATGAGCTGGTCTATTAGTTTTGACCAAACACTGCACAGATATCCTGCAACAGAAGCTCTCCTACTGCGCATTCCAAGCACGACGTGCTGAAGAAACACACTTTATAGCAATGCACATTTCAATGAGGTAAGCTTCTGTCACTCCGTCCCAGTGTCAACGGGAAGATGACCTCGTGTCAGACGCACTGACAGGCACTCGGGGTCACCCATTTCGAGATGAGCACCCCACGCGACTACATTTACAAGCTTCCCCCTGCCACGTGCCTGTGTCATTATTTCTTTATTATGACACTTTTGCTACTTACAGAGGTACTTTGTGGTGAATTTTACTTGTCCCTACCCAAGACCAGGCAGACACCACCTTCTTCCACATGTGCCAGAGGTTACGTGTGGTTTGCTCGCCCAGGGCTACTCCACAGGGCAAGCACAACCTGTACTTGCTGCCAAAGCTTCCTTTATGTGTGCAGCACAAAAATTCAACCTTTCCAACTCACAGGAAACATTATTAGGATGAGCAATAGACGATGACACAAACTGCAGTGTGAACACAAGGAGACCTCAGTGGCTCTCCCTGGAGCAAATGTCTGCAATTTTTAGTCCCAGCAATACTCAACTGTATTTCTATCTTGGTGTATTTATACACAAAGCCAATCACCATCTCCTGAATTATGACTTCTGCAACTGATCTGCACCACCCCAGGAGCAGCAAGTGGCAGGGCGAGAGGCAGCTTAGAAGCACATTTCCTCTGCCACATCCTCCTGGTTTCTGGGTACAATAATTTTGGCCCAAAGCAGCAGTGAATCAGCCTCTGCCCTCCCAGCCCCACGTGCGCTCAGCAACGACAGCCTGCAGCTTCACAGAAGGGAAACTGGAGACGGGAGCAGGTTCTGCACCTCCCGACCTATGTGAGCCAGGAGGGAAGGATGGGCAAGCAGCCTGCTCACAGTAAAATATTGTGCTCCACTTAGCCCTTGGTTTTTGACAAATGGGGAGTTACTAAAAGCCACTGGGTACTCAAAGGAGTGGGACAACTCCAGCCAATGGTGCATACAAACCATCACACTGAAATAAGGGTGCACACGTTGCCTGCTAGGCCAAGGCCCATGCTTGTCCATCTAGGAGTTACAAAAAGCTGCCCTTCTGACATCGTCTGTGGACTCAGGAAATACAGGTGTCTCGGCAGACAGTTCCAGGAGGAATAAGCCCTCTTGGGACTCATGGGACCATGAGGGACCTTGGGAATGCTCATCGCAAGTAGGGTTTCTGTTCTGGCAAGCCACAACGTCGAGGCCAGCTTGATGCAACCCAACCGAACAGCAGGACATCCTCACGTGAACTTGGGTCCCCTCTGCTGACCTCAGGCTACACAGAAGCCAAGCACAAGAAACAACCCCAACCACCTAAGAGTGAGTATAAACTTGAATTAGTTGAGCTTGCAGCCCACTTGCAGGAACCTGGATGTCCTCTCAGCTTACTGATACAACTCCTTGAAAGCTCTGCCTCGCCACCTGTACCTGTACTTGGCACAAGGTAACTATGGGTATTGTACAGACGTCTGCTATGAGGTGGCCTACAGAAGCACTTGGCAGCCAAGAAGAAATTAAAAGTGTCACAAACATTGGTAAGTAGTAGAGGAGACAAAGAAAAAAAAGAAAAAAAAAAAAAGCTTTTTCTTTCTCTGATCCTGCCAGAAGAAGACAGATGGTGTCTAAGAGCAAGGAATATAGCGAGGTCCCTCATTAGGTAGTACTTTAAGTAGGAAGCTTCAAATGAGGAAAAAGCAGCTAAGCTAAAAGCTACCAAGAAACTGTTCTCCTGCAGTTATGTATCTTCATTATCAGCTCAGTACAGACTGTTCAGAACGTCCCCATACCAAACGTCCTACAGACTGCTCTTAAGTAGGGATCAAAGGCAGATGACAAGTTTGTGATCTAAATGATCTATTTCATCATGGCAATGGTCTTTTAAATCCATTTGCTCTAGGGTTCTCCCACCTGAGACTAAATGGCTTTTTTTTCTCTTTCACATGGACATGTGATAAGCTGAAAATGGCAATAGATGGCAGAAGAGATCCTTCCAAACACTGGAGGCAGGTGGTGCAACCTCCCTTTGTCCTGCCATGGTTCTTGCAAACTCCCATTTTGAAGTAGATTCATATCCAAGCTGCAAAAGGTGAGCACGAGCATTTGACCTTCGACTCTGCTATGAGCTATAACCCAGCTGGGCTTGCACTGGAGCCACCATGCGGGTCACAGAAACCCAGCAAGGCACAGCCTGCAGGTTCATTAGCTCATGTGGGAGCTGAACAACAATCATGTGAACTTCATGGTGGGTTCCTCAATAGTCCTCCCAAAGGAGACACTCTTGCCACCACTGGCAACAGCCCTCAGTTGGGCCTGCCCAGGTAGGCCCACACAAAGATTCCCACAGCCTCCCTGCGGCTCTCCGGCCTCCCGCACGCCCTCCAGCTGAAGGAGGGCTCCTCTCTGCTCCACAGCCACGCGTGGGAGCCTATCTCCTCCTGCATGGCTCCCATCCCCATCTGCTGGGCCATACTCCAGCAGGCAGCTCCACAAACTGCTCAGCCAGCCCTCCCGAGCACTTCCCCACTCCCTGTTTGAGAGGCACCTCTGGAGTGCCTCTCACACAGGGCCACCAACCGCAGTCCCGGGTCCCCAGGCTCCACAAAGGGGCACTCACTGTCCTTCTGGGCTGTGGGATGTGATCCAGGCTCCTCTTGCCCTTGAGCCCAACCTGCCTCCCTGAAACCAGGGCACTTGGCAGGCGGCCCACGGCCAGGAAGGGCCTTTGGGCCCGCTCTGCCGCCTCCTGTCACCGCGACAGGCAGCAAAGAGCCCCACCGCGTGCCAGAAAATTAAAGTCCAAAACCACAGCGGCAGGAAAAATAAACTTGGCTCCTCTTTTGCTTTGCTTTTTAAAAATCATTAGCAGATGTCGCAGTGATTGTTGCATCCTGGCAACTTTTTCTTTACGCAGAAACACCCACAAAAATAAATCGATTTTTCATATTAAACCCTGTCCATGTGCTGCAGATAAACAACAGAAAACTCCAAAGCAACAAACACCTCCCACACTGGAAGGCAGGTTCGATTCCCAGTTCTCTTACAAGGCCTCCCCCTACTGGCAAAGCAAGGGCAACGTCTGCATGGATTCGTTACAGGTGGAAGAGCAAAGGAATTCTCTTGTTTTTTTGGGGATACTCCATAAAGCAACGTGGGGGAGCCCAGAGGTGTGACACAGGCTGCAGTTTCAGGGCTCTGCAGCGGTTTCCCTCTGCCTACGTGGCTCGTGGATAACGCTCACACGCCTGTTGCATGCAACCTACCGCAGTGCTTTATTTTTTTCAAAAGCCTTTTGGCCCTACGAAAAGATTTCCCACCCTATGAAAAAGATTCTTTGGATAGCTGAAACACATCAGTTTTCACAAAACTTTATAGAGTTTCATTATTATTTCATTAAATAGAGGGGAAAGCAGATTTTAGCACAACACACCTTTCAACTTCAATATTGGTCCTTCATCATCTTCTGTGTTCTCAGACATCCCAAGGACTCTGGCAAAACCTTTTTGCCTCCCAGGTCTTAACCAGAAGCCATTAAACAAAGCCAAGATGGTTCAAATGACTGTTTCTTGCTAGGTTCTTACTCATGCAGCATCGTTGGGCACTATACCCAAACACCAGCTCCAATAAATGCAGTGCCACCCTGCACCCACCCTTCCTCTTCCAAACAGCGGCATATTCACCCTGAATGGTGAACCACGTGTCACGTAACAGCAATCACATCAGCAGCTCACTCCTTAGCAATGTGGAGCAACTGCTAAAAAAAAATAAAAAAGGAAAATCCAGACAGTACAAGATCAAAGCCACGCGACAGAAGGAAAAGTCTTTTCCTTTGAGCAGTCTTTTCTCTGGGGCTGCGCCTTTAATAAAAAGGGTATTTTGCAGGTAATTTCATTGCTGTTTTCCAACCTCAGCAAAACACGCTTGCCTCAACGATTGCAGCCTTTCACCTTCTGCCCCCAAAGCAACTTGCACTAGCCAGAAATCCAGAAATGACTCCTGGCAGAGACGTCAGAAGTAACAGCGGGTGGCTCATTTTAGCCATCCTCCGAACGGCTGCAGAGCTTCCTGTTCAATTAAGTCCTCCATTAATCCCTCCTATTTGAATAAAGTTTTCCATCTGCTGGCAGGAAGCGATAAAACTCGCACGGTCAGTAGGTTGGGGGCATTTTAACCTCTTGCCGAGGCTGCTGGTGGCAGTCGAGCCGTACCTGAAACCAGACACCCGTGTTTCCCACGGGGCCTGCCTTTCCAAAAGCGTTAGCACCATCTGGCTAGCGCTAGGCACTCAGCGTTTCTCTTTAAAACGGCAACATTTCAGCACACAGGGAGAGGAAGCTAAAGCACAGGCAGAAAACACAACGTGTCCGCTGCACAGCCGCTATTCCGGTACGCAGCGACGTGAGCACTTTTGCATAAAACACCCCTCAACCACATCCACAATCTTGCCAGCAACGATTACTAGATAGAAACACATAAGCGAGCTACAAAAATCTGTTTTCTAGAAAGCTCAATCTCTCCTACTCTCATTTTCTCAAGCTAAAAGCAGAAGCTCAGCAGGTGCTGTGGGCACTTGTGGGTCACTCCTCTATGTTCATGGCGGCAATTCTTTTCCATGAAGCTTTCAGCAGGTACAAACCATGACCTGGAGCTGGCAGCCCCTTCCTGCGAGGCGCCCAGATGCCTCCGCTTGGGGCTCCTCTCTGCCCATGGCACGTCCCGCTGCCCCGAAAGGCACCTCTCCTTGGAGGCACTAAGCCCTGCTGGAGGGCGGGTGCCACGGCGTGCTGCCTTTCTTTTCCTGCTCTGTGCGGGATAAAGTCGGTGGGAACTAATGATATGGATGGAAACTATGGTAACAGTCCCTACGCCACCAGAGTCTGTCGCTTTCCCGCAGACTTTCCTGCTTTACCTGCAGGGGTGGGTACACGATGCTCTTGCAAGGAGGCTGCCTCCTCAGGAAAACTCCGGCAAAAAGATGATAAGGTGCTTATAAAGCATGAGGTATTTGCAGGAAAAACAAAACGCAACTGCACACGCATGCACCACATTTGTCAGGGAGGTGACAAAAAGCCTCTCTAAGGAGATTGTGTTCATGGAAGAGCTACGCTTACCATGGCTTCACCTTCCCCAGTATCCCCCCCCTTACTTCTGTTCTTAGGCCCCGGAGCTACTTGAGCAGTGGGATGCCTGAACCTTGACACTACGACCCAACCAACCAAATGGCTTGTGCATGATGGACGCCCTTCATCTCCAGCCTCGTGTTCCTGCTTACGCCAGCACAAGAGCTCATGAGATCCCATTATCAGCTGGCCGAGAAAGTAGATCCACCTGCAAACTAACTGCTTTACAGGCTGCTCCGTGTCTTTTCTGAGGTGGGTTTCACAGGCACAGAAGAGCTGGTGTTGGCACAGATGAGGCGGCATGAACTCGTAGCGGGGAGGCCAGCCCTTTCCAGTGGCAGCTCGCATTCAGATCACCTTAAACTCACTGAGGAACACGTCACTTACTGAGCTGTAAAATCCAAACAGAAAACAAGGGCCTGGCAGCAATGCCAGGGTCATCTCTGCCAACCCTCCTGCACTGGGAGCCTGTTCTCCACACGGGTTTTGCAGCAAGGAAGGACAATCTTTAGTTTCACGGGATGGCCACAGGACTGACACTTGCTTTATGACATGCCCGTGAGGCAAAGCTTCCTGCTTGGAAGAGACCAAAGTCCTGGCCCGCATCAGGCATATTTGGGAAAGCCCTCGAGGTGCCATCCTACTACCTGCCCCGCCAGGCAGTATGTGCTGGCCATCCACGTCCCACCAGCACTTCCCTCCTAATGCTCAGCCGGAGCAGAGATACAACAGCAGGAATGAAAGGACTGCCTCAAAGTCAGGAGAGGCTCTTCTGAAGAGAATGGGCCTCTTGTGATTTCCAGAAACACTTGGTTACCTTCAGGTCACCTTCAGAAACAGCTGCTCCAGACCTTCAGGTCACCCTCAGTACGCGACTCTGTCGGTCTCTGCATACTCTGTAATTTCCTTAATTTCATAGTGAGGGAGCAGTCCATCTCCAGCCATTTTAATCTATAAGGAAACCACCTTGGAGTTGCTCTGTGACAGGCAGTGAGATGTCTTTCCCTAACCACATTGCACTGCTAAACTAATCTGGCAGATAAATACTTCCAGCTGTGTGTGCACATACACACACATATATAAACACACGCAGACACACACACAGTTCTGCCTGCTCTACACCTCCAACACCTACTCCCAAATATGACTGCTACACCTAGGCTCAAATACTATGGGCACGCACAGTTAGCCCCTGTTCGCACCTTACTCCTCCCTGTACTTTTATTAAAAGGAAATGCATGTAAAACATTGCTAGAAAATGTCAAGAGCAGCAAGTATGGAAAGCAGAAGTGACCTAAAAACCCATGGATGTACTGCAAGAAGACTGAATACAGAAGGAGCGCTCCAATGCGGCTAAAAACATGCCCGACTACGGAGAACTGTGGAAAACTGAACATCTTTTTCACAATCAGCCAACTGCTGGAAAGAACCTAAGCCACAGGTAAACAAATACATAAAATATTTCATAAAACCCCTGAGTTCTGTATTTTAAATTATATTAATTACAGGTTAAGGATACTGTTCAAAACCCAAACAAGCTACAAAGGCAACCACAACGGGCTGTGTAAGTGACTGCTGTTAGCGCTACAGAAAGCTTAATAGCTTGAAGGTGAAAATTAAGTCAACAAAGTCAACAAATAAAATAAATGCATCCTTTATCACACCATTACCAAGGGAAGAAAATGCCAAAAGGCAAAACAAGAGATGCTTCTCCTGAGGCCTTGCTGGCAACACATGATTGCCTCAGTTTAATTAAATAAGTTTTGTTAAATCAGTGCAAATCCATGTCAGCTACTACGGGTTAAGAGTAGGTTAAACCAGTGTCTTGTTGACAGATAAATCAAAAAGATGTCTGTCTTTTGGACGACTGTCCAAACAGTCTCTTCCACTGGTTTTATTTCATTAATCTCAAAGCTACATCTTACGTTGAATTAACAAGACCAGTCTAGAAAACCTCTGTAAAGCATCCCCACTAAGGCCTTTACAATTTGGGACCAATAAATTTAAAATTACTTCTAAAACTTTCCCAGTTTTGAACTTCCTGTTTGGATTGTGCAAGGACTAAGAACAAAGCAGATTGATCTCACCTCAGTTTTAAATGGGGTCCAACATCTAGGTGTGAATTTTGCCTACCATGTTGATCTGCATTTCTGTGTACTCTCACGGAGACTCTTTCCACTCAGGAGCGTCTCCACACACTCATGTTTTTAAAAGTATTCCAGCTATTCTGGGCATCAGTGTTACACAAAGCTGCAAGACCAGCAGTTATACTAGAAATAACTGGGCTCCGAAGGATATCACTCTTCATAGTCCCTGTGTGATCCAAGCTAGGACAACACAAATGGGCTGCTTCACAAACTCTAAACTGAATAAAACTGAGCTATATAGTTAAGTTTTATTTACTCATTGTTTGGTGTTTGTATACGCATGCACAAACATGTATATACTTATATATAAACTTTTGCAATAAAAAACAAGGTTTGGAGAAGATCAGAAATATTTAAGTAGCCAATTTTTACATTACTATAATAAATTTCAAGGGCGTTATTTTGTAATTTAATGGAATAAGGAAGTTGTCATAAATGATTGTATTTTATACATCTCTCCCCTTCCCTGAGGGGGTAAAAAAGTTTTTTTTTTAAAAAAAAAAAACAAAACCAAAAATCCCACAAAACTTAACATTAAACCAGACTTAGTAATATAAACGTATCCTACTAAATAGTGAACAGACACCACCATACCTGCAAAATATGACTCTGTGGGAACTAAGAGTTTAAGCATAATTCCAGTTTTAGACCTTTATGAAAGGTTTCCTATATCTGAATGAAACTGAGAGGATGGTCTCACTCCCAGTTACAAATCTGAAGAAGTACTGCCGCTCCCAGCTTTGCTCAAAATCAGGAGTGTCACGTTAGACACTAATCTGTTTTACTGACCTGCTCCTTTGGAAGGACAGAGCAGCCGCACACATCCAGGTATTTTCCTTGACCAAAGGAGGTTTCAAAAGGCCAAGACCAGTAAAAAGAAAGGAAAGGAGAGCGGGTTATGGCTTCCTCACAGGAGGCCAAGTGAAGTGGAGAAACCCATGTGGGACAAACATGGCAGTGGCCACGAGCTTCCCCAAGTTGCAGGAGACTAAACCTATGGGTTTTCTCATCCCTAAAGCCAAAGCAAACTAGCCAACTTCCAACAAGTATGAAAGAAAGCATTACTGATCTGCTCAAGAAAGACAGCTCCCACCATATAATTCCTTCAAAGCAAAAAGAAAGGTCTGGGAGGTTGTCGCTCTGTGTAGCTCTCCTCCTCAGCTGGCAGCAGGGAACTCTCTGTGTAGATTTCCTGGCAAGGTTTCCATACCCTTTGGTGAGCACAAATCATGTGACAGGCACCCTCTTTGGATCAGCTGCAGCCCAGAACAACCATCTCTCTGACCTGGACAGTGGCCATGGAAAATGAGACATGGCAGAAGCTACGATTCATCAGCATTTATGAGTCTTAACAACACCGTGAAACAAAGTGCTGCTCTACTCTTCCTCGACTTCCTACATGGCTGGAGAAGCAACACAAAAGGAAGCAAGGTAGAAAATATAGAAAAAAAAAAAAAAGGTCAAATGTTAAGTTTCACAGCGCTAAGAGCAACTCTTCAACGAGAAGGACATGATTATTGCTGCAAGAACTGCGATTCTGAAGTGAATCTGCTTGAGAAGCCAAGGAACAGGACCTGCTTCTGCACTTGGTGGTGGATGTAGGAGAAAGAAGTACCTCTTGCTGCTGCAATTCCTTCTAGATGAAACAAGGAGGTCTACAATACATGTGGTTTCTATTCCAAAGCCCTGAAGATGAGTTGTATCAAGTATCAAATACAACTAAAGATGATTAAAATAACAGCTATCAAATAGACAAGCTATACTTTCTAATACCATCTCCTAGAAGATTACAGCTATCCCCTTACTTCCTTTAAGAAAGGAGTAAAAATCTGTAAGAACAAATAAAATCCTTAAAACAGAGAAAATAAAACAAAACAAAAAAACTCCCTTCACAAACTGCAACTCTCACGGAGAGCTCCCAAATGTCGCCAAGCACACAGAGCAGGAAGGCTCAGTTAAGCCCTGGTTTACACAGATGCCAGCCTGTTTCCCTCGGTAACACCGGATGAGTGTAGCAGCAGCAGCACTTCACAGAATCGCAGAACGTTCAAAGTTGGAAGGGACCTCAAGAGCTCATCCAGTCCAACCTTCCCGCTCTAGCAGGGACACCCAGAGCACAGGGCGGCATCCAGGCAGGTCCTAAAGACCTCCAGAGAAGGAGACTCCACAGCCTCCCTGGGCAGTCTGTTCCAGGGCTCTGTCACCCTCACAGAAAGAAGTTCCTCCTCACATGGAGATGGAACTTCTTGTGTTTCAACTTAACACCCATTTCCCCTTGTCCTGTCACTGGCTACCAATGAGAAGAGCTTGACTCCTTCATCCCTACATTCTCCCTTCATGTATTTATACATCTTAATCAGATCCCCTCTCAGCCTTCTCTTCTCCAAGCTGAACAGGCCCAACTCACTCAGCCTCTCCTCATATGAGAGATGCTCCAGTCCCTTAATCATCTTTGTTGCTCTCCGCTGGACCCTCTCTAGAAGCTCCACATCCCTCTTGTCCTGGGGAGCCCAGAACTGCCCCCAGTACTCCAGGTGCAGCCTCACCAGAGCTGAGTAGAGAGGCAGAATCACCTCCTTTGACCTGCTGGCAACATATTCCTGATGCAGCCAGGATCCCATTGGCCTTCTTGGCCACGAGGGCACACTGCTCACTCATGGTTAACTTGATGTCAACCAGGACTCCCAAGTCCCTCTCCATGGAGCTGCTCTCCAGCAGGTTGACCCCTAATCTGTACTGGTGCCTGAGGTTATTCCTCCCCAGGTGCAGGACCCTACACTTGTTGAACCTCATGAGGTTCCACTTCCAGCATACGCAGAAAATGCAAGTGCCTTACCTGCTCCTGGCTGCCATTTCTCTATTCCCTTTTCTCCCTCCTTAGTATGACGAGCACATTTACAAGGAATACAAATAGAGGCGATGGAAAAAAAGCGAGGCTCTCACTGTGGGAAGTTCATTGTGTCAGGCCAACAAACACAGAGCAATGATAAAGGCACTAAGTTGTTTCACGAGCCATTCAGTCCCGCAGGCTTCTGCCTTTGGATACCCAGGGTGGCCAGGCAGCCTCCTAGCAGAGGGAAGGTCCCCCGCGCAGGTGCTGGGCCACACTGCGGATTGTAATGGCCTTTTCCAGAGGAACCAGCCGGGCGCCTTCCATGATGCTGTCACAGGGCACAAACCATCACCGTGTACTCGAGAATTTCTTCGACAGGGACCATGCAACGGAGTCAAAGGATTTGCGGGTGCATTACAGGAGGAATAAACGACAGTTCAAGTAACACACGTGTAGTGAAGCAGAGGCAGTGCGTGGCATCGCTGCCTTGGCTAATTAAGACCCGGGTGACCACAACGCAACACCCTTTTGGGGTTGTCATTGCACTGACCCGCACGCACCTCACGCATTCTGTTTGTCACCTATGGGGTTTGTCCCCTAGGCACAAAGTGGGCAGCTTTGTGCTGTGCCACCCCCTCTGTGACATTCACTTATACAGGTGCGTGGTAGCTACTGCTAAAAGGCTGGGGCGGAGGGGGACATGCCACCAAAGGCCGCCTCATGGAGCCTTCTTGCTCCATATTCCATCCACCCCCAGTGACATAGCTGAAACTCATAAATCCTCCCTGGACAGCCAGGCAGGAAAATAACCCTCACGACACCGTGCTTTGCAGCTTGCCACACTCATTAAAATAATTAAGGAACTGAGACTGACATCAGGGATTTTTTTGTGGGGTTTTCCATGTCCTTGTTAAAGGGTGCAGTGGCCGACATGACTCCAAGATTTAGAGCTCATTATAGGGAGCCACCTAAATTAGTATGCTGTTCATGGGCTTAATAGGTATTTAAGCAATGTGTGAAGCAGGTTTTGTTTTGTGCTTATTTTAATTGAAAGAATAAACTGTATTCACAGGCCTGGAAAGCCTCCCTTGCCTGGAAAGCGCAGAGGGCTGAATGAACCAAGCAAACTGGCTCCAGGAGGCAAAGCAGACTATGGATTTCCTCCTTCAGCTCCAACCCCTTCCTAATTGAAGATGGGAGCTCACCTAAAGTTCAGGAAATGCCATAAGTGTTTGTTTTCATTTGGCCTCATATTGGGAAACCAAGCAAATCTCGGTGAATGAAACCCAGCAGAAAAATCCTTAAGTGGAAAAGGTTGGGATGGCCCAAGGAAACAGCACAAGGGGAAATAAAACAGGGAAGCAAACAAAGCAGGAAAGGCAACAGCTAATTTGCACATCCCGGAGTGCCTAAATGATCACTAAAAGGTAGAGAGGCAACAAAAACAGAAACCACCTTGCCTTGATGAGGCCAAGATGGTCCAATGCTTTCCATACAAGATTACAGCAAACACACGGAGGAAATCAGCCTGCAGAAAAGGTTGGCTCAGAAGAGCAGAGCATTCTTCCTACTATGTTCAAACAGAAACCTGAGTACAAAAAGCCATCAAAGAGGCTTTCTTGTTCCTAATTTTATTGGGGACCACGAATAACACTGTGCTGTGGAGAAGCAAATCCCAGGGGACATCACCCTTCCATTACAACCTGTGAGGCAATCAGAAGGCAACTGTTTCATCTGGCTACCAGAAGCTTCCAGAGCACTTCCCACCATTTCCTCTCTCTGTGGAGTCCTCTACTGTGTACCAGAAGGGAGAGTTACTGAGGACACGCATCTCCACCAGCTTCCACTTCCAGTAGTTCCCAAGGGGTTGCTTTGTCGGTTAGGAAGATAAAATCCTAACGGACCTGACCCCAGCTATTAGAAGACTCCGGTGAAGAAGCCTCCCAAGAGGACGGGAGCGACTGGAGCACAGAGAAAGTGCCAGGGTCTGGAAGCCGCCTGGACATGGAAACGCTGCTGTTTGTTCCTAGGTAAAACCCTACTTAGGATCCACAGAGCCTTTTACAATCAGTAGATTAAAACATGGTATAGGATGATTGTGCCAACGCTTGCTTCTCGAAGACACACTAACAAGCACCTCTAACGAATTCACTTTTAACTTGCCTCTTAATGCTAAAAAGTAGAAATAACGGTGTGACCCAGCTGCATTTTTACCAGTGCCAACAGCTCAGCCTCACGAAGAGGAGCAAGACGACTCTCTTCCAGCTGAGCAGAAACACAGCAAGAGGCCAAGCCCCTACCCTGCTTGGCCAGGCCAGGCCAGGCCTTTCCTTCCTTCGTGGCCAGCACGCTGGGTATTTTGGCTAGTGCCCTGCCCGTGTGCTCCAGCAAGTGGGCCATTAGCACACAGCTGCCTCCAGAGCAAGCCAAGCACTTCCAAAACCCCACCGAGAAGCAAATCAGGTGCAGGCCTGAACAGAGGACAGCACACAGCACCAAAGAGAAAGACAAGCCGTGAATCAATAAAGGAGTCAAATCTCCTGAAACTGGATAGCTAAAAAAGGGAAGAAAAAAATAGAGTGCTCAAGGAAATCCAACTAAAGAGCAGGAAAAAAAATCTTAAAATAACTTGGAACGAAATTCCTTACTGTGAACCTTCCATGAATTAAGAGAAACGTAATAGGGTTTAGGAAATGCAGGGCCACTTCTACCATTTCATCTTTTTAAATTAATTTTGCTGTAACAGTGAATAAAAACATAACAGACCGCTCTTCCATTTTCACTAGGGCTGTCACACACTCTTCACGCTCTCTCTGCACTAGTGAACCTCCACAAGCTGCAGCTTCCGAGGAAACGGTTCCACACAGACCTTCAACACTAACTTTGAAAGGACAATCGTGCAGGGGAAGATGGGGCCTTTCCCTGAGATTAAAATAAGCAGCTCCCCAAGTATTGAGACTGGGAGCCATCCGTTGGGAGCCACACTGGCAGCCATCCGTTGGACAAACCCTCGCTTTCTCCGAGTTCACACTAACTGCCTTTGGGAAGGACAGAAAGCAGGAGCTGGGAATGGGTGGGTGGAAATGCATGGCAGAGAGTGTATGGCATTACTTTCTGGCAGTTCATTCTGCTGTGTAGAATTCTAGCTTGCTCCCATTGGGAAGGAAAACAAGAGAGGATTCCTTGCAGAGGAATCTGGAGAAACAGAAGGTCTAGGTGTTATTCCAAACACACATCACCCTAAAACAGGGTGCCCTGCACTTAGAGCACTCTTTAACCTGCAGACCTTTGGGAACAGCATGTGCCCCACTGACATCAATAATGAATAAGCATCGTGTTTCAGGAGCTTCAGGAAGTCACTCCAGTCACTTTAAAGGGGATTTGAATGCAGCTTTGCTGATACAGCACTTCCAAAACACTCCTTCAGTAAGAGGATTTCATTTTGATTTATTTATCAACATCTATATTAATCTCATATGAGAAAAAGGAACTGGAGGAACAAATACATAAAGCAGAATAGACACTTTTATATGTAAATACATTTTGTGTGTGTGCACATATACATGTATATATAACATACATATTCACCTGCACACACACATCTACTTTAACTTTACACTTCATAACATTAAAAAAGTTACTCAAATTTTAAGTCCCTCAAGACCTTGCCAATAATTGTGAAGAGAGATACTGAGATCAAGTCATCTGCAAGGCCACAAAATATGTTGAGGAGCTGAATGTGCATGTTCCTCACCCTGAAATACTGAGCTACCTGGAGCTACTGTGGGTTTAATGTACAAAGGGGAACAAATATTTGAATTAATGTTCAGTAGGTCTTATGACTGTAAGTGTCATGGGGGAAATAATAATTTTCTCCCATGTTCTTTCTCCGAATTATTTCAGGTAATTCTCCTGATAAGGACAACGTGGCCTTTGCTCAAATTCCATCTCCCCTGTTTTTCCATTTCTCACCTGATTCACCTTAAAGTTTATTTTGCAGTCCATCCGGAGAGTGGAAGCAATTAAATACCCCTAAACTGCTATGACAGGTAGCACTGTACCAAGAGCCAACTTGATAATGAGATTTCTAGTTTAACTGGAATAAAATAAAACTGATGAAAAACAACCCTTGATTGTGCAGTAACATTTGCCTGGTTGTAGCTCAGGACTTACAATCTAATTTTCAGGTAATGAGAGGATTGCATGCATCTAGAGGCTTAAAAATGAGGTTCTCAGAAACTGCCACTGGTGTTTTTTTCTTGCTCTGCTCGTACAAATCAACCAGCTGAGATGAACTACATTTCAGGGGAAAAAAAAAAAAAAAAAATCAATAATGGTCAATTTTGCTAGTGTAAGACAAACATAAGAAGTCCAACTGCACTGAGATACTAGGATTAGCAGAGGCCTGTTTGGTTTTAGGCTGCTGACCTAAACGTCAGGGGAGTTGTAAGATTTCCCAGTCAACATTATAGAACTTAAGGATTTTCAAGGTGTGGGTGTAAAGATGACAACACTAAACATAGAAGAGAAATAATCACAAAGTTGCAGCTACTTACTTACACAGCAAAGCAGATAACACGTAAAAGAAACGAGATCCCTCTTTTTAAAAGTAGTTAAATTTTTAAGTAATTTACTTTTCGATACGCATTCTGCTTGACTATTTGTGGGACAAACTGTCCCAGAGCATGGAATCTAAGGCACAATATTTAAGGAGCACAGAAGACCAACGTGCAGGGATTGGAAGTCTTCCCCTTGCCAGGAAAGGGCAGTGTTTGGAGCAGATGGGGTGTTTGCTTATTTAGAAGAAATCCAAGAGCAAAGTTACCCAGGACTGTGGAGCCGGGGGGAGAGCCTGGCACCCTGGAAAGAGCAAAGGGCTGCTGCTGCTCTTCCTCACCTCTGCTCCTCCTCAGCACGTAGCCTGAGGATCAGCACGTAGGCCCAGGAGCAGCTCTCTGCGAGGAGAGAACCACCACCTCCAAACACCCAGCCCTCAGTCAGCAACCAGCGTGCACCGAAACAGCCAAATAACATCTCAGAGCCTCTCTAAATCATGGCAAAACCCTCCACAGCAGCAAAGGAGGCAACACTTCTGGGTGACAGAGAGATCCGGCCTAAACAGGCACATGGACAAAGGCAAACAGGATGTTGGGGACAGAATTGCTGGCGATCCAAACAACATCCAAGTGGCTCTGTTAAAGCTGGACGACTTAAAGCTGTATAAAAGCTGTACAAAGTCCTGTGGAAATTAGGAGGACGTGCAAAGAAAAGCCTCTCTCAGACTTCAAAGGCTAACGATGTGTCGTCTCGGCTTTCATTTCCTCATCAGAGGAATTTTAACTTGCACCAGAATATGTTTACATTGAATTCCAAAAGCTGCCATTTAAAATAAATACGTTCTCCAAGCCATCCGAGCCACTCAGCTAGCGTACACACACACACACACACGTTGCCACTTAATTCATTTTACAGAATTATGACTCCAATGAATAACTGCTGAACTGTGAAGACAGATCAAATCAGATAATAGTTACCACAGGGACCCTTTTAACTGGGAATCTCCACATGCTCTACTCATCCACCAAATTCTTCATTCATACCCATGTCTGTCTACAGGACTTGATAAAGCTGAGAAGTGTTTCAGCAGAAGAGGCATCAGAAAAGAGATCTGAACAAAATCTACCTTACTGAGAAGAGAAATACCAGCAGGAGCTCAAGGAGAGGAGGAGCAGGAGAAGGGAGAGCAAGCGGAGCGGACAGACATCTCCACAGTAACTACCATGGAGAAACTCCAGGGAGGACTTGTTTGAAAGGAGGATGCTACCAGTGGAAACGGACTGAAATACAACTGGAGAACGAAAAAACAAAGTGGCAAATAATTTGCCACATGGTCAATGATCCCTTAAGCTGAAGTTTACTTAGCCAGAGCCAAAAGCAAATGCCAGGAGATGAAAGCCATGAAATAAAGCACACAATCAAAACATAGTGATGGCAGAGCCATTACCGTATAGATTATTTCATGATAAACATTCCATTAAAAAGTAAAAATGTAAGCATTCAAATCAAAAAATTTCCACCAGGAAATATCATGTTACTGCAGCAAGAGAGAAAAATAAAGGAAGATTTCTAAAACCAGCAGAACCAAGGCTATTTTTGTAAAACGTCAGTGAGATTTTTGTATCAACACGAGAGGCTGAGGAAGATTTCTCAGGACATTTACAGTAATTTCTGCTTTGGGTTTTTGTTTTTTCATTTAGTTCAGAGCCGGAAAATTGCTACAGTCTCAGTTCCAACGCTGTTGACAAGGCCTGACCTATCTGACTACCCTCCAACTCCTCCCCAGCCAGGCGAGGGACTCGCTCCCTGCTTGCAACAGCATCTGCTGCTCCGTGGCCTGACCCCAGCAGCAGGAAAGCTCCCGCATTCCTGGTGAGGCAGCGGGAGCCTCTGCTCGCGCAGTCATGTTCAAGGAACATGCCAGGGGTGTCTTCCTACTCCTCAAACACTGTGTGGGTTCCAGGTCAGCCACAAAAATAGAAATGGAGCTACATTTCCTGTAGTTCACTCTTTGCCAAACCAGCAGACAGCATAAATATACTCTTCGTGTACCTAAAAGAATACACTTAAAGCAATGTTAGAATTAACTTTCGATTTCAGAAATTGCAGTCATGACCTTTATTTTCCCTTTTTCCATTTTATTTGTTATGTTTGCATAGCTTAACACACAGCTCAACAGCATTTGAAATCCACCCTGCCCTTTCCCTATAAGAGCACTCTGAATTACAGTGTTATTATTATGTTACATGCAAACAGCCAACAGTAACTCTCCTGAAAATGTCCGTGTAAAGGAAACCAGGGGCTTCTCCATCAGTTTGCTTCACTGTCAGGCAAAGCACACCCTGCATGGTGCATACGGTGCTGTGCATGCAAGACTTGCAGAGGTCTCGCCCTGATGCAGGAGCAGCTTCGCTAAATATTACACCTACTAAGGGATGTTCAGCCCACCCGAACGAGATGCAAAATTTCTCCCGGCAAAATAGCCTTGCAGCTCCAATACCGGGCTGAATTAGAGGACTAGGAACCCAATATTACTATGAAGAGGAAAATACCAACAGTCCTCAGAGTGCATTTCACTTCACACAGCCTTTGTTGCCAAG
This sequence comes from Nothoprocta perdicaria, assembly GCF_003342845.1. Taxonomy (NCBI): domain Eukaryota; kingdom Metazoa; phylum Chordata; class Aves; order Tinamiformes; family Tinamidae; genus Nothoprocta; species Nothoprocta perdicaria. Next base: position 1,869,988 of record NW_020455721.1, read on the forward strand.
CCCTTCGAAAGGGCATTATAGAGGGGCATTGCTTCATGCAATTGTCGCTAAGTACAGTCTAAGCAAACCACTTCACCACCAAATATTACAGCATTTTACTAGTTTAGTTCAAGAACAGCTTTCTGCCTCTCTGTGCCTGGCCTTTGATTCTTGCCACCATTATTTTTGTCGGTGGATATCTTTTTAAGCTCAACTTTTAATTTTAAACAGGAAACTGAATCTGTTAAATTTAATTCTGAAAACTGATCCATAGTGATCATCCATATTGGTCCTGAATGTTTTTCTCTTTTAATTACTATTTTCTTTTTCAAAAGAATAAGACCACTGCACATGCTAATGTGCCCAATTAGGAATCAAAATTTTAAACAGATCTCATTTTTCCTAATAACTGAGAAGAAAATGCATGGTGCTGTGGTGATCTTCAAATGCAACTGTTCTTCCTTATTTCCCCCTCCTGTCTTTGATTTTAAATTCATTTGGGGGCAAACACTCATCTGTATTACATTTGATTTGTTTTTCTTCATTCATGCTGCAGGAGCATGGAAATTGGGTCACTGTCAACAACCATCAGCACAGGAGATCTCAGGGGCCTCGATGTTCGTTTGGTGAGGAAACAGCACTTCACCTAGGAGCTAACAAGCCCCAAAAGGAAAAAAAAATTACATGTATTTCAAGTTATCCAGCATTTCGGGTGAGAAGGCATGACTCTCTAGTCAGAAATAGCTGAGAGCAAGGAGTCCATCTCTACAGATGTGACAAGCTCCCGTGGAAGGTCCATCACATGCAACATCTCTTTGGAGGCACCATGAGACTCTGTGAAGAAAAAGCATCCACTGCCTGTTCAGAGAGGCTCCCTACTGGAAAAGAGTTTTGATATCAGCCTTTCCTTGTGGAATGCTATGCAAGCAGATTGGCCATAAATGCCTGGAGCTTATTCTCCAGACAGGAGAGTAATGGGAAGATAATTTTCAGAGAGGAATGAGTCAAGGTGGTTGTAAAAAGGATCCAATTGGAGATTTAAGTCCTCCCCTCCAAGGGCTCAGTACAAGGGCTGAGGGCCTGGCCATGCTGTCCATAACATCCAGATGTGAGTGTGCACAGATGCACATGAAATATGCCAATATAAATCTCATGCAGCAGTCGATGCTGCTCCGTAACACAGCCCTGGCTCTTGCATACATAAACTCTCCAGGGCAAACTTGCATTGAAAAACACCACTTCCACACTGACACACACAATTTCTTGAAAGAAAGGTCTTTCAGTTATTTCTTACACAGATTTAGGGCAACCTGTGCCTGCTTTTTAAGCAGTCAACATCCAGCCTGCCATACAACGGGGTTAGATGGCTGAGCAGAGTCAGTGACAGTGGGATGGGTTACCAAGCTGTGCAGGTGAGCAGGGAAAGGGCACCAGCCATATATGAACCTACAGAGAGACGGGCCCACCTCTTGTCCAAGGAAACTCCCTGGGTAGCATGTGGGGAAGGCTGGCATGACAGGCCCTAGGTCATGGATACCAGGATCCCTCCTGCAGCTCTGACTGCGGAGAAGGAGGGGGCAGGTGGGAACAAGTGACCTTGACTTGGCCCTTGTTGAACAATTCCGAGCTGCTGTGAATCACCCCTTCAGAATTACTGAAGCTCAGCTAGCACAAGTTGCTTGCACATCTGTTCACCCAGAGTTAACAGTATTCCCAAATTCTTGCACCGTGTGATAGCTTGGACTGTTGGATAGGAAAATCCATGCCTATAACTTCTGTTTGAAGAATGTTAACCACCTGATTTTTTTCCTCTTAAGCTGCACAGAATGATCTCCTGGCTTCTACTATTCAGTAGATATTCTTTCTATTTTGTTTCCTTCCCCTCCCCCCCCTTTTTTTCTTTTCCTCAGCTATTCTTGAGCAAATTGTCTTGTACAAATTCCATTTGCTTATATGGCTTCTTAAACATAAACTTGCTGAACTACAAACGTATTCTGCTCATATCTAAATTTCCAGAGGGGGGAAAAGGAAAATAGAATTACTATTGCTACATTGTATTGCCACTTCCTTTTTATTGAGCATTGACATAGTTTCCCTTCTTCACATAAGCCAACAAGTAGCCTGCACAGGCTGCTCGCATTAGAAAGATAACTGAAGCACCTGGTTTGTAAGTGGGACCACATTATGTGGCAGCAAGCAGCAGCTCAACACAAATGAATTACCCGGCGTCTCAATTAGTGAAAAGACTAGAAAAATGCTTGGATATTACCAGGGGTGTCCCACGTTCACACCTGAGCCGTAACAGGCTTCCTTCCCTCAGCACTGTGAGCACGGAGTGGAAAGCCCTCACACCAGCATTCACCTGGAGTGGTGTGTTGCAGGGAAGCGTCACAGGGAAGGTACCGGCGGTACCTGTTCATCATGCAAAGTATAACTATGAAGCAGCAAAACTAGGCAGCTGATTTTTTTTTTTTTTGACTGCTCTGCTGCAAGAAAGTCTTTTGCAGTTCAGTTTCTGCAAGATAAGAATCTATCTTATAATGAAAAGAATCTATCATTAGAAGAAATCACTCAAATTAGGGGTTTTGCCCAACAGACAGCAGCTTGTCTATCCTTGCCTGTTTTTTTATTGTGCTTAGAGTGCAACACGGCTGCGCCAGTGCCAAGGGGGACCAGCACTTGCCTCCTCCAGCCTTCCTCACACGCTGCCTGTGCTCCCTTTGCCCCATTCTGGCCCTAACCTAGCCCCACAGCAAGCAGGTCAGGGACTTAAAACTGCCATTAAGTTAATGAGAAGCCACAAGCACTGGAGAGGCAGCACCAGGCAGGGGTGCATCCCATGCAGCAGCCCTGCTGGAGCACTGAGCTGCTGTTCTGATCGTGCCTTGCTGGAGAAAGCTGTGGTGTCAATCCAGGCCTTATAAAAGTCCCAGATAAACTAGTTCTGGCCAGGGGAGCTGCAGCGGCTCAAGACACGACCGCTCCCCAGGGCTTGTCCCCTTCTGCTGCTGCCAGAGACCTGCCGAAGTGACCTGCACATGGGAACACACACTGACCTGGCAGCCCCTGCAAGGGGCACGGGGGTAACCGCCACTCCGGGCTTCCTCGGACCAACCTCAGCACATGAGGTTGGTCAAACCAACCAACCAACCAACCACATGAACAAAAAACAAAACAAACAAACAAAAAAAATCAGACTTCCCACTGGAAAAATTGATAAGTGACCAGGAACATAGTGGCTTCTTAACAATTCCCGATTTTCACCCCTGGATTTTGAGGGTGTCATTTCTTCAAAGCATCTTACCACCCCACCTCCTTAACAGAGAAAATGTTCAAAATATTAAAACAGAATTTAAAACTGAAGGACTGTTAAAATCAGCCACTGCTCTCTCACCTCTCTTAAGATCTTCTTAACAAAACTTCACAAAAAAAAAAAAAAAAAGGCATTCGTGCACTTGAGAATTCCCAGCGAGCATGTGGGAAAGGCATCATGTAACAAAATAACCTCCTGATTAGCAACAGGAAGCAAGCAATACCCTGCTATCTCCAAAGCCAAGAGGATTAACACAGTTTTAAGCAGCACCACATTAAGTCTGCTTTGCATATGCCTCTTCTTGGGGAGACTTGCAGAAAATGTATGTTTTAATTTGCACTTTGTTACTAACTGCCAGAGGTTCTTAAGAGCTACCTGGAAAAAGCAAAAATTAAGCGATGCAAGAATCTCAGCTCTCTTTGGCCTGTTGTTTCCTGACCATCTCAATGGAGACCCACAGCTCCAAAGGGGAGCTGCCCACAGCACAGGCACACTCTGAACTTCATTTTTTTATGGCTTTACAAATGTACATTCTTTAGTCTATACAGACTACCCAATCTGAATGCTCATCAGACTTGCACGCTAAAGCTCACCTCCTCTCACAGCATCCCCTCACATCATCCAACATAGTAACTGTTTTCCCTCACATGGCAATTCGACTGCAACCCACAAGTGATTCAGCGTGATGGTCTAAATGTAGCATTTGAGTGCTTAGCTTTGGTCAAATAAAGAGAGTAGCACCAACACCTTGCTCCGGGCTGCAAGTCGTGTTTGCTACTCAACACGAGCCCCTTCCACTCCCACCTTGGCACTAAGGACACCCAACACAGACTAAGCCCTAGCCAGGAGTCTTCACAAGTTACTGCCAGGTCATAAAATTCAAGAACCTTAAAGATTCCTAAAGTCCTGGAAAATGTTTTTCAAGTGACAAAACATGAACCAAGTTGTCAAAATGAGGTCAACGCGGTCTCCGTTCACACAGGCAGTTCAGGTTTTCTAGCACGGCTGGCAGAACTGACAAGGCAAGACCAGCACAACCTCATTCAGGGCAGCCCTCATACAAGCAGGTATTTGCATTTTGGGGGTGAAAACTCAAAACCAAAACCCAAAACCCCAAAAAACACCTAAATATTGTGAAGTCTTGTGCTGGTTGCTACTGCCAGTTCTGATGCTCCCAAAACCCACTTATTCTGCCCTTTTTTTTTAATCCTCCCCAAGACTCATCTGAAGACTTCATACAAGCAAAGTTTTATCCCCACCTCTTCTCCCCTTCACCACCACCAGCCTGTAACAGCAAAAGAAAATGGCAGGTCCTGCACTGCTTCCTCTCCATGACTCCTGTTGCAAGCTAACAACCTCTACTTAGCAAGAGACCGGGAGGGGCCTTCCCTGTTGCTCCAGAGGCGGCAAGCTGGGCTGTGCAGGAAGTGTTTGCCAGGCCTCAGAGGCAGCAGAGGGGTTAAGTGCCAGCATAAGTATCCATCCTGACTAGTTCAAGCCACTTAAAGCCTAAGCTGCAGGCCCAGGACATTCAAAGGCTCCACTTCATCCAAGGCAGCTTCTCTGTGCGCTTGGAGCGGCAGGAGCCAGGGCAGGAGCCGGGGCAGGAGCCGGGGCAGGGTGCACGGAAAGGGAATAGGAGGGCACTACAAACCAAACTAGACCCCCCTTACAACCACCTCCCTTACCCCCCTTACAACCACCTCGCGTTATTAGAATTACTTTCTTAACACACTCCTGGGTTCTGTCATTGGTGTGAGATACAAGTGCCTCCTCGAGAAGAAGACAGACTCAAGTACCAAGACAAACGTTCCTCCCTTACAGAAAACCACATAGAAACAAAAAAAAATATTCACATACATATGCATGGCTCCAACATCATGTGAAACCTGCTCCTCCAAACACACTGTATTACAGAGCCAGTCACAAATATACCTGCTGCACTATATGCACTAACCCTCAAACTAAACTTCACTGTGTACGCCATCAGTTTTAAATCTATGTGCAGAAAACTAATACAGCACATTCTAGCTTGTGGTAGGGCAAAAAAAAAAATATCCATGAAATACATTGCAAAAGTTGGAGTGCATAAAAGTGTATTTGACTCCAAATGTTACAGGACAGCTTAAGAGAAAGTGCTCGGAAGAGATCTGTGTGCAGAGAGGAAGTTAGGGGAGGAAGAAAGTAGACAAAAGTCTGTGTGTTTATTTCCCTGTGGGAAATAAAGCAGGAACAGGCTCCTTCACAGCAACTACTGTGCTACAAGTAGTAGTATTTCAACAAATCATAACACATGAAGAAGTGAAATAGCACTCTGTCAGGCCCAAAAGATTTTTCTCATCTCAGCTTCTGTTTTTTTTTTTGTTTTGTTTAATGCTTTGTTTTTCACCTGGAAAGTACCAAAGACATCGAGTTCCCTATTATTTTTTGCTGAAGTTCTGGAAATTTACTGTCAAGGTTTCACATCCACTAAAGCAAAGCAGTTGTGCACCCAAACCATCCAATGACTTCTCAAGGACTTAAATTCCACAGGAGAGACAAAATAAATAATAAAAACATTCCTTCATCCTGAAATACAGTTTCCTGGGCCCTGGGATGGTTCAAATCCCACCCGTTTCTGGAGCTGAACAGAGCAGAGCATTTCGTATGTGGAGAGCTGAAGGGACACTGACAGCCACTTGGGTGGCTGTGCTATGAACACAACAGGAAAACCCACGCAGATGGGGAAAAAAAGAAAATTTAAAAACAAAGAAGTAGAAGAAAACTGTCTAGAAGCCTAAATCTATCTTCCCCTCTTTATTATTTTGAACCCTAACCAGCTCCTTGACCCCACAAATGGTTGCACCAGGTCAGCTGGGGAGCTCCGCACTGGACATGGAGATGGGGGCGGTGGGAAGCCCTGCGGACACCCTGCTACTGTCAGTGGCAACACCATCGAAAGATGGTCTCTGTCTCTCAGGAACATGACAGCAGATCCTATCTCAATTCCTAACCAAGTCTCTTGGTTAGGAATTTTCAAGTCTCTTTTCTGTCTCATAAAACCAAAAGCTAACATTCACACATAATTTTCCACCCCAAAAAACAGCACAATGAAGGAAGCTCTTCCAAAATTTCCATCAGCATGGAGAAAAAGACATATTTTATTCTAATGTATCAAAGGAGCTAAGTAGGCATATGCAGAGCATTTGTGCAGGTGTGTGTGGAGATGATGAATGACAGGGGTTGTCCTGGACAGATCCACTCTCCTCACATCACCAGGCTTCCCAAGGAAACCACAGCATCATGCAGAAAACAGGAATAGTACATTTGTTTGAAAGAAATCATTATTTTACAGTTCACTTTGCCTTAAGACTGGAAGAGTGGGCGGCTGGAAGAAAAGGATTGAGAGCACCCTTTCCATTTCTCTTTCAAATGGTGCTTTTCAGACAGCCTGTTTTGGTTCGTTCTTCTCAGGAGACACCCCTCAGACTCTGCCTGCATTTTCAACATATTTCCTGCAAGAGATCAGCTTGAATCCTGCAGTTTTACCCCACCTTTTGCACGTTTAGGATTGCTCAAAATGATAGCACGGCAGGAGTTCAACAAGGACTTCGTAACTGGCTTCCAGGAAGCAGGCGTCAGCTTGCCACAACATGATCTCAAAGCAGTCCTTACAACCAATAAACACAATGCTGGGTACTCTACAGTTTGTCTTCTCAGGGACTTTTTTTGCTTCTTACTATTTTTCTTTAACTTGACCTGGTTTCATTCACAGAAAACTACGAACAACAGCAACATTAACTAAGTCAGCAATGTTTTTCTTGAAATTACACAAACGTACTTATTGACACGAGCCTGAGAGGCCAATGTGGGTGAAAGGGGAAGGACAGAGTATGAGGGCATTTAATTTAGCAATCATCTACTGCAAAACAGCAACTGCTTTTCTGTGTTTTCCAAAACAGCAACAAGCCCAATCTATTTTTACCCTCTATGCTGAAAAACAAAGCTAAAAAGCTCTCTGTATCCTCACCATTACTAGAAGGACTCCTGGAAAGTCTGTTTACGGTAAGGCAGTCTATACAAACATGCCCTACAGATTGTACAACTTTAACCTCACAGCAGGAAAGGGACAAAGCTGAAAGGCTACTGTGTTAATCATAAACCACTACTGACCTTTTCCTTGAGGGCCCTTCTTCAAAATCTGAAGAGCTAACATCGTTGCTCGTGGAGGACACTTGCGATGCATCGTCCTTCTCGTTCTCCAGCTGTTCTGATCCTGGTCCTAATCCTTTAGATTGGCCAGTAGTGAGAAGTCCTGTAAATAGAAGAAAGTAGCACACTATTCAAAACCTGCATTACTCATCACGAGTGGATTAGAAAAAAATCATACTTGAAAATAACAGCAGGGATTTGACTCACAACCGACTCTCTTGCTAAGAGCTATGCTGCTAACATTGATTTTCCACCCAAGTTCTCCAAGAAGAGACTGACAGATTTGCATGTTTCTCATCTGGCTAACTGAAAGCCACCAATTCCAAATAAATGTACAACGTGTGTTTGTTATCACCTTCATAACCGTGTCACATCCCTTCCACTGAATGATGCATAATCTTACCCCCACTTTGCAGAACTCCTATCAGTTGGTACAGATGGGGATCTTTTACACAGAGGTGCACACATCAGTATGAAAAGAAGTTGCTACACAGTCAATTATTCTTCCTCCTGTCCTTCATTCTGCTTCTTCTAACTACTACAACTCAGGATCCTTTAAAGAAATCCTAAGGCCCAAAGGTGCACACAGCAAATATCTGTTTCTCTTGACTCCAATTCTCCTGGCCAGACATCACTCCAAGAGAAACTACCGATTGGAAGGCAAGGTACACAAGGCAGAAAGCAACGTACACCAGAGCTGCTGCCTTCTCTCTCCTGCAGCAATATTATACAACCTGGGTAACATAGATGGAAGAAGAAATCATCAGCCCCTACACAAACAACATGTTTAATTCTGCTGTTTGTGCTTGTGTGAATAAACACAGTATGATTTGATTCAAGTAAAACAACAGCTCAGTGTGATACCAAAGCCATTCAAACTTACAGAAGATTTAAAATAGTAGCGTGTTCCTCAGTTGACTTTGGAATGGAGGGGAGGAAAAGAACTAACGCTGTCACCAGCTCTGCATTTACTTTGTGTTTCAAGAGCCAAACAGAAGAGGAGTTGCAGTTTTATTCAGGAGCACACCAGCCCATCTCTGCATCAAAATGCTTTTGCCAAGGCATGATACATCTTCCATAGTTCAAAATCTATTATACACACGGTATGAGTACTCCTCGATTTCAGACTCCTGAGGAAAACTCCTGAGGATGAGGCCATCACGTAACCTCACGTTCAGGAGAGCTCCTCTTCAAAGAAACTCCTGCTCAGTCCCGAGTCTAGAAGGAAGCCGCCTGCCAGCTGCAAGTGCCCGTGTCCCAGGAACAGACCAAAGGCTGCCCCCTCTCTCACGTCTGCTTATCTGGCACGTACTCTGGACTCTGTAACTTGGTGGGTTATATCATCCCTTAATGAGGTGTTCAAATATTTCACAACTTTTTATTACAATCTAATCGTTCTTATCGGCCTTCTTCAACAGTTTAATTCAAAGTTCATGTCATTGCAATGTTATTTTTTCAGCAAAGTCTGTTCTTAATCACTATGAACTATGCATTTCCCTTGACTTTGGGTCAAAAATAGTGCAATATTGTGGAGCACCAGCATTCTGTCACCACATGCCTGAGAAATTGAAGCAGACTTTAAAAAATCACTAAAAATATACACTTTTTTAATGCTGGATGCACCTCACTGGAGAAGCTCAATAGCCAATATTATTTGCTCTTCAACTGCTGCTTTGCATTTTGTCATGATAAAATTTACAGTTTTAAAACTCTAGAGAAGTCTAAATCAAGCATCTCATCGGAGGCTTGATACTCAGTAACTTAGCTCTTGTGACAGAATTTGATTAGATTTTCCAAAAGCAATATTTGTTCTGGAGAGACGCCATACATAAAATCCAGCAATCTAAAGTATATGAGTCAAGAAAATCACCTTTTGGGCTGTCAACTCGTATGCACTTGAAAGGCAATTTCCATTCATCCTTCCACCCTGCCAAACTGCCAGTGCACTTGGAAGGCAGGCATGACTTGTGTCCCTTGCGGAAAAACCCTAATTCATCTTATTATTCCTACAAAGCCCCATCATATACTACGATTTATCCAAACCCAAATCATGCCCAAATCCAGGGATACTGCAGGTAACCAAAGTTGGCTACTGTGAAGAAAATACCCATGAAAATCAGTGCAAATCAGGAGCAATCAAGGAGTGAGCTCAGCCGAGCAGTCGAGGGGCATTTACAGACCACATCATAGGTAGGAAAGAGTAAAAAAGCCCATCCGGATGAGCTTGGCTCTGCAAAGGTAACCAAGCAATAGAAAGCAGCAGACATTCTTTACTATTTCTTGGCGAAAACAGTTTAGTAATAAAATGTTCTTTAGTATAGCTTGAAGGGGTGAATTATTCCTGGCTCCTGGCTACTGTGGAGCTCCCAACACTAGAAAGCTGTCTAGGAGGCAAATAAAATCAAAGGGACAAATATTTCCTCTCCAGTTTTTCCGACGCTGTGCCCCTTAACCTCAGCGTTAACAACCAAGCATGCTCTCACTCACGGCAAATCTTATAATTAAAGGTTTGCTTCAAACTGAACCACGGAGATCTTAACACTCTATTACCCACATAAATGTCAACTTCCCTGTGCAGTTTTGCTAAATTGTTCAGCATAACCTGTGACAGCAAACAGCAATTTATTTACATGCTGCTCTGAAAGATAAAAATATCACACACCAGCTTCTAACTACTGTATCAACTACAATGCTATTACTGAGCTATGATCTAACACACCTCAAGACACATGAAGAAACAGCTTGCAGGCATCCACAGAGCTGGTTTGGGAAGCCCCAGTCTCACCAAACACGTAAGGTAAGATCAGACTACCTGGGAATCACAGTGTATAAGCAACACAGGGCAAACATAGATATCTGGGATGAAAGTCAGTGGGGAAGGGGAGAGCAGAAAGCAGTAAGGCAGCAAGGGAAGACAGACAAAAGCATAAAGGAGGGCTTTAGGTTACTTGGGTTCTAAGAACATATTGAGATTTATGTTCTCCATCACTAAAATTACTGAAAAATCAGGTACCCACTGGGGAGCATCTGAACCAACCTCAGGCACCATGTGGCTAGCTGAGCACAGGGAGCAAGGCAGGGATCTCTCCCGCGTTTCCAATGCACCCTTTCTGTATCACTTACCCTCAAACCATTGGGCAGTCAGAACTGCAAATTTTCACCTTCTCTTGTAACAAGACAACAATTCACGTATTCCAGTACCCGCTGGGTCCTAAGGCCAAGAGGTGGAAGTGGCTCCAGCTGCATGGCCAGCCAGGACCCAGCTCAGGGGCAAGCCACGAGGCCGGCACCGCAGAGCACAGCGAGCAGCTAACAAGCACAAGCCAAAGGTATCAAAAGCAGCAAGTGACCCGAGTAATTGAGACGGGGGGATTTCAGCACAGCTGCACGCAGGAGCTTCTGCAGGCAGGAGCTTCCGCGCGCGGCCGACACGGACTGGCCAACGGAAGGGGCGCCGCGCTGCCGCCTCTCTGCTCTCCACAGCTCAGCTAGGATGTGGAATACAGAAATCACACGTGCATCCCTTCGTGCCCGTGCTTCCTGACCACAAAATCGCACCTGCTTTCCACTGCCAAGAGATATTCCCAGGCTCTTCCCGCTCCCAGCCCTGCTGGCACGTCTGACTGATCCCTGCAAGCCCAAGCGCTCCGGCTGCTGCCAAGGCCCAGTATCCAGGGCAATCAGCAAAACAAATAAACCCGAGTTACAAGAAGTTAGGAAAAGCCTATTTTACTCCACAGTGCATTCTCAACACGCTGCCAGCATTATTTAGGGGAACACAGAATAACATGTTAATAGCAACACCTCTTGGATGCCTAAGCATGGATCTCAAGCTTTTGTTTGCTTTCGGAGTTGCACGAGAAAGTTTTGTATTAAAAAGGTGATTTAATTTTCCATTTTCCTCTTTTTGCATGGCCTCTTTCAGGAAGGGTGAACGCACAGCATGTCAAGGGGAGCCAAGTTGGGAAGCGAGGCCTTCGCACATCCCCAGCCCTGCTCCGGTTGGTGCCTGCATCGGCATAGGGAAGCACCAAGGGAGTTCCACACCTCAATACAAGGACACAGGCACTAAAAACTGCAACTTCAGCTCTTTATATATTAACCCTGAGGTTCAGACAGCTGATGTTCTTTAAGAAAGCCAATGACATAAAACAGAGGCCTCAACTAAATCTTGTCATCTTTTGGTCTAAGGACCACATAACTTAGCATTTTGTTATGAACTATAACTTTATACATAGGTTTAGTATCGTTAATAGACGTGGCCCATTTTCCAGAAGTGTGACAGACTGTCACAATGTGAATCAGATGACATTTACATCACCTTCTTCATAACCCTGAGCACTGTCTTCTATGAAAAAAGAAAAGAAAAACCCCTCTGTGGCTACAGAACATGCTAAACACATGCACATCCACACACACAAAAAGGTAGGTATATTAAATTCATTAATCATTTAATGCCAAATAAAAACACACCAGTATCTCTAAAACATCTGCAACAGCCTGCATTGATCAGCATACCGTACAGAGTCACTGTATTTAGCTGTTGTACAGCTATGCACAAAAGATAATTTAGTCTTATAGTGCAAATGCCATCTGTCACATTGTCACAGCATGACAAGGTATCACATTACATATTAAACAGACAACACGCTTCAAACACAGGGCTTATTTTCATGCCGCGGTTGTCTTAGAGACTACACAACCGCCTTCTCATGGCAGCAGCGGAATTTTTATCATCGAATTCTCCGGGAGGAGAAAGACGCATCCTCCGTCCAGCTTTTTAAGCACAGACGTCACCGAAAATATCATTTTGATGTCGCTACAACAGTTGTGTGTCTGCAGATGAAAGCCCGGCACGAAGCAACGCGATGGTTTCCGCCACGCGCCGCGCTGCGCTGCTGCTGTAACGGCAGCTGACGTGAGCCGGGCTACTTCCCAGGGCTCGTCACGGGATGCAGCGTGGCGCTGCCAGGAGCGGCCGGCAAACAGCGCGGCCAGGCTACGCAAGCGACGGGAGCAGGGCTTGTCCATGGACACACGCGTATGGAGAGAGATACGCATCGCTACTGCTGCGGCCGAGCACGAAGGACATGACAGCACGAGAGGTTCTTGCCTGCCTGTCAAAAGGGGAGATCACCAAAGAGACCTGATTAAATAACGCATGGTGAAAGAAGCTCCTTACTCCTATTGCATTCCCCATCCAAAACTGCTATTAAGCAACCACAGATACTGCTTCATACAGAAGAGCCAATTATCAGGTACCTGCTAGCACCATTAATTGAAATTATATTGTTCTGGTTTTTTTTTTTTTTTTTTTCTTTCTCTTAATATTTACCTGATAGAAATGAGAATGTAACTGCCAAAAAACAGTCTAATTTACCTTTGCTAGAAATTACCCCAGGCCACAATATGCATTTCAACCCTCAATTTTCTTAATGAAATACACATTTGGAAGAAATAGGAGAATATACCAATACTTGCACCGTGAACGTAGAGAGAAAAGCCCTCACTTGAAGCTTACACTTTCACCTTTTTAAGTTTCTATAAAAACGTATTCAAAGTGCCACCTCTCTCTGATTAGAGGCATTTCTCAGCTTTTAAGCATTTACAATGAAAATCACAGTGGCTGTTTCCCACCAGCAAGACACCCTAACACTGGCAGCAAATTATTCTTTATAGGAGAGAAATACATTTATTGGCCTTGGCCCCACGTTCACGTACTCTGGACAAACGAGGACACAGGAGCACAGCCCCAGCTGAGCAGCAGGGCAGGTTTATAGGCTTGGATGAAAAAAGCATCGGCAAATAAGCGCAGCTCCAAAAAGTTTCATGGGGGAACAAGAGGTTCCCCCATCCTAGGGCTGCGGAGTTAGCTTGAAGTCAGAAATGAATAAACACATAAGTGAGGACACATAAGAGAGCACACACCCGGTGCCTTGTGATCTGCGGCCAGGCCAAGGACAGCCACCCTACGGTACATCTCCTCTCCTGTCCGATAACAACATCGCAATCTAGAAGCAGGGCTAAATGCACATTTTAGCTTAAACTACAGAGACCAGCAGCTCCACAAGTGCAATTTATCCTTTGATAAAGGTCCCTTCTAACCTTCAGGATTCTATGATTCTCTGATCCTTTTTCAGTTAAAGGAGGAAACCCTGTGTAAATGGGCACACAGAGGAGCCTGAATAAGTTCTCAGGTATTAACAAAATTATCAGTGACATATGAATAAATTACTCCTTGCTTTTTATGCCAAAACCATCAGGTCTTGTTTATCCTGCCTTTTCTGGGGAATTTTATGGCTGAATGCAAAACCAACAGGCTAATATCCCAAGAGAAGAGAGAGTAAAAGAAATGTTCAACATGACCACGCAGGAAGGGACTTCATACTAAAAGATCACATTTCTTCCACCTTTATTTTGTTCAAATCTGTTCGACAACTATTTGGAAAAAAAAAATTAAAAAGTTAGTGGTTCCAATGTGTTTTTGCCTGTCCTTCACAAGGCTCTTCTAAAGTGAGGGACAGAGCACTTACTATTTAGACAAACAACAGTCAGTAAAGCAAGTGACTCGTTGAGGTCTTCGGTAGCTAAATGTAAACACAAGCAAGGCCCCTATTCTCCCTCTTTGGAGCCCTTTTTACAGATCCTTCTTACTTGTAATCCCCCTTGGTAGCCCCATGTTTGGATCTATTTTCTATGCTGTGCATCACAGACATGAGCTTTTAGACTTCCATGGCACATCCTTCAGAGTTAAGCTTCTGCTTGGAACAGAGGGACTAAAGAACAACACATCCAGATCTCCAAGAAATACCCACACCTTGACGCCAAGCAGGTAAACAGATGAGGAAAAATATAATATATACACACAGAAAAAAAAACTATGCCAAGAGCATCTTTCCAGACCGCAGCTACTCTATATCGTAAGAGAAAAAATTAGCAAGTATGTGTCCACAGAGCATAAACGAAGGAGGAAAAAAGGATAGGAAGGAAAAGACACTAAAGTGAGGAAGATCGTGCTCCCTGGAAGTAATTAAAACCTATGAAGGTGCAAACAAACCAGTGAGGCATACAAGGTTTCTACTGCTAGCAGGCAACACTGAGAGCCTTGAAAAGGCGAAACCTGCAGCTACAGCCCAAAGGAGAACGGCTTGGCTGTTCCTGCTATGATTTCCAGGAGGTCCTGGCACTTTGAAATGCCGCTGGAGGCCCTGGGGCAGCGGCAGCCCCTGGGTGCACGGCGGCCGCACCCAAGGAAGGCAGCCCGGGCAGCACCCATGCGCAGGGCTGGCTGCCGCACACGCGCGGGACTCGCGCTGCGGGCACGGGGCGGCACGCAGGGCACGTTCCCCAGCACGTGGGAGGGCACGTTCCCAGCCCAGGGCTCACTCGGGCAGTGGGTGGCTCCTCAGTGCTGCAGAGGAGGCCCCAGCACTGCCCTCAGGCCCCTCTGTGGTTGCCTTCTGTGGGACCACCAAGCTATGTAGGCACTGGCCACTCTGGCCGTAGGCGGCGAGCTGTTTTTACCTAGAAACATCAGCAAAAGTCTAGACTCTGGGACAGAGAACTCAAGCTCCTTAAGTGGGGGGAAAAGGGCAAAAGAAGAGGCTTTTGGGAGGTTATTCTCTGATTGCCCATCTGCAATTCTGCCCCTGTGAGACACAAGCCGTGAAAGGTGAGCACTGACTGGCATACTCCTAACTGTGTGGCCCTGTCTGATAATTTCAATGCATGGCACTGAGGCTTTGCCCATCGTGGCTTTTGCCAAGAGCACGGGCAGCCCTCCAGGCAGGCAGGCAGCAGAACTGTTTTTCCCAACGCGATAGCAGCGACCAAGATGTTCCCTAGTGCAAGGACACACACGTCCTGCTGCAGCCACGCTGACCATCCCACGCAGCCAACAGAGGCAAATACCGATTCAGCTCCCTGCTCACTCGCCACATTTTGAGCTTTCCAGCACAGAAAGAGAGGGAAAAAATAAATCCTGGGAAAGAATAACTGAGCCAAATGCTGGATGCTCTACAAAAATCCCAAGTCTCACATGATGGATATTTGAATTGAACTATTTTAATTACTTTCACTGCCCATTTTCAATAACTCTGCATCCAGCGTGCCCTCCCTGGTGCTGGGGCCATCCATCAGGGAGCTGTGGGAGTCAAGCTGCCAACCTCTGCTGCCGATGAGAAGCGTTGTCTCGTTGTGCCGCTCCTTTTCCTAAATGTATGAACGATGAGTTCTGCGCTCAGAGCGCTTAAATATCCACAGATTCAAATATAAATAAGTGCAGTAAGATCAGGCCGTGCATGGTTGGAAATTAATCCCTGCGGCTCTTGAGGCCTGGATGCGCAACCTGCACGGTGCCTTCCCGCAGGATCAGCAACCACGCCGGCCCTGTGACATGCATTCATACTGGAAATCATATGAACATATATAGCAACAGCAATGTGGTCGTAAGTAGATTTTTCTTCAAAAGATGATTGTTTAAAAAAAGTGTCTATTTTTCATGTTTTTCTGTGAAATGAACACTTGTGAAACTATTTGCCCCCTTACCCAGAGGAGGCAGTTTCTTCTCCTTTCTTTGGGGTGGGAGTGAGTTCCATTTTCTCACTTCAAGCTGGAGGTCAGACAAGGGCCTTTGGTGCTTGGGCAGAGAGGCAGAGCAAGGGCTGCTCCCGAGGTGTCGGGCGCAGCACAGCAGCCAGCGCAGGCCGGCCAACTGAGGCGCCAGGCGCGCGCGGGGAGCGCTCACAGCCGGCCTCTGCTTCAGCGCTCATCAAGAGCCTGCCCTCCGAGCTGTGGATCCTGGAGCATGCCCCTCCAAGGAATACGGTGATTCCTAACGTAGGGCCAGGGGAATCGTCTCCCAGGTTGGCTCCAGTGCCGCGGTGCCACTTGGGGCCGAGGCGCCACGCGGCAGAGAGGCACAGGTGGAATCAGGCCGAGCTTAAAGGCGGCAACATCAGAAAACATAAACTTCTGTCCAGGACCAAGGAGTACACGGGGCCTGTTCTGATTTTACTTGGGGACAGCTCATTGAGATTAATTCTACAAAGCGTCAGCGTGCAAGATGTCAGTGATGTTGCTGCTTTTAAGGAAAGCCTCCTCAAACGGCAGGCAATTTTTGTCTCCGTTTCCAGCTCTCGAGGCCAACAGCTTAACCTTTCCTTCACCTCCCTTTTGTGCCACATACGGATGAACCACAGGGGGAACAGATGAGCGCTGGGGTGGGAGGCCAGCCATCTGAAAACATGCTGCTAGAGAAAGGCCTTCTGAAATGGTAAGGAGACTTCCCGCCACATAAGCTCCCAAAGGATTTAAAGACATTCCAGCGCCATGAATTATTCTGTGGGTAGCAAAGAAAAGCTTTTTTTGCTCAGGTTTTAGGGTATCAGAAGGGGAAAGGGAAACAAGGGAAACAGCATTAGCTGCTTCTTCACTTAATAGCAACCATGGAATAACAGTCTGGAGACACTTCCATGATCAAGAATACACAGCGATGGAGATGCCCAAATCCCAGCTTTCTGATTAAAATTTACTTAAACAGCAGTAATTTTTTTTCCCTAAAACTGAGAAACCATGAAGGGTTCTTTGCAGAGAATATTCCTCCCATGCACTCAGTCAAAATGCTGATACCATTTTGGATTTTTCTTGTTTTAAACACAATAACAGAGCAATTGGGAGGAGAAGGGGGTGCTTGCAGCGAAGCGGCATAGAAATGCAGGATCAAAACAATAAATGAGCCTGCAAAATATACTCAAGAGGTTGCGAGTGCCCTGAAGTTCACCATTATATTATAACAATTGGGGAGGAATAAAAGAAAGAGGGGAGGAAAAAAAAAAAAAAAGGAAAAGAATTTAGGGCCAAAAGAACATTACTGAAATTTAAAGAAAAACTGCACAAACCAATTTCAAGAAGACATGACAATACTGAAGGAAAAAAAAAAAAAGTAATAAGAAGCCTGGGATCCCTCCGTACATTCACAGTGCTCCACAAAAAGCCAAATGCCGCCACTAAACTGAAACAGCCCTGGCAAAGCAAGTCTTTCTGGAGCCTGAACGTTCCCTCCACTGCGTTTCAAGCCCTCTCCAGGCAGCCAAACTCCAGTCACAAAGGCTGCTCAATGGCATTAATGTTTAGCACATGCTTAGCACTCCATGTGCTAAAAACCCGTGCGGGACCAAGGGCAGAGGAATCCCGCGTGTCCCAAGGCAGGGAGCAGCCTGCTCTGGGGACACGTGTGTGCTCCTCCAGGGAGGAAGAGAGGATGCCACGTGTGCAAGGGTGGCCTTGTGCAGGGGGTAAGGATGGCACCGACGGCACCATCATGGGTGGGGGCAGCGGTGACAGAGCCGCTCTCAGGCGGCAGAGGGCAACGGATCTGCCTGGGGAAGCGGCAACTGCCTTGCAAAAGGAATGGCACGGGGAGCAGGAATCAGCTCTTTTACTAAACCTTTCACTAAACGCACATAGCCAAGGAAAGGAAAAGAAAGCCCTCCATTTAACTTAGAAAAGAAAATAAATGGCTGGCTCCTAACTAACAAGCAGGACAGGAGAAGGAAGGGGAGCCAGGCTTTTTACTGGTGTGCAAAATCAGGAATGGCTTTGCAGAAGCTGGCACATGAAAGCAGACCACTTAAAAGGAACAGAGGGCACTTCTTAGATTTTACTTCTTACTGAACTCAAAGTCTGCCTTAGTGATATTATGGAAAACATTTTCAAATTAAAAAAAAAAAAAAGTCACTGGGGACATGAAGGCCTCATTGTTTTTCCCCCAAACTTTCTATGTCAACACATATACAGGCATAAAATCCTTACCTCCCTTCTGAGACATTAAATCCACACAATGTCTCTTGGAGAGGGTAAAAAGGAAAATGTAGGTCAAGATGTTGAGATAGGGATTGCTTCTGAAAGATGAAAGCGTAAGAGGACTAAGCTTTCATTCCTTATGTTTCTTTGAGATTTCAAACAGAGCGTTATTTGATAATGGTTCCTTTCAGAAAATTGGAATTTAATACAGCTAATTATAAGTTAGAGAATTAATGTACAGCGAGTTCTCCAACTGAGCTGGTATACCATGCTGATGCTTTTCACCAGCATGTCCCCAATGCTTATTATAGATCTTTTCTCCAAATACGAAGGCCAATCTGCTCTCACGCTAGGCTGGATGGCCCAGGAGCTGGTGGGAGGAGGCAAAAAAAGGAATCTGTGATCTCCAAGGCTACTTTAACACGGAGCCTGCAAGGCTGGAGTGCTCCTCACAACACAGCAAAATGCAGAAATAAGCCCTACTTCAAAGGGCAAAAGGGAGCAGAGAAAATAGGGGAGAAAGAATAAAAAAGTTAAATTAAAAAAAAAAACCCACAGAAGTACTAGTAAAGGAAAATGACACAGAGAAACAAAAGAAAATATAGATTTCCCTGATTATGATTAAAAGAGAGGAAAAAATATATAGACACAGAATAAAGAGCATAGGGAAAAAGAGAAGGGAATACTCTTAGCTGTTCAATATTAACCCAAAAGTATCTGAGAATTGTCTTTTTATCCTGAGGATTATGCATAAGCAGTCATGAATTGGAGATCCTAAAATGCATCTCACAGAGAGCAAGTAGTATAAATATCCCTGACCACAGACAGCAGCAGCAGATGCAGCCAGAGTCGGACTGGGAGCAGTTCTTCTGCAATTCAAAATTAAGCCGCGCTTCACTGTTCACCTGAACAGGTTTGATGTGCTCTATTTTTAGAGATGGACCTGAACGTGTCCAGCAACATCTGCTGCACATCACCGGTTAGTACACACAGTAAAACTGAAGCTTGTCTAGTCTTAAATATAGACATTCTTTGCATGAATTTTAAAAAAAGAAAAAAAAAAGGCATCAGGGGAATTTCTTTAATCAAAGAGGTGCCAGTAGCTTCCAGTTTACTCTTTACGATTATTTCTAGTAGTAATCTAAAAAAAAAAACCTAAGTCAAGCACCATGTATGTTTAAATTCTCTAATGCTTACATGCTCCTACAAAGAAATCATCTCACAAATAGAGGTACAAACTCTGTTTTAAGGTCTCAATCACAATGGCCATAACCATTTTCTTTGTCAAAATGATACCCCCCTCAATCAAGCTGTAAACTCCTAGAGGGGAAAGTGGCCTTTTCAACATAGTTAGTGGAGATGTCCTATCCATTAGCAGACTGGCTCCTCATATTCTTACATGGCCCCGCCTGGCACAAGCAGAGTTTTCCATAGGATGACACCTGCAGCCTTCCAATACTCATTCGGTACCACCGGACTGAACCGACACAAAACCTGCCTCCCTTAGAGGAGGGGGGCAGAGCACAGACTGAAAAGATAATCTATCTTTCTTAAAGTCAGTACTTTGGCTTAATTTTCTCTGCAAATTTGGTTAAAAAGTTTTCATGAGACTATCACCCACTGAGTCCAAGATGATTAGAGACACTTTCAATAGACACTTGCTCAGCCTTTCTCTATTTGACCCAGGCAGGTGGTAATCCTGCACATCTCCCAATCCAATCATGCTAGGGTAATCTAAGGACTGTAGAGCCCTCTTTCCCACAAAATCCAATAATGAAGCTTGCAAGCATTATCTTAAACTCCTTTCCACATCAGTCATCTGTTCAGCATAAGAATACAAGACACATCCATAATCAATAACATCATCTCCAGAGTCGTGGCTGCACCAACGAGCTTTTGCCTAACAAGTAACCAGAATGAGAGAGAAAACCTGAAATATCCAAGGGCATCATTGCCCTTTGCAAAAGTAATCTGTAATCTATGGAAAAGTGCATATAAACCCACCACTGCAAATGGGCTGTGTCTCCTTATCCAGGAGAGCCTTGTCCGTTTCAATTACGGAAGGCCATTTCTGGGCAAACGTAAGCTGGCATTTGAGGTTCATCTTTGCAGGACAAGGAGATGAGGTAAAGCTTCGGGGATTGGTATCTACCAAATAGAAGGTGACAAGCTTTCCCTGGCCACAGATCCCAGTCCAGCACGAACAGCTGCCTTCAGTCAGCTTGGGGGAAGCAGGCAGCAAGTCTGTCTGTGGGAAGCAGTCTGAAGATTTGGAATTCAAAGCACGTTCTGATACCTTTGGTCCGCTATTAACAGCCTCCACCTGAAGGCAATTTTTGCTAATCTCTTGAGATGTAAAGTGGCCAAAGGCAAATATTGTACTCTCTTTGTCCATTTTTTTTTTCCTATCACTTCTCAATTTCTTTCAGACTCTCTCCACAAGTAAGTGGGACATCGAAGCACTGCAGTGCTTAGCAGTCACAGTAAACAGGGCACCTTCCATCGGCTGCCCAGGAATCTCCCACTTTTTACAGCAGCAGGGGCAGGGACCACAGCCTGAGGAAGAACCACCTGCTTTTGAGGTGGAAGAGAACACGTCATGGTGCAGTTTACCTCTAATGTACACCCACGCGCACACCCGGAGAGCAGGCAGAGGCTGGATTCAAGGATTTCAAAGGCTCACTGCTCTTGAAGCTAAGCGGTGGCCAAGCAAAAAGGGGAAAAAATTAAATTAAATGCTGTTGTGGTCTTCAGTCATTCCTTGGAATGGCTGGCGGAGGCCAACTCCTTTGTGAGAAAAGTGGCTTATCTCCCGGCTTCTCAAATCATAACAGGGGTCAGATGAAGAGGCTTCCACTGTTTGCCAGCTCCGGCCCTCTGCGGGCTGCTAGGCAGATTGCTCCAGCTGGGCTCCTTCCAGCTCTTCCCTTCTGCAATTCTAGCCTATAGCTTGAATAAAGCAAACAAGATGAGGGCTTGCAAAGATAACGTATTTTGCTTCGTAAACAGATGCAGAACAAAGCACAGGAAATTCTGAGCGAAGTAAAAAGCGAGCGCTGACGGTTCGAGGCTTATCTGGAACGAGTTAGCCTCTTAGTGCACCGAGCTGAAGCATCACGCAGACCTCGCAGCGGCAGCCGCGCTCGCCAGCAGCCTTGGGAGGGAAGCAGAGCAGGGGCTGAACAGCAGAAATGCAACTATCTTTTAGCCTTTACCAGAAATCCAACTACCTTTAGTGCTGGCAAATCCTCTAGATGCACTGGAAGCAGCAGCCCCACGGCAGGTTCAGAGAGTCTTGCAGGGCTCGTAGCCCTCGTGCCCTGGTCCCTAAATTAAGGGTTGTTACGTACTGTTAACAATTGGACATCCCCTTCATGGGACTGAATTCATTTACAATGGGAAATAAAGGACATAAAGCACAGCTGATGGAAAAGGCATACTTCATCTAATTCTGGATACGACATGACATTAACTGCCTGCACTAAATCTGTGCTAGCCAGACAAAAATGATAAAAAGTAACAGGCACATTCATTATACATAATTTGCCACATGCCAATTTCCCAGAAATATTCTCCCACGGAAAAGGAGCTCCTACACACACTGGAAAGCATCTACTACATGATCAATCTCTCACTGTGATCATCTGTCAAAAGACAGCGGTCCATTCAGAGCAGTTTATTGGAAATTATAAGTCAAAATCCTCACCAAAATCAACTCAAACTGTGGAGCTGCTAATCAGGAATGGGGAGCAATTGCATAAGCTGCTATGGAGTGCAAGGTGGAGCTGGCTAATTCTCAGAGAGCTCCATTGCCACTGATCCTTTAGCCTTTCACATCACAATTTCTAAGGTGGGTTCAACAACGCCCACAAGGTGCTCCACAGCAATCTGTGGGAATTAGCAGTTTATTCCATGTCACTAAAAGGATCCTCAAATCCATGCTGACTGACAAGCCTAAGCCACAACAAGCCAAAGCCTAGGGTCCATACAGGTAATGGAGGGTATCTGAGGTCAACAATAAGGTGCTTTGGCAGCTCTTGCTTTGCTCTTGTGTTTACTGTGCCCATCAGTAGTTAGAGCCATCTGTCACTAATCTCTACTTTTCCTTTTAAGACCACTTTACTGGCAGTGTTGACATGATAAGGTTTACAGCACACATGACATCTGCACTGATTAAACACAGCCTAATGGCCTTAAAAACAATCTGCTGGAGGGATATTCTCCAACCATTCTCCCCCTTCCAAACAGGAAGCACTTTCTGAAATGCCCACCATCCCGCGGAAATCCGGCCTGGGGGTTACAGGACAAGACAGACACTTAAGAGGCTGAAAACAGAATCTCCTCTGACAGTCTGAAACATTTCACAAAGTGCCAGCAAAACTCACTCCAAGCTAAGCATGGACAACCATGGACCCAGCTTCACTAAGCACAGCTCTATTGCTTCCCTATGGCAAACTGCACTAAACAGTCTAAAGCATTGCTGAAACTTCCTTCTGCTTTTACTAGTGAGTGACATTTATTTTCCATTGCACTGCTGATTTCTTAACAAAACAGTGTCTGCTATCTCAAGGTCTATTTTTTCTCCCCTGATGCTTTACTGGTAACATCCCGCACCATTTGTCCTTCGAACTGGAAGCGCTAGTTCTTTAGCGCAGAGGTTCCTTCTGCCAATCACATTTCTCACGGACGAGAGCGCAGCAGCGAGAAGAATATTGGAGAAAAGGAAAAGCAGCAGATTCCACCCTGGGAGCTTTTAGGCTCCACTAGAACATTTTAATAAAAGCCTAACTATAAACCAGGTCTAGTAGTCACCAGACATCAGATGCACAGAAAGAGCTCAAGCCTGCTCTTCCCCATGCCCACAGCTTCCAACAGCTGTTATTCCTAAACACAAGAGCATTTCTGCTCTCTTTTTCTGACCATGTTACTATACTGCTGCATTCGCCTCCATTTTGTGCCGATATTCCAAGGAAGGGATTTTCGATCCCTCTCCCTAGCATGATCCACCAGACAAATTATGGAAGCCTGTAATTTACCACACCTGTTTACACTTGGTTTCTCCATAAGCCCCAGTTTATCCTTTTCCTCCTCCGAAGGCAGCTCAGGAGCTGGAGAGCACAACCAGCCCCAGCCAAGCTCTCCCTCATGCCCAACTTGACCCTCTCCAACCCAGCAGCATCCCGAGGATGCAGCACTCAGCGCCTCTCCCTGGCTTTTAACACTGCAGCACAAATCCAGGCATCCAAAAGGAAGGAATGACAAATCCAAGCTTTTGCTGGCAAAACACATGGCTGGGTTTGCGTCCCAAGCACTGGCTCTCACCACAGAGAGGATAGAGCCAATACTCCTCATCCAGGGATTTACATCTTTCTGTCAAACATCCTTCTCCAGTCAACTGAGATACACGTACAACAGGTGATGCATAACTTGATACAGACTTCTACAGATTTAGTACTTGAGGAAATACCACCTTCCTTTTAGCTGTATACACCAACCAAAAAGAGTCCAGAAGTGCAGATTTAGGCTGGAAACTTCACTGCTGTGGAAGGTGGAATGAAGCAGTTTGCCTGCCTACAGCCAAGGGTGCCCTCTGTACTGCGGGCACAAACAATAAACCTTGCACTTGGAGAGCAACACTGCCATCCCCCGTGGGGCCTAAAAGAAACTTTTAATTCACGCACAATCAGTGCAAGGAATGTCACCTTGACATCATGAGTTTTCTTCATGTTTAAATCCAAAAGCCAAAATTGCAAAGGTTTTCCCTGTTTTTTTTTTTTTTTTTTTTTTTTTAAACACTGCCTCTTGTTTTGCTCCTGTTTCTGGCACCACTGTCCCTTGCAGCATCTGAGCCTCTGCTTCCACAGGATGAGGGTGCCAATCCAGCAGCTTGCTCCTATCAAAGGGACTGGGTCTGCTCCCTCCTCCAAAGGCTTCCATCGGGATACCCCGTTCGCTCATTTGTAACGGCTCTGCCAATTTCTTTATGAACCTGTAAAGTTCTTTAAAGCAGAAGAAATTATACCTGCTTTTTTGTTTTTTAACTACATACAGGTTGGTTCTGCCACTTCAGCAAGCCAAAGTAGCTGCCCTGTGTGCTCAGGGACAATGGTAGCTCTTTTCAGAAGTCCAGAAAATGATGCTTTAAGAAAAACAATGGTAAAATGTCATTCTTTCACCACTTACAAAAATATCAACCTCATCTTCCAAAGAAGAGCAATGATCCGTGTCCTTTAAGAGGCAACTGTCTCGCAGTCCTGCCGAATATTGGGATTGCTTTAAGGCAGGAGCACAATTTGGACATAACCGAATTGGGTAGAAATGGCTGAAGGCATAATTGGGCTGGCAGAGCCTTTTTGAGTGGTGATGATGGAAAAGGCAGAAAGAACCTGTGTCAACTGATGAGCAAACAAGTCCCTGGCATGCTCTGAGTTCTACTGCAAAAACAAAGAAAAGAAAAGAGGTTTGGGATTTTTTTTTCCCCAGTGGAGCCCAACCCCAACATCCTGTTATTCATTTGTTAATCTTTAAGTTCACTTGACAGTAAGCAAAGTAAGAGTGATGTTAAGAGTGCCATGACAAGTTTGCTTAAATGCTTATTTTCCAAATCTTTTAGTTGCAAGCAATTATATTTAATCATATTTTAACACTAGGCAAACAGAGTGTTCACTCTGAATGTAAAGGGAAACTATCCCAAAGCCGAAAGAAGAATTTCTTATTCTGTAAATGCACTTGAAACATCCACTTATGCAGACAAGGTTCCTTTGCACATTCACAATATTCTACTAAATCTTAAGACACACACACACACTACCTACTGTCAACAAATGCAATTTCACATCACTGATGGAGTGCAAAGCTCCCTAGACAAATATGAGCATAAAGCTTATTTCCAGTACTTAATTGGAGCCTTCAGAAATAACAGATGAAGCTGGGAGCCGCTGTGATGAATGAAGAGGGATGCTCTCCTTTGAAAATTAAAGCCTCCTTTGTGGGTCAGGCTACATGTCTGTACAAGGAGGCACGGAGGCAAAGCCTGGGTGCGCAGCGGCACATTCGAGACAGCAGATCAGACCACGGCAGATTTAAGGCAAAAAGAAATCAGAGCTATGAAATCATGTATTTTTACTCATTCCTTCATTTACTGAAGGCATACACATTCTAACGTCTACCTGAAGCAATATATTCCCTCCCATGCATTCAGATTTGCCAGCTAGATGGTGTTTGCCACAGGCTGAAGCCACCTAGCACAGGGCACTGCCATAACATCTTTCTGGGACAAACCATAGCCCCCCCAAGGCCACACAGACATCCCAAGAAGTCTAGGGCCTAATTTGCCATTTCTTCATTACTGACCAGCTCGACAAACAAGTAAAATTTTCTTCTTTGGTATATTGTAACATTGCTTTAGCACAAACTTCTCATTTAAACTTCTCAGAATTTAAAATTTAACTATTCTTTTGAGACTACTGAATTTACACTCACAAACAGAATGCAAGCAATAATTATCTCTCTTTTTTTCACTGCCTTATCTCACATTTTGCATAATAACTACTTCCCATGGGAATTAGTTCTCCTCTTTACATGCTGATTTCTCAACATTGGTATCACAACTCCAAACACCAATCCCTATTCTTAAAATTTTAAGGCAAATGACAGGCTGCAGTAATCTAAATCCCTAAAGAGGTCCCCGTGGGTGACCTTGTTTCCATAATCAGGGCTCCAGGTCCCTCTTCATGGCTACAAAGGATTCTTTGACAACCTACAGAGCATCCCCTTCTGGTCTGTATTCCCCTATGTCAGGGGAGAGCCTGGCAAACAAGGACACACTGTTGTGGGTCATTCTGCAGGCTGTGAATATTTGGGGTCGACAGGAACGCGCGTGCACCGTATCCGCTGACAGAACAACTACATCTGCTCTGCTTTCTCTGAAATATTTCAGGTCAGGAAATAATAATAATAATAATACCTTTAAAAAGAGAGCACAGAATATCAGCCAGGATGAAAAATAACCAGGAGCCCAAACACAGAAGTGAAAATTAGCAAGTAAAGAGGAAGTATTAAAAAAATTAATAAAAATCAGAAGAGTAAGAGCACCTGCATGTACACAAACCCACTTTCATCATCTTCCCCAAACAGAAACATAGTACTTGATTCAAAATCAAGTTTAAGTTGTAGGGATTTGGTGAAAAAGTGAAGACGGAAGGTTTGTTTTCAGGATAATATATCTTTAAAAGCAAAATACAGCTAGAGATAGGTATGTATATAATCCTTAATACCCATTTTAATTTTTACTTAAAAAAAAAAAAAAGCTTTATTAGTCAGTGAGGTATTGCAGTTAACTGTCTCTGTATCACCACTGGGTCCCTTAGGGCCTCCAGAAACTTTAGAACAGGAAAGGGTGTTGATGGGTTTATTTTTCCTAACATTTAAATTGAACTTGCTTTATGTACCCAGAGTAAAAAATGCACTACTGTGTCAGGTGCCTAATTGTTATCTACTATCTACTGTCCTTACCAGTTTAAATGCTATTAAATGCTATTAAATGCTATAATCTTCATATGCTTAGCAGTAACTAAAAGAAAATGGGAAAAGCAATTTCTGTACCATGTTCCCCCAACCTTCAGCCATTTCAAGCCCATAAAAGCTTCCTAAAGAAACCAGCTGCACGGTACCACTTCATGCTTTGCCTTCCCTCCTTGTCAAAATGCACTGCTTACTAAGGAAACAATCTCAGGCTGCACGCCTGTCGTGCTTCTAAAACAAGGAGAAAACAGTTCAAATAAATAAATAAATAAACAAATTTTAAAGAACAAACCAATCCCCTTTCCCTACAAAGCCTGGGGACCTCTGAGCTCCTGGAGGTCTGTGAGACTGATCCACTGTTATACAAGGGGCTTGGAGAGCTTCAGCTCCTGTGAGCCTCCAACGTCCCGTGCCTGGAAGAGGCCGTGTTTGCTGCGTGCCGGGAGGCGCCGCCTTCTCCACGACTCCAGCTCCCCAGGGACAGCCCCAGAGCGGTGCTGCACACCCCCCATGCCGCACGCGCCTTCACACACTCAACTAACTGGAACTCACGCCAGGCACCTGAAGGGAAGTCCAGTTTTACAGGGACCAGCACTTGTCAAGACAGCAGTGGGTGCCCACTGTTACCGTGTTCAAGCGCATGAGACCTTTTGGAGCAGCACACACAAAACACTGCCTGTGGACTGCATATGCAAGCAAACATTTTTCACTCCAACAGCATGAAATTGTGGCTTTAAGCCTCGAAATACTACTGTTTCCTCAGGTCAAAACAGCTTGGTAAGTATTTACGATGATCTGTTTTTTCCCCCTCAGTCCACAGTGATCCGTGGATTTTAAAACACATGGCTATGTTTTTTTTCTAAAAGATGCAACGAAAAAACATGCCTCAATAGATTTGCTTAATGTCACCACACAGCATCATTCCGCTCCCATTTGCTATGCTTTGTGAGAACAAAAAGAACCACGAGCCTAGTCACCGATCTCTGTGAAGGCAAAAAGGCATGGGATGATATAACCCTGAATTAGAGCAGCAAGCTCTGAAGACATGAGCCACGTTATTCCCAAGGGAAGCTTGTGGCATATTCCACGTCTGGTACCTATACTGACACAGCATTCCCCAGCCACTCACTTTTTAGCTAAGCTGGGGAAACTAGACACCAGAAACCCCTCAGTCATCCTGTAACCTGGCACACCATCAAAGACCCCTAAATGCACAATTACTGTGCTTCACACCTCTACACTTTTTTTTTTTTTTTTTTTAAACTTTGTCTAAACAAAACCTCCACAATGGAATAAGAAACTTTCCAAGAGAAACTGTGTTTGACAGAAGATCAATGAGGCAGAAGGGCTGGAGGAAAAAAGCCAGAATTGTTCTGTTTACACCCTCCAAGCTTCTTAATGGCTCGCTGGTAAAGCTCGATGCCCCCTCCTTTCAGATCAGTATCTTATATTATTACTGAACTCTGAAGTCTGCGGTCGTCTTTAATCACATTAAAGAGTCTGCAACTGCTTATGCAATACAGAAACTTTACCAGGCTCTCTACAGTCATCCAACCAAGCTGCTGGATTTTGCCTTGTTGGCAATAATGCTCAGTAAAAATGCATAAAACCTGACTCACCATGTCACAAATCCAAGTTACATGTAAACATGAATAACGTACCAAATAAGCACCCAGCTGCTGCCTTAATGCATTAGCACATCTATAGATACCCGCACGCTTAAAAGGAGCTGCCCTAAACCTCCATTAAATAAAAAAGAAAAAAGCAACTTGTGAATGAAAAGGAAAACATAAGGCTGCCCAGAACTCCGAATCCTGCTACTCGTCACTCCCAGGGCTCCAATTGCATGACGGAGCCTTTCTAAGGAAAGGTCTTGTGTCAGTGAGCACATCTGAGACACACTCTGTTCTACCTCTCGCAGCACTACTGCTATTTTAAGCAAGTTTATCAGGGAAGGGGCAAGAAACTGCAACACACTAATCGGCCACTAGATTAATAAAATGAAAAGCCTACCGATCTGTATCATCTAGATTTTTTCTGTATCTGCTTTAAAATTTTTTAAACTATTGCTCATTGAACAGGTGAACCAAGAAATCTAGTGTGCCAGTCTTCCTGCCTGAAGCCTCCCAAATCTTTTTGTCTGTTAATGCTTTCATATCTCTGGGCAATGGCATATGTTTAGATTACACTGGAGACACAGCTCCTGGTTAATCAGTTTCTTGCAGCTAAATACCAAAGAACAGGTAAATTCTGTCTGACTGTACTTCAACAGGAGAGGTGATATTCAACCTCAATTTTCAATAAAATTTACAAGCAATTAGTCACCTTTGAAATGGCTGTCACCTTCCCTGTCAATATATTAGTACACTAAGAAACAGATATATTAGACAGATCATTCATTTTCTGTGGAAGGGCAACCTCTCTCCAGCCTTTTTCCTGACACCTGCTTTGCACCCTGATCTCCCATCTCCAACGGCTTGTTAGAAACAAAACCAGGGATTGTTCAGTGGGGCATTTTAAGCACTTAAAATGCAACCTCTTCTTCTTCTGTGCAGCTGAAAGGGGCACAGTGTTTGCCAGATGGTACAGGGCCTCCTTCCTCATTACAGCTACAGAACTGCAGTCAAAATGACCGAATTCTTCCAGTCGTACCAAAGACGACACTTACCATTCACTGCCTTGAGACTTCCGTTAATGCCATCACCATGTTGCCTCTTCTGTGCATTCTTGAACTCCTTGAGAGATAAATAAAGGACCTTCCGTACCACCCTCTCCTCTGACCATGGAATCCCATCACTGTCATCCTGAAAAACACGGGAGCGAAAAGGAATCATTAATTGTATGCAGCTAAAAAAGGAGACAAAACCCAAAAGCTTAACACATAACTATTTGTTTTTGATCAGAAAAGCAAAGAAGCTAAAGAAAATCACCATATAATAAAATTAAACCTAAAAATAACATACGTTAACACAAAACAGAGGCATTAACTCAGACCGTTAGGCCTTCTAATCCCCTTGCTCTGCTAATAGCAGTAGCCCCATACCAGGTGCTAGGCAGGAAATGAAAGTTATTTTTTAAATCCCTGTAATGAATCCCTCTGCCTCATGGAGAAATTTATCACAGGCAGGAAGTGCTCTCCCAGGCAATTAAGAAGAGCCAAAAAAAAAAAAAAAAAAGTAAAAAGAAACATTTAATTGACCGTTGAATAAAATTAAGAGGTAAGTTCAGAGAAACAACTTTTCTTCGCGTTTATGCCTCGTGGCTTAGTGTATTTATATAATAAGGCTACATTATCAGTTCTCTGCTTTAGTGATTTATACTTATTTCAGCATTACAATGTAGTTGATAACAATGAAGTTATTCTGAATTTATCTCAGTGTAAAGTGGAATTTGGCCCACAGGGCCTATGTTTTCTACTTTTATTTTTAGAAGACAAATGCTACGTTGTCAAAAGGCATCCAACTGCGTGTCACATTTAGTACTATCTTTAGTTAAAAGATTAATTCCCTGGCAAAACATTTCCCTAAAGCCTTTAGCATTCAAATAAATTAAGTCGGCAAACAGACATAAAGACATTAGAGAGATCAGGTGGGTCTTGGCTTTTTTTAAATATGATATTTTCATAAGCTCCGATTTCAGTATTGTCACAGGGTTTTCAAGTTGGCTATTTGAGTGTTCCCGCCCTAGGACTCCTCAAGGGCTACCTTGTGCCCAACAAGAGGATTAATGTTTCCAGGTGGACCTTGTTTCGGGGCACGTAAGGTGGCACACGCCACGAGGCGAGTCCAGGCTCTCCTGCATGTAAAGGAAGCGACCACCACAGTTAACTTAAAGGAAAGAATACAGAAAAGAGCCTGGCGTGACCTACTGAGAGCTTTTTCTTAGCTCCTCTAGTGAGATATTTAGGACTGGTAGATCAGATTCTGATCAATACCATTTCCCCTCCACCCCCAAACTGTATGACAAATTACTTGGCCAAAAAAGAAGAAAAAAAAAAAAAAACCAAGCAAACAGAAAACACAAAGCAGCCAATGCTCTGAAAGCAGCTCTCGTTTTGGCAGCGGGCTGCACGCTTCGCGCTAGGGACAATCTACCAGGCTTTGAACAAGGCTGCGCTTATGCCCGCGGAGCTCTGGAGCACGAGGAGCTGCACGCCAAGAAAGCAAACTTTGTAGCTCACCACCCGCAGCAACGGGGAAAAGGAAAAAAGAAAAAGAAAAAAAATCTTGTGGCAAGCACTTTAAAAGGACTAAGAAGCCCCGTTATTTTGTCATGAGGAGTTTGTACAACAACTTTGGCCATTTTGCTGCCAGCGCGGCTTCCACCCTAAGCAGGGCTGACAGTAACTGCTGGAAGTTGCAGCCTGCTTAATTTCCACGCGGGTGGCCAAAGCGGCGGCGCTCGCGCTCCCACAGCCGGCACGCGGCGCGAGGAAGCAGCAGCGGGATCCGCCGGCCTCAGCTCTCACCTCCGACGCTACATTAGAAGGTACGGAGGAAAATGGTCATTAAATCCTCAAGGAAACTGGGCTCCTTCAAGATATCGCTCAGTTACTGTATGTTACAGCCACAAGACACGCTGCCTTTCCTAGGCTGTGTTAAGCAAAGGTGTTCTCCCTCTAAAACACTAGGCCCAAAGTGGGAAAGCCACCCCAAGCCGCACTCCTCCTCCACCACAGCAGGAGCACGCGCTGCATCCCCAAAAGATCCACAAGTGGCAGGAAAGCGAGGGCCACCTACTGAGCACACTGGCTTTTGTGTTTTTTTTCTGCTAAAAATGCAGGCTGCATTGCAAGCACGAGGAGAGCCAAGGTGACTTCGGCTGCCGGCCCGGGTTGCTCGGAGAGCTCCGGCATCGTTGCTCCGGCAGCGATGGGCACACGGAGACACACGACTCACATCTCAGGTTCACTCAGAGCAACCACGCCGCTCGTCAGCCCGGCCCAGCCTCGCCTTGAGCAAACAGCAGTCACAGCTCACCAGGTAAAGCGGAGCTGGAGCCAGGGAGGACGCAGGCAGCGCTTGGGGCTATTTGTTTTGCTTTGGGTAAATACTTCAGCGGTGATTGTTTTATTGGAAAAGCCAGGACTTTGCAAGGTACCCAGATACTTGCAAGCATGTGTGTTATGAGTCAGCGGGGCTGGCGGGCTTCCAGCTCGCTCGCTGGGTCTTTCCCAAGCACGCATCTCCTGACCCCGTTCTGCGTGCCAGGTTGCAGAAAGCAGAACAGCAAAGCACAACCCCCCTCTTCTTCCTTTTCCCAGCGCCGAGACCCACGCTCAGTTAAGATCACTGGGGCACCCACTGCCCTAAATGAACGTGCTTTCATGGCTCAAGAGCCCCAAGAGAATCTTTCCTACAGATATAAAAAGGTCATTTTGAAGCAATGTGAAAAACAAACCACAAGTTTCTTCCCTTTCCTCAAGGATATTTGTGAAGGAAAACTATTTCAAAGGGTTTTTTCTTTTTTTTTTTTTCCCTCTCTGTGTTTAGCTAGCAACAAAACAAAAACCCTCCTTTTGCCTGAAAAACCGACAACACATTTTCAAAGCTCGCCCGAATTACTTCTCAGCTGCGGAACCAAAATGGAAATGCATGTTTACAAAACTGGAGACCCGCAACAGCGCCTGCCTTTTGGCTGCGCGTTATCAGCGGAAAGCAGCTCTACCTGCTTTCCCTAAAAAGGCAAGGCAGCGCTGGGAAGGAGAGAGGCAGCCGCAGGAAGCACGCGCTGGGAGCTGGGCGCAGTGGCGGGCACGCTCGCCCCCGCTAGGCAGGAGACACCCGCTCGCTCCTTCGCAAAGGCTGCTTCCTTGCGGGAAAGGCACGGGAAGCTCCTAAGAAAACGCCAAGTGCTGCTATGATATAAACACACGCGTTCCCCAAATGCATTAGCCAGGGGCTCTGCTGTGCTACAAAGTGCCACTGGCCTGTTGATGGCCCTGAGCACACGTCACACCCGCAGAGGCAAAGCCCCTACAGCCTGTAGGTGCAGCCCCAGGCCTGCCTAACTTGCAGGAGAGCGGGCGGTGGCACGATCAAGCTGCGCCAACGGTTGGTTCTCAGCAGAAACTCCCAGCAATAGTTTGAACTTTCAGTGAAATGACTTGAAACGAGACTCTGAAATACGCAAGCGAAGCTCCACAAATAAAAGACCATTTTGGACTTCTTACAACCGAGCACGCTCTTATGCAGACCTCTCCACATCCAAAGTGGTATTTTGCATGTCTTCTGCCTAGCATCAAGGTCTCGCCACTCCCTTCTCACAATAAAATTTGCACTTATTTAATATTTAACTTTTTAATCAAGTTTAACTATCCAGAGAGGATGTGGCAGTTTCATTTGGAACAAGCTGCTTGTAATATAGTGGTGAGAAAAAAAAAAAGGGGGGGGGGGGGGGGGAACACCAAAAAAAGCCTTGTGAATGGCTCAAGTTGATGAAGATTGATACGGCTTGGAGATTTGACATTATAGCGACTCATGCCTTCTGGAAAACATAATCTGTTCTCTCTGGTTTAGGAAAATAGGTCATGTTTTATAAATGTGCTAACTAATACAAGGAAAGGAGTTTTTTTTCTTTATTAATAGTGCTGCTACGACATCAAGTGCATTTGATAACTATAGTGATTTTTCCCTAGTACTCCCAGAAAATATTTCCAAAAATCTTGCGTTAGGCTATAGATCTTGCCCAGCAGCTTTTATGTTGATATGGCAGATACAACGTGAGGGAAAATGAAAATACCTCTTCTTCCTGCTTTTGCACTTCTCCTACAAGTCAGTCAGAGTCAGTTCCCAGCCTCCTGCTACATCTGGAATTGAACTTCCTTCTTTCAGGCTCAGTTCTCCCAAGAGCTGCATGGGAGAGCGCTGCTCTACTCGGGTTAGTGAGCCCAAGGCAGTTTGGAGCCTGGTGAGCTCCAACCTGCCCATGCAAGGATACATTACGGTTGAAATTTCCTACCCAAATACAAGTGACTAAGAAATGCCTCAGAATAGAAGGTTCTCAGAATTGAGGCATTAAAAAAAAAAAAAATCCTTACTTTAGCATCTTAGCCCTAAGACATAAAATCCTCTTAAAAACAGCGACTCCCCAGGCTAAATGCCTCTTTTACATAAACTCAGAGACCTTGGCTGTTTCTGCACGTCTAGAAAAGCAGTACTCAATACGAAACTAGTGAAAGCCTACAAGATATCAACTGCTTCCCTTGTTGGGCTGCCAAGATAAACACTTGAAGAAATGCTAAACCCAAACAAATTCAGACTAAAACGGGGCCGAAGGTTCCCTCATTTATCAATTTGCAGCAGAATTCCGGCTTGCATCAGCCCCCCTCCCCCCCCCAACAGCAGCTACTCCCAAGCCGTGACTTTCTTAAGCCATGCTTAGGAGCTAATCAATCATTTTACATCCCGAACGCAGGAGATTGGCGCGCTAATGGGAACTGGCAGCGTGCACAAGAAGCCACAAAGGGCCCAGGGTGGCGGAGCGCGGCGAGGAAAAGCCGTGACGGCAGCAGATAATATTCAGGCTCGGGGAGCAGTTTTCCTAATCAGCTTAAGCAAATTCCCCTCCGGCGACCACGGGGGACGAGCTGCCCCCAGGCCTGGCGCCAACGTCAGCCCTCGGACCCGCTCGGCTACAGAAACTGCAAGAAAACCGTCTCGCACCAAGACAAGGGGAAAAGAAGAGTTGTTTTGGGATGGAGCAGCTCCCACGGCGCTGGCTGGATGGGAGCATGGAGAGGGCTGCACGGGAAGGGAGAAGGCGCAGCTAGTGCCTGGCAAGGTTGCCTCTTCTGCTTGAATACGGCTCTAAGTCGGTTCATGCTTTGAATCGATGAACACGTCCCTTTTTTGACATGTTTTCTGCAAAGGGGAATGTCTCCTCATATGCAAGTGGAATGATCACTAAGAGGGTGTGCGCCTATAAAAGTAGGTGCCTCCTGCTTCGAGACCAAAATCCATAATTCAAGCATCATTTCTCATGTAGGTGGACAGGTCTAAATCATTTCTAAAAAAAAAAAACTATGCCTGATTTGGGGGGAAACAGACACTCTCACTTGAGTCCTAACTTCATCTAAGTGCCATGAACTAATGCAGACTTATCTTTGATTACAGCCTCCTGCAAACTCCAGCTGAAATTGGATGAGAAACTTCTGCCGAGAAACAATTTATTACATAACGCAGCTCTGACAGCCTGGGTTTCTGGCCACCAACTGAGCCTTTATAAAAAGGCGCTGGGCAGCTGCCAAATCAGCGCTTTGAGCCTTGGCATGTCAGACATCTGAGGCAGTAGTCAAGGCAGCCACATGCACGGTGACATCCCCAGCCCTGCACTTTTATGGTTAAACGCTACAGCCCAAGAACAGAGCAGTACGAGCCATTAAACACAAAGGTAAAAGTCTCCTGCAGCTGTTGATCTGACAATTCTGATCACTCTGCAGAAGACCGAGAACCACAGCAGGGTTTTCTTTTCAAAGGCCTGGTATTAATTTGAACATAAAAGTAGCTTATTAAAGAGAGACAGAGGGAGAAGCGCGTAACAGCAGCCAGCTCCAAAAGTCCTTCGCGTTCCTCGTTCGAAATCGCTGCACAGAATTTAGAAGTTTCACTTTTCACACGACCTTACTGTCTCCAGCAGGAACCAAAGAGTCTCCAGCAAGTGCACCTTCGGTATCCTCAGAAAACAACAGTTCAAGAAAATTACAATTTAAACGTATTTTTTCTAATTAGTTCCATTTCTACTAACTCATAATTTTATAAGGCATTTAAGTTCCATTATGCAACTATGTGGACAAGGTCCAATCAAAACCAATGCGTTTTGCAATTTAGAGACCTGACATTAAGACCTATAGATGTAAACTTCCATATGGCTAATCCAAGCTTCCATATATTGCTCATTACCTAGAGATGCTTTTCACCCACAGACACCATGCCCGATTCACCCATTTGTATGTGCTAAAGTAATGCCACAGCAGTAGGGAAAAAAATAAAGACACACACAGCAGGTTATCAACCTGTCTTCCTGCTATCCAAAGGGGTACCAACTTCAAAGGAGATTTTAATTTTTGTCACCCCATGCTGTCTGAGGGGTGTCCATCAACCGGCAACGGAGAGCGTGGTCCCCTCTCTCTACCAACCCTTGTGCCCAGGGGCAGGGACAGAGATAAACCTAGTGCTAGAAAGTCTCTCTTAGGAGACTGAGGTCTCATCTGCCCAACTGACCTGAAGCAATTTTGCCATGTGAGATTTGGGAGAAAAAATAAATAAATTAAAAAACAGTCTGACTGATACAGGCTCTTGGGATTCTGACACCACATTACATGGACAATATATTGCTTTTCCTCAATTGACTACTCAGAAAGCAGGACTTTATCAGACACCTTTTATCCTTGCTTCCATCCCTACCTGGCAGAATATCCTCTAAAGCTGGGAGCAGCAAGCTAAACTAAGCCAATTTAAGAGGACACACGAGCAGGCTTTTTCTAGTGTTAAGCTCAAGGTGCTTTCGGATCACCTCAGTCATATCGGCGAATTTTCTGCAGGAAGGTTGGCTCTATAATCAAAGGAAACCTACAGTCAGAAGTTTTCCCAGGCTCCTGCTTCAGGCATAGAACTGAAGGCATTTGAATGCCCAACTACTACCCAAACGACGGTATTTCAGCAGCAGGAAAAAAAATGAGTCGGTGCTCTGCGCTTTGCTTTGGGTTCAGCTCCCTCTCCCCTCTACTCTTCCCCAATCGAGGGCAACATTCAAACTTTACTCGAGTTATTAGAAGCACATCAAAGAGTATTAAGCTTTTAAGTGCACTAATTGACATTTTAGCACTTCGAAATCCATCTCTGTGTTCTATCACGCAGTTTAAGGGATTTGCCTCTCCCTCCCATTAAGTGCCCCGTATTTTAGCGGGGAGAAGGGGATTTTCAAAGCTTTTTTTCCCCCCTCAGAGAGAATTTTAGCGAATTCGGTTTACAAATCTAACGCACTTCAAAAAGTAACACATTTCACAAATTTAAGAGCTCTTCCATAAAAGCTGTAAATGGCATCGCAGCTATAACTCACAAGCTTCTAAGCTCCAATGAATCCTGCAGCTGTTCGGGCACGCCAAAGCCAAATCATTGTTACCTTCACACTGCCCCAACTGAAAAATGCACCACCACATTCCAAGTCGGAAAAAAGAATAAAAAGGAAAAAAAAAAAAGAGGGAAGAAGAAACACCCACTAATGACTTCACAGCTTCTTTATCTCCTCTTGCAAAGCTAGAATAAGACAAAAACTCGACTCGCAAGTGACACATGTTCTATATTCTCCCGAACAACCTCTGAGCCCGCTGCCAGATCCACATTCCCCTCTGCAGGGGCTCCAGTTTCCCGCACATCCCACTCTCCAAAGACTCGTCTCCCTGACAGCAGGTCTGGACCTTGTTCTGTTGCTGTTGCGCACCAGCATGGCCACCTTCTGTGCTGTTACAGAGATCCTCGCTTGGGCCCGATATTTAAGGCAGTAAGGAAGATCAAATTAAATTCTCGAGGTTTCGAGCCCTTCCGTTCCCCGTTAGATCTATTTTGGGGCTGGAGGCTGCCAGTCACCCCCACAGAAATCTGCACGCAAAACGAGTCTTTTAACAGGCTTGTTTATGTCTCCTGCAGCAACCAAGAGCGCAACACCATGAATCTAAGCAGCACTACAGCATGCAACAGAAAATTCAAAAAGCCCAGTATTAAACCAGCGATAAACCTGCTGCTCCCCGAGCCACACAAAAAGAGGGCAGGATACAACACGTGAAAGCAGAAGCA
Source organism: Nothoprocta perdicaria (assembly GCF_003342845.1). Classification (NCBI taxonomy): domain Eukaryota; kingdom Metazoa; phylum Chordata; class Aves; order Tinamiformes; family Tinamidae; genus Nothoprocta; species Nothoprocta perdicaria. The sequence continues at coordinate 1,907,590 of NW_020455721.1, forward strand.
GCCAGGTTAAGAGCAGGATTATGCTACACATTTGGGGGCGAGAGGCAAGCAAGAGACATTAGTTGTCCTTCTTCAGGAAAGAGCTTTGAAGCAAACACCCATCAAAAGAACTGAGGGCAGAGTTTGATGACACAGAGCAGACAAAAATTGATTGTTTTCTCCCAAAGACGGGAAGAAAAGGCCATCATTTAAGAATGCAGGCTTTAAGATTACATGGGAATTTAGATCTTTACTGGTATCAGAAAGAAAAAAAAGTGGGCAATGCACAGCATTCTCTTTTTTGTGAGTGGGATTTATAGAAGGCTGCATGTTGAGATGAGGCAGTTGCACTACAGGAGTCCGCTGTCTTCGCCCCCTACATTTTTTCCTCTAGTAGAGTTCAGTTGAACTCTTTCCCATATTTATCACGTAAGGGGGGACAAAGTCCATTTGCCTCAGGGAATAGGCACCCCCATAGTTGAGCAGCGAGCCTAGCACACCAGTAAGGCATGTCTAGGATGCACATTACCAAACTCAGCCAAAATTTACTGGTATGCCTTTGCTACTGTGCTCCTTTAAACCTTTCACCTCTTAAACTATGAGTTCAATGTCAGATTATAAACATCATAAAAGCTTGTAAAACCCAATCATAAAACTGCCAGCTCATTTCCAGATTATTTGCTCTTAGCCTTGCAAAAACATCAGGAGCGGTGTTAGACTTGCATCACCCCCAGGCGTGTCTCAACTCTTCTCCGTTTGCATCACTTAAGGTCACTGCAATGGCCCTGGTGGTGTCACTGGGCCGGGTCTGCGTCACAGCTGCACCGTGGTCCGTGACCCATTCACAGAATCACAGGGTGGTTGAGGTTGGAAGGGACCTCTAGAGATCATCCAGTCCAACCCCCCTGCTCCAGCAGGGACACCCAGAGCACCGGGCACACGGTGCTATCCAGGCGGGTTTGGAAGATCTCCAGAGAAGGAGACTCCACTGCCTCCCTGGGCAGCCTGTGCCAGGGCTCTGGCACCCTCACAGTGAAGAAGTTCCTCCTCACATGGAGATGGAACTGCCTGTGTTTCAACTTGTACTCCTTACCCCTTGTCCTGTCACTGGTCACCACTGAAAAGAGCTTGGCCCCTTCCTCCCTACATTCACTGTGGAGTCCATTCACACTGTGGGAGTCTGTCCCTTCACTGGCATCACGTAGCAGCTTTCAGCATGGTCCCGCAGGAGAAAAGAGGTGGCATTTGATAATTCAGGCAGGGATTCCTCTTCAAGCAGCCCCATCGGCCCCCCAGTTCCCCGGGAAAAGACTGTGACTAGATGGAAGCAGCCTGTTAGCTTCTCTGCGAGAAGATATAGCTCAATAAAAGGAAATGCTCACTGGGATCCAGGCAGGGCAGAGATTATCATTAGAAGTCTGAAACATCCCAGGAACGGCCCAAATCCTGCTCAGCAGAGCATCAGGCAACACTGCAGTAAAGTGAGAGCTCTATTGCTGCAATCAAGCCTGTGACTTGCAGAGGAGACCCTGCCCACCCCACCGACAGCAAACCTGCTCTCACTCTCCGCTTGAAGCGCACATCAGAGCACTCCCTGGCTTTGGCTCTGCTTGGCATTTGCAGCAGGGAAAACGAGGCAGTCGGAACAGGGTGGAAAAGAAACCAGCAGGACATGGTATCCGCTTTTACAGTCCAGGGAGAAAGGAGATGGCAGCCAAGAAGCACCCAGGCAAGTTTAAGAGCTGCGTTTGTTTCCATGTGCCCTTCATCGATTTTACTGGTTTGTGAGTTCACTCGTGAGTAATCCTGCACAGAGGGGCTGAGTGTTGCGAAGGGTGGGCAAGGCAGAAACACCCACCCAGGGAGCTCAGAAACACCCACCCAGGGAGCGCATCTCCTTCCACACCCGCCTCCCTCCCCAGCCAAACAAGCAGAGAGACTCGCGACTCTGTGGGGCACCAACCATCTTTCCTTAGGGAGTCCCCTTCCCTTTGTATTCCCTTTCCCAGCCTCCCTGAGGAGGCAAGGAAGACAGCAGGCTGGCAGCACGGACACTCCCCGACACAGACAGGCATGAACTTGGTAGCTCCGCTTGGCTACCGAAACTGCCTCGGATGCCCCGGGCACGTGGCAGTGTTGAGTCACGCTGCGAGATCGCGGCAGCCCCGAGCGCAGCCGCGCTTCACAGGATAGAGGGGATTGAGCTGAACGTGCCTCAGAGAGTGGATTGGGCAGCATCCTCGTGGAAAAAACACTGGCGTGACTTACTAAAATGCCCCTGCAACCTGGGGGACCCGCTCCTCCCCACTACGCTAGTGTCCCGGCCACCACGTTTGGGCATACAGATGTAGCAGCAAAGCCACAGCTTCATCAGCCACTGTTTTCACAACACAGATTTCAAATATTAAGCACTTATTGAAGACTTAGAAGTTACTGTGTAAATATTTGTACTATATTATACTGCTAGCGCTTCCTCACCAACTGTAGAATTTTTAAATCTATCTCGTGTGATAAAGCTTTATTTACATATCACACTGCTCTCGATATTCAACAAAGTGAACTGACTAAATTTACACCAGCTCCATTCAAATAGTACATGTCAGGAAAGAGCAATGCCAGTTTTCTTCTCCGGTACGTGTCTAAACTAAACCACAGACAGACCGGCAAAGAGCTAACATCAATCTCGCAGAAGCCCTTTTAACGAGGCACTAACAGTCATGGGAAAAAACACGGAGAAAAAGCACCTTGATCTTAAAAACATCTCATCACTTTTGCTTCATTAATGGCAAAATGCAGTAATTTTGCTAATTACTCCAAATAGAGAGTCTTGTCTCTGCTTATAGTTTTGGAAGCCTGAGTTGCCCACTCGGGCCCCACACACACTGGACTATTTTACCAGTGTTTTGAAGCATTCCCAGGGTGTTAGGATGCCCGCAGGCAACGCAAACAGCCCCAGAGGACAAGCAGCTTCTAGACTCTAATCTGGGCCCAATCCACGCATTCTGTGGATCCTGATCCACAATGGAGGGCAGAGACGGATAGTAAGGGAAAGGCAGCGCTTCATTCCCCCCCCCGTTCCACAGCAAAGCAAAGGCACTAAGGGTGGCACTAGCTAACAAGTGCAGGGTGGCACTAACAGGGTGACCAGTGGGCCAGATTATCGCCCCCTGCTCCGTTACAAGAGCAGCACGGTGAGAAGCTGCTCACACAAGCAGCTGATGTTCTCTCTGTAAAGCACCATCAGGATGTCAAGAGCAGGAAATGCAGAGTGCCATTGTAACTCGCAAACAAAGCATCTTATTGGGGAAAAACTTCTAAAAAAAAAAAATTGAAATAGTTTTTATATTAGGCATCCATTAAGAAACAGGTCATCAGTAGCCTCCACTCAAAACAAAGAAGTAAATAAAAAGCAAAAAAGGAGAATTATGGGGCTCCAATTAACAGTTGGTACCGAGCTGATCACCACATCCTCATTGAGAAATCTGGGTGTCTAAAGAACCCGCTGTATTGAAAAAGCCCTGTAGTGCCATAGCCTGCTTACTGACACTGAATCCAAATTGCAGAGTTTTTATTTTACATACAGAAGATTTTCTCTCCAATAAATGCAGATAGACTTGCACAATCATATGTTAAAGAGAAAGAAAAAAAGAAAGACAACAGAGCTGAAGTTGCATGCTACCTTTCACCAGCCCCACCAGCTGCAAATACGCCATCAATTGTCTGTTCAGTACGTGCTAGGAAAGCAGAGGAGGCTGCTTAATAGCAATTCTCTTGATTTCTTCGTGTTTACTTCAGGCTTAAGAAAAATGGCCATGAAGGAGGAAGATTTCTCTTCTCCCTTTTACAAATACCCTTGTTTCCTATTTCATAACAAGCTCTTAAGCTCATACCAGGTTTACAACTTCGCTAAATTTAAAACGTTATGGAAATTGGAAAAACAAAGTACAAATGGAAAAAACAGCCAGAATTTTTCCTCAATCCTGAATATGAACAGTGCAATACTAAGAAAAAGTATATCCAAACATTTTGTATTTGTTACTAGTAAGCTAGGCTTCCATTAAATATGTATGTATGTTTTGGAGAAACATGTCCCTGCTTCCACAGAAAGACCCCTCCCATAATAATAATAATAATAATGGGGCAGAAAGCACCTATTTTTGTCCATTGACTTATTCAAGAAAACTCAAACGTCACTTTTGTACAATCCTTCATCCACCTTTACACACACAGACTCATGTACATGCAAAGAAAAACAGGGCTTCCCTTGGCACACGGGCTCCAACGTCTCAAGTTTTAGGTTTCTGCATTTAGGTCTTTTATAGCTCATATGCATATACATATATTTTTATGTGTGTGTGTGTGTGTATACACACACACATATATATACACACACACACATGCATATAGCTCATATGCCTATTAAAATGCAGCAAACTCAGCCCAACTGGGGCAACCTGCTAGCTCAAATCCAACACTGATAAATGAGCAGCGTTTTTGTCAGGCAACTGTCTTGCATTTTCTCCTTACCACTCCAGAAATGTTAGTAATACAACAATTACTTAGCCATACAGATTTGCGGTTAATAAAAAGACCGTGCTTTGAGTGACAATATCTACTTTGCCCTCGCAGAATCAACTCTCATTCCCCATAAATAAATGTTATTATCCCGGAATTGAACTCTTGAGTGGTGAACTAGTAGCTTGCTTGCTTTGATACATTAAGTGCTTTACATTATGGATAGATCCACTGCCCACTCAATCAAGAAAGGTTACCAAAGTAATGCTGTAATCTTATTTAGATTCTCCAGTATTTATTTAGCTTCTACAGTCAGGCTTGGATAGCTGGGGAAAAAAAAAAAAAAAAAAAAAAAA
>NW_020455721.1:1912444-1932037 GCF_003342845.1 Nothoprocta perdicaria
AAAAAAAAAAAAAAAAAAAAAAAAGTGCAAGAATAAAGCTGAGACATTTAAATGTGGAAAGTGAAGAGAAAATATTGACTTCCTACGTTAGGGAGCAACAGTTTTACTCATCAAGCTCCTCAGCTAGAGCATCAAAAACATGGTGCAAAAAAATGAAGAAAAAAATCAAGATGCATTTTGAAAATGTAGTTTAAAAAAGGCATGAAAAACTAAACACTGTAAATGGCTTTTCAAAAAAGACTATACGTTCTCTTCATACATTCGACACTCAGTCTCCTTGGTTAGAAATTTACCTTGGATCCTTTATCAAAAATATATGCACATCATCAAGGCAATAAAAGAGCGGACAAAAAGGCATAAAACTAAAATTCAAAAATCAAACATTCCTCTTGCTCCCTCTTCTTCCAATTCTGGCTTCTGTGTCTGGCCATGGATGATAACAAGGTAAGATCCTCACAAAAAAAAGGCTGCTTCCTATGACAAACACAACCCTTACTCCTCTTACAGAATTGGTTTCTGACCTGAAAACTGCATTCGCTTGGAAATGAGGATGAGATGAAAACGAAAAGCTCAACATTCACCTCCAGAAGGAGTGAACAGAGGTGGGCAATAAGAGTAGTGGCCTTTAAGAGAGAGAACTGATGCTGACGTGAAGAGTGATGTTTCCTCAGACAGAAGGAATGAAGGAGCATGTAATACGTCAAGTAAATCAACAACAAAAAAACCCACCAAACTGACAGATGCAGAAGAGCTGACGTGAGGCTTCACTTTAAGCAAAGCACAAATCTGGGGAAGGATTCCTACCTTGGATCCATCATCAGCTGCTGCTGCCCCCTGCGCACAGCGTGTTGGAAGAAGTGCGCCGAGCGGGGAGGTGGTTCAGGGCAGGGATGGCTGCACGGGAAGGACACTTGGTGCTGCACATGCACCCAACTCTCCTAAATGCTCATTTTGGAGCACACAGGCCTGCTCCTCTCCTCTCCCTCCGCAGAGCTCCCCAGCGGGCAGCCCCAAAGGCCAAGAGGGTGGCGGCTCCAGAGCCGCCGCTTCCAGAAGGTTCCGCGGCAGGGGTGAGGAAATGGCTGCCTTGCCCAGTCCCCGTATTGCTACTGCTACGTGGAGCTGGAAATAAAGCCGCTGTAGGGGTCTGAAGGTGGTATCAATTTGTAAATTGATTTTTAAACTGAGAGAGAGGGTCAGAGCATATAAAAACTACAGGAACAGTGAAAGAACCTGGTCACCTTGCCCATTCCCCACCAACCAAGGGTTGCTGTACTAGCACACACGTGTCTGGCCTTAAATTACTGCAGAAGCACAGGTGCAGACCCTGCCCTCGCCAACTCAGGGGGGTCGTAACGCTATGAACGTCGCAACTTCGAATGGACTGGCCTCATTTTTGGTGTGTATTTGTCTAAACCCAACTCGCAATAACCATTTTTTTCCACCCTGGCTCGCAGGCTTCCTTTCCTTCTCACAGAAAGAGGGTGCAACTTTAAAAATGTTACGTCAAGTTTCTGAACGAGACGGCCAAGTTTTACAGTCCAAATTTTTACAAAGAGAGGCTTCTTTTTAAATTATTTCTGCATATTCTGATATTGACTCCTTTCCCCTTAACAAATAAGGAAAAGAAGAGTTATGGGCATTATTAGTTCCTCCAAGAGGGCACAAAATTAGGGCTAGGTTAGCAGAAGTGCAGTGGGCTAGGGCTAAGCTGCATCTACCTCCATGTCTTTGGTAGAATAAGCTATTAGGAGTGCTTTGTTTTTTCTCCCCCCAAATAAGTGATCAAAACAAATCCATCACAACAGTGATATGCTATTTAAAATGTGACATCCTTTTGGATCAAAGAAACAGGTCACTTTGCAGCTCACTGTGAAATCTAGACGGAACTGGAGACTGAATCCGTGCCTCAGAATGTCTGCAGGACAACGTTCATAAAAGGGGTATGTAAGAGAACCTGTGCCCATTCCCGAAAAATACCACTGTCACAGTCCCCACGTACATACTTTTGAAATTGCACAGCTGTTGTGGTGAGCCAGTTTCTTAACAGGATTTTCTGTAAAAATCAACTAAGCAAAACTGCATGCTGACATAACACACACACAGAAGCAGGGTGGAAGAAAGTGCTAGAGAAACAGTTCTCTTCAAACTGTGGTCTGGAGAAAGGAGACCGTACGTGTTCACTTTCAGTGCCATGAGCACAAGAGTGCCAAGTGACACCCGCGTTTGGGATTCAGAGCTCACTGCCTGCTTCCTAGCTCTCCCAGCAGTCAGCTGCATTTACAAGAAATTTCAATATGTTGTAAAAATGCTCATGGTATTTATTTAAAAAAAAAAAAAAAAAGAACACACCTTTTCAGCCATTTTTTCCACTTACGATATGTCCAAAGAAATGATGTATTTCATCAATATCAGAAAGGAAGGATACTTAAAAGTAGTCAGACTAACAATGGACTTTCGGCAATAAAATACTGCAGATTCATCAGTGATAACTTACCATAAACTCAAGGATGCAAAGAGATAGCAACCCAGAAATAAATATTTTCCCCCTTTTGAAATTAAGACCACTACATTCAGTGTCATCTGCTGAAATGCTTAAGCAATTCACAGTAGGTCTTATCTGAACTAAGCATTTCTGCAAACTTCAGCTGCAGTCTTTTCCCAATCATTTTACCAAGAGAACAAATATTCAAAATGTCTAAAAAATGCTTATTTGACCTTTAACATTACAGATAAGCAGCTGAATCAGTCAACTTCCTGATTTGAAACTTGGGCAAATTATTAGTATACTATAAAACAAAGAGGCTAAGTAAAGGCAGTGGGAAACTTTTCACAAATTACTCTTTATTATATAAGCTACTTAGAAAAATATAACTTAAAACCTAGTAATGGCGGAAAAACACAGAACGAGCTTTTCTAAATCGATGGCATCAACAGAAGATGAGTCAGGCAGCACAATTAACAACTGAATTATGCATTAATAAATGGACTGTTTTCTTGGAGAACTGACCTCAAAACAGTATTTGAGAGGGTAAATAGCATGACATAATCATGGATTGTCTCCAAATAAAAGAGCTGGTTATTAACAGGACTGTAAGTGAAGCAATCAATTGAACAGTGTGGTTGGAGAGATGAGCCAAAGATCAGATGGATTTAAAGGGGAAATAAGGACATCAGCCAAGGCCAAAGAGAACAAGAAATTAACCGTTACCGGTGTCAAGCTCTCAGTCCTTCCTTCTGTTCCCCAATTTCCAGTCCCTTATTGCAGCCATTCCCAGACAGCAACTGTTCAAAAAAAGTCCTACACAAGCTGGTTTCTTGCTGCTACTCCTGAACGGAGGTCAGAAAAGCTCACAACAAATCTCTTTTTCCTTTTGTGTTAGAAATGCATTTGACTTCTGAGAAAAGGCAGAACAGCAACGTAGTCTAGCTTGAGGACTGAGCTGACATCCAACCAGAAGCCTACAGATCCAAATAGCTTTGAATTTGGCTAATTTCTCTTTCAGACAGAAACCAAGTCCACAGAGATCCAGATGTATGGAAAAAGCATTCACTCACCCACTCCAAGTAATTCTCAATTTGCTTCTTGCACTCTTAGCTGAAAAAAACTCTGAAACAAACCTTAAAGTACGTGTGTATAACCAAAGGGATCGCAGTGGGATGTGATGCCATAGGCTCCAGTCTCAGTTACCAAACTACCACCTATTTTGAGAGTCCACCAAGGGCTTGTACTCTGGTTCACCCAGACCAAAATCCCTACTGCTGCATCTTCGTGTGTTTTATTTTCTTTCAATTATTTACACCTCTGCTGCTCAGTTAAAGCCAAGTGCAGGTAACACCTATCCATGCTGAAATCACACCTTCATTTTATTATACAGAAACACATCATTACAAATGCAGTCAAGTCAGGAAACGCGGTTACAACAGTCCCATCTCCCGTGTAAACAGGACTGTAAATCAGGCCCTGCAATCAACCCTGCATTTACAAAAACACTTTTGAGATCCCATCTACACTTGACTGGAACCATGATCCACTCAGATAGGAGACTCTCAAACTCAGACACAAAGACTTAAGACGGGAGATTGGCTCTCACACTCGAATGAAAAACAGATGGGCTATAGACGCACTCAGAATAGGCCAAAACACACAAGAGGAGCCAGAGCTGCGTGAGCTGTAAGAAAAATTAGATAGATCCAAGTGTCTGCAAATCTGATTAAACCTACTGCCCCTGATTATAGCAATGCAAAGAGATTTCTTACTGTGGAAACAGGACTGTTAGAAACGCAGAAAGAACCAGTGAAGAACCGATTTTGCGGTGCAGTTTCTACAATTCTCTCGTAGCTTATAATTGCTGAAATATCAGTGGCAATAGCAGAATAAGGCACAGATATCTATGTATGCAGCTCAGTGAATTTTGTGACATTATCCCTCGCTGAATAGGTGAACGTCTCTCTATGCGGCACTGCCAGGCTGCACACTCACGGCTCCTGGATTTCTGCCGCTGCTCCCCACTTCCAGAGTCCTGCAACTGTGGGAAAGACCAACCCACACACCAGCTACCACACACGCTAAGCACTTCAGCAGCCGGGGGGAAAAGGCTTTTGAGCCTTTTAAAATTGGAAGGCATATGCATCCAAAAAGGTGGAGGATTTAAAACTTATGGATCCTGTGAAGTCATGGCAAAAGTCAGGGTTATTTTAAGCATTCCAGGATTTCACTTACAAGGGTGTATAATGCTCTTAGGATGTCAAGGCAAGTGGATAAGGTGGATATAGTTAAGCACTTCAGCAGAAAGGCTGGAATGAAGAAGATAAGTTAAAATTATATTCTTCTGACTGTATACTTAGTAGTAATGAACACAAGGGTGTTGGGTTTTTTTGAAGAGAGGAAGGATGGAAAAGAAAACCCCTCAAAAAAACCCAAAAAGAAAACCCCAAAAGTCACAGTAATGAATTAAGGGAACACCAGATACACTGTATCTGCCCTTACAGTAAACCATAAGAAATATGTTCCATAATCAACTTTACATTAAGGAAAACACATACAAGAACAGAGATAGAGCAGCTACGTGTTTAATCAGAGAGGGGAACCTAAATGGTCCACACATTCCTGTAAAAGCCAATGCATCCCCAAAGACACCTCGACTGCAACACACTGCATCTCTGTTACTCCCAACCACACTCAAAACACTCTCTTACGGCTTTCTATGTTCACATCCAAGAGCAGCGTTTCCTTTAGTTCTGCATGAGATGCAAGAAAGGCAAAGAGGAGCTCAGCTTGGGGAAACCTGCTAATGCTTTTATTTTATTCTTTGTCTCTGGGAGTGTTACTCTGCAGAGAGAACTTTTGTTACGTATGGTTACAACCACTGGAAACCCTGCGCACTTCTGTACTTGGAAAACCTCAAGATGTTGGCAAGGAAACACAAAAGGATGCATAAGATTAAAACCAGACGTGGAAGTTGAAAATTGCTTTTTGAGTTACTTGCAATTTTTTTCCCCTCTGTTTAGCTGATACAGAGCTGCAGTCTGCAGAAAAAAAAATGTTGGCATTTTCTTCACAGGCCTAATTTCCCTTTATGGTATCCTTCCTTTCATTCAGCTGTTCCACAGGAGTTACTCTTACGTCTGGCAAGCAAAGACTTATAAACTTTGTCCAAAACTATGTTTTTAAAGCCAACAATGCCAGAATCCAGCTTTATTTCTGTGACATTACTTCTCTTCCTTTTCCTCTCGTTCTTTTAACATAGCCTTTACATTAGGCTATTTGCTCGAAATAGAAAATATATTTCCAAAGAGGATACATTTCATCTCCAAGTTTTTCTTTACCAATTCACTAAATTAGGGTTTTTTTTTTACAAGGTATTAACCAGGAAAGCATCATTAGCTAGATGGCTGGGTTAAAAAGGAAAGACATCTGGAATCAGCCTTCTTCTTCTTCCAGCAGTATTCAAAATTTTCCCCAAGACTTAATACCACCAGGAACCACTTTATTGAAAATAACACAAACTAATACTTTTTTTTTTTTTACTTTTTTTTTTTTTTTAAATTCTCTACCATCTAATTTCTGCAATGGCAAAACGCCACAAGGAGATCGCTAGAAATTTCTATTTCAAACATTTCCCTGAGCCTATCTGTGGGTTTGATATCTCTGTAGCATGTGGATATCAAAGATTCTAAGAGCAGTTGGAAGGTAAATAGCACTGCTTGTTGCATGCTATAGCAGTAAGCTCAAAACACAAAATGAGTTGCATAATTGTCCCCAAGTCAGACCACAAGTTGTAAAAAAAATATATTTTTTTAATAAAAATTGACTTGTCTTGAATCAAGTTTGGGATGGTGAAAACATTTACAAAATAGTAGTGCTTGCTACTGGCAGTTGCATTTTTTTGTCCTCACAAGAACTAGACAGAACAAACTCATCTACCTAATGACACAATCTGAACTAGTTGCAAAGAGAAGAGGTGATAAATAGATTTTAATTTCAGCCTAATGATTCACAGCCTATGGCCCCCAGCTAAATCCACCCAACCAGAAAGGTTATTCATTTTAGGCACAACAATTTCTACCCTGCTTGACAGGGTTGTCCTTACTTAGCAGCCCATGAAACAAGCAGGACAAATACACTTATCATTTTAGTATAAAAACCTTGGGGATTCATTGCTTAAAATAATAAAAGACTTTTTTTTTTTTTTTTTTAAAGAGGCTTTCTACAATTTGATTTACTTTACTTTAAAAGAACATGGTTCGAATATTCACATTCTTGCATCTGTCTGTGACACATTCACTTCAGGTTATTTTCCCATTCCCAGGGAGACAAACTATGCAGATTATTACTTTTCTCTCAGCCCTGAACTGGTGGTATGGTATGGGGCTGTAAATCCAAAAAAAAAAAACTTCTGCCTCAAATAATGAACTTAAACCTTTCCATTCAGTCCTCTTCTCACTACAGCTGTTTCTCTTACCACTCCAGCTGTACTTTCTTCAGAGCTGCAATATGATGCTCTGGTCTGGAAAAGCTTAGAATTATTATTTTATTTCTTTCAAAGAGAGGTCGAGGAGGTGGTCCTGACAGCAGTAACAATACCAGGCTGCAAGGATTCTTTCTTTTTCTTTCTTTCTTTCTTTCTTTCTTCCAAAGCGCTAATTCTAGACGAAATGCTGATTGCTGAGCAGTTCTTTGTATCTGACAAATATCCTTTTGGGCCCGAGGTGGATAACAGGCTGCAGAACTCGATCAGGTAATTTCTATACAGCCGGGTGAAGCTGGGCAACTACAAAATGCATGGGGGTCTTTTGTTTTTAAGCCATTCTCTGTACCTCTTTGTGATGGAAAATCCACTAGCCTTATGTTGCTAACATTTATCTAGAGTAAATGAAAACAAAAGAAAATACTGAAGCTGATAGAAAAGACTGAACAAGTTGGAAAAAAATAGTCACGGTTGCTATTAGGTTTTGGAGGCTAAGGGGCATTTAGCATTTAAGTTAAGACACATGTTTCATGAATCTGCCTTAAAGAATACAGAACATAATGGCAGCAATTTACATTTTGGAGTTAAAAGAAAGAAGGCATGCATGTTACACAGAGGGAAAATACAAAGAAAGAAATACTTCAACAGCTCTGAAAATCCCTTGGGAAAAAGAGCGTTTCAGTTTGAATGTGTTTCTTCCTATTTCTTCCCCTTCTGGAATGAATTATGGCTTTTTTTCCCTCCTTTTAACAAGTATACACATATAATATACACGTATGAAGTGCATTTAAAATTGTTCAATAAAATAGCTACATTAAAGAAACCACACACATTTTCAAGAGAATCAAGACAGACCGACCCCATTCTCACAAAGTGGAACCACTACCAGATACGTAGGATTACCCAAAGTCACAGAACAAAGAGAGCTCAGCCCGTGGAGATGAGCAACATGTGGCAAACCTTCAATCAGCCCTTTCTCCATCCCTGCGAACAACAGAGAAAGCTGGCACCAAGATGCCAATATTTCACTGTTTGGAAAAAAAAAGCACTCTGGCAGCACGCAGACATCTCCAAGCTCCAGCAACCTGGAGCGATGCTTGGGGCAAAGAAGAAACACCTTTGAAAGGCAAGCAGATAGTCATAGGATCACAGAATGCTTAAGGTTGGAAGGGACCTCAGAGGTCATTCTAGTCCAACCTCTTGCACACGCAGGGTCACCTACAGCACGGGGCACAGGGCTGCATCCAAGCGGGTTTGGAAGATCTCCTGCTGCAGTCCTCTTACCAGATGCAATTCTGGTGATTTGAGAGCTTAAGGCAAAAAAAGTTAAATGTTATTCAGGTCCATTATGGCCAGGAGCCATCTCAAAGACAGCATCCAAAATAATAAATAAGCGATGAAGCTGCTCATTTCTGCTAAAGGAACAGAACTTCCTTCTGTTATTTTTTTGAGGCATCAAAGAGATTTGTGTTGCCAGAGGAATTCACCAGGCCCTCCTGCTGGTCACCTCCTTTGGGAGAAGCCGTCCCTCAGGCCCAGGAAAGGGAATGGGCTGCAGTGACTACCCGAAAGGCCCCATCTTTCCCGAGGGCCTCACTTGCCCTCGGGTAGGCCTCGTGTCCGTCACGTGCGGGCATCACATACAAAACACACATTTTAACTCTCATTATACACAGAGGTAGCTTGAGGAAGGAGAAATGTTATTGCCTCCCCAAAGCCCACAGAAAAGCATCAAGAAAAAAAAATACTGATTAAAAAAATAAAAAAATCAGTACAAAGAAGGGAGGTATATGAAGCCAAACACGAGTCAAACTGGCCGGGATAATTTAGAGAAATGTTTCATCAAGCCACTGCCAGAACTTATTGTACTTCTAAAAATTCTCCTTAGGGCAAGGCTCAGTACAGTTTTTCCTCATTAGATCCCTGCCATTTCTGCCATATATCAGGCTCTTTGACATTATATGTTGCTCTAACCAATGCAGAAGCATCAGCGCTGCCTCACAACTCAAATTGCCTGTAAGATCAACAGTCTCAGTTATATCTTATGTTGCAGCTTTTCTTCTCTTTAAAGAAAAATGAATGTCAAAATATGTGATCTATGTGATCTGACAAGTTCTGTTTAACCTAATCACCTGTTGCTGATTTGCATATACTTAGTAAAGGCAGGTAGGGCTTGTTTGACAGTTAACATTTTTAAGTGCACTCTGACAAAGTTTAAGGTCATTTAGTTGATAAAGGCACAAACACAAACTTAAAAAAAAAAAAGCACTTCATTGTCAAAATCTCCACATTCTTTGGAGTCTAATCTATGTAACTGAGCATTAAAAGAGACCCATGTGTTCAGACTCGTGGTATTTTTTATTTTCCTCTTCTCCTCCGTGCACTCTCAGCCATATAGCCACACTAGCTGGCGAGAGCTTCTGCTGTGCATTAATGGCTCCGAGCACAGGATGATGGAGGAATCACAGCCATTTTGGATGTCTCAAAATCCACAAAAAACCCACACAGCTGAAATAAGTGGGAATCCAATTTAGAAAAATCATTAACACTCACCTGTAGCTTTATTTAAAAAAAAAAAATAAAGAGTACGTGGCAAGGACTGAAAACTGATTTATAAAGAGTCACGCGAGTTCCTGCACAGAAGGCAGCCAGGCCTCAGCTCAGTTATTTACTGTGAAATTAAAATTCCTGCTAAGCTTTCCGACTGTTGCTCTTTGCTTTTACTCGGTGCCTCCTTGTTGTCCCATGTCCTCTTTGCCCCTGCTCTTTCACCTGTACCTAGGTGCCTGGGTCTCATACACATTTAACCCTTTAATCACTGTCTCTCTGATCCTCTGCTCTGCTTTTTGGGGAGCCCATTCATTTCCTAGCCCTCCAATTCATTTCATGAGTCATTTCCGGCCTCCCTTTTGCTCCATCAGCATGCGGAGACAAGGTTGAGCAAAATTAAACAGTTTGAGAGATGACGTCAGACCACCAAATTACAAAATAACAGCAGAGAAGTTACATAACTATTTTTCATTCTGTTCTGCCTGCACCATTTTTATTTCTATTTGATTACTGATGTACATTGTAATAGAACACGAAAGGGTTTTGCAGGGAGTTGTACTCGGTGATGCCCATATCTTTTTTTCCTCAGAAGTTACAGTTAATTTATAACCCACTAACGTGCATGTCTAGTTCAGATTATTCCTTGCAACGTGCATTACTCAAAAATTCATTTTATCTTGCAGCAAGCTGCCCGTCGAGCTTGCTGTGGCTGTATATCACAAAAGAGAGGCAGAAAGGCACTTACTGGGTCCCTGGGCTACAGCCTGAAGCTCCGTGACCAAAGTATATGATCTTACAAACTAGAAATTCACGGACTCAAGGTCTCTGCCCAAATGGGCCTTGGCCTGGTGGGGACCTGTCCATTTGATAGGGGGTCCAAGCCCCATTTACCCTTAATCCAACACAGTGCTAAGGCTTTTTTTTTTTTTTTTTTAAACAGCAAATCTCTGTGTACACTTGCAGAGCTTTATAAATAAAAAACATGCACATTTATCTCCAATTAAACTCCTATGTAAATTTATATGCAAATTAAGCACAACCCTCAGGCTCCTGGCAAGATGCCAGCTCAGCCCCTGGTACTGCAAAAGTTCTGCACCGCTGGCATGAGAATTACAACATTGGAATCAACTCGGGAGGAAAAAAAACACCACAGGTTTTACCGGGAGAAGGGAGATGGAAACTGGGGGTTCTGCAGGTCTTCATCTCACAGAACAACAACGTTACATGCACGACACGAGAACGGCGTGCATGTCACTCGAGTGCAGAGCAAAACGCAAATGAATGTGTCATTTTGTGCAGAGAAGGAGGTTTCTTTTAAGAGCCTCCCCTCCCCCTGGCTCTTTACCACTTCACCCAGGCTTGCGCAGCGGGAGCTCAAACCTTTTCATACGCTCTGGATACAGGTGCAGGAACAACCAAAAAAAGAAGGCAGGAAGACAAGCAGGCGGCTATAGGGGAAGGAGGAGGAAAAAGAAAAAAACATTTCAAAAGCACATTAATCTGCTTGACAAGCCATGAACCACATCACCACTCTAATTAGAACCAGAATCTCCGAAAGCCAAAGGCACACGGAGGTGCAAGCATTTATAACAAAAAAGGGACTTGTGATTTAATGACCTCCTCTGCTAGTTTAAAAATTAATGGGGCCAAATCAGATTAAAGCATTTTTAATACAAGCCAGGCCTCGCATTTATCATTGGCGTTAACTGTAAGGTGGTTCTCCTAATCATTTCAACAGAATAAGAAATTCTGCTCCTTTTTCATCCTGGCCTGCTCCTACATTAATTGTTAAAGCTCCCTCGTATTTAAGATGTTTCTGCTGCACTTCAATACCTACTGCTGACTTTTCCATCTCAAATCACAGCTATTTTAGGACATTTTTTTCCCTCTATCACTGTTCGTAGCCACAGAGCTCCCTGGATAAGCCTGGACATAGCACAGAAGCACAGCCAGACACCTGGCAAATAAACCTAGGGCAACCCCAAAATCCTTCACACACGTCCTGGAATGGTTTGGGGTCAAAAATACACCCTTGAAGTCTATTTTTGATTCCCTTCCCCACTTCTCCAAGGGAAATGCTGCAGACAGAGGGAGGATGCACCCCTAATGATATCCTCCTGATGGCAAAGTGTATTTGACCATGGCATTTCTGTGGTGTCTTGAAGCTAGAGGTGGCCTAGGTAGGTACAAATGCTGCAAGCATCATCTTCCAAATTCAGCCGCCCTGGGAAAAGTATTTTGCAAACACCCATGAACAGAGTCATTGTGCCAGACCTCCAGCAGCAGGATTTTTGGGCTCTCACTTTGCTCCTCCAGGCATCCATTTTGTTTCAGTTTAAAGGAGAAAACACCATGAAGGCAATAACCTGCACCCCATTCTCAGACATGTACTTTAGTTATTTACTGAACTATAATTTTCTAAATTGGGAGTTCAAAATTTAGGAATATTTAATTAAAGTACTGAAAAAGGGAGCTAGCTGCAAGCAAATGATAATTTCCTTTGGAAAGGTATATTACAAAAATTTTAAGGGCTAACCTCAAATTTAAGTAATTCTTCCAAATGAAATTACCAGGAGACTAGAAAGGAATATAGAAATATGGTTGATAAAATTAACTGATTTATTTCTCAAACATGTGGGATTTCCCATCCTTTTAAAGAGTTCACTCTGGGAGAAAAAAAAAAATATTAGCTTGCTTACCAATGCAGGCCAACACATATGAGCCATTTTTTGAAAAGCGCTCTGTATTCAAAGGGCATCATAACTTGAGTCTTACTTCTCACAAATGTACAGCACCACCAGAAATTATTAAAACAGCCTCTAGTAGCTTTGCACCACAGAAAGGGAAACAGTAGATCAAACGCTTGGATGCTCAAAGACACCAGTGAGACAAATATAAATGCAGAATGGAGGCTGGTATTTTTTTCTCCTTCTCCAACTGGGGTACCGCAACTCCCGCTGGGCTTAAAACAATCTCTAAACATTGTCTACCAGACACAGCCACAAAATGAGGGTTACTTTTGGGATCATCCAGGCCCTCATGCTCTTCCCAAGAAATTGCAGGGCAAGGCATGGACTCGTTTTTCCAACCTGCCCTGTCTCCCACCACAACCTTCTCTATAACTGTCTGCACTGGAACTTAGAAGCACCAAAATTTAATGCAAAATTTAAATTTAAACAGAGGCCTCTTAAAGAGTAACTATCCTCGAGTTTAGCAGGAAACCGGCTTCTCTCTTCCACTACTTCTTGGGAAAAAGACACAAAGATGAGAGTGGGAGAGGTGCAGCTGAGCCCAACCTTGGGCTGTGGTAACTAACTGCGCAAAGGAGCTCGGTCAGAAAAGAAGGAGCCGACCTGCATGAAGGGTACTTCACGTTATATATTCAAGCAACAGCTATTTTAAAGGCCTAAGAATATAGTATGAGTACATACTGCCTCAGGGGTTACATCAATTTCCTGCTTATTAATTAATTGGCTTGTTAATATGGCAGTTTGCAGGCCTGCTCGACCTAGCGAGCTCGAGGAGGCCGTGTTCTCCCTGCCAAGATCAATGTGCATTAGGCTAAACCCTCTGATCTTAAGCAGGCTCTGCTTCTGTCAGAGGTAACGGAGAAACGACATTAACTCTTCGAAACATCTGCTTACTGTTGGAGGAGAAGGCATACAAGTTACACTCCAAGACGGCATCGGCTAAAACGTCACGTGAAACATCCCTAGCAAGACTGTTAAAAAAATACAAATTGTCTGCCAATAGTATATCAAAGAAATACAAAAACAAGAGATCTGCAACCGTCTAGCACGTTGCACCCAATAAAACCTGTAGTTCTCGCACTCTCTCTGGTCTGGACCTCTAGATAAGGTGCAACTCGCCTTTCTGAAGTGTATCAGCGGGGAACACTGCCCGGGCTGCCGCCTGAATGCAGATGAGGCACCTTCGCGGCGCCTCCCCGACACCAGAGCTTTGTTCTTTTCGCCCTGTTAACACTAGCCCAATTAGGCCCTTTCGCTGAGCACATATCAATTCCCAGGACCCACGGAGAAGCTGAAGAAGCTTCGGGGCCCAGCATATTTATTCACCGCTTGTTCTGCGAGCGCTCACGTAATGAAGACTAAAGGGAAAAATCCCGCTCCGAAGTCTCAGCGAGCGGAGGACGGACCTGCTGGATAACTGAGCAGTTCTGGGACTGCATTAACCACGTGCTCCTTACGCTGCACCAGCTTCCACTTCCATCGGCTCCGAGGCCTTGCAGCTCGGGCCCTTGGCACAATTCCCAACTCCTCGCCCGGCTCAGGGCTTTGGATTGATCCGGAAGCAAATCCCCAGGCCTGCAATCCCTGGCAAGTGCAACAGGCCGCATTCACCACGCTGCATCCCAGGCTCTGCCACGCAATCAAGGCAGTTAATATTTGAGGGCAGGATTTTTGCGCTGGCTTTCCAAACATTTTGCATTCAGCCCACCCATTCAGGAAACAACTTAAATCTCAACCTTTTTTAAAGTACCAAAAAATAAGTTTGCTCTTCTCAACAGCAGGAAAAAGCAGAGCGCTGCCGCTGCCATTTCCTACTCGCCTCATCTTTTTCTGCATGTTCCTATAGTACCATTCATTAACAGAGCTTTCATGGCATCATGTTTTTTTTTCTCCTTAGTTATGAATTATTTCCTCAAAATAAACCAATTATCTCCACCCCACCTTTGTCATCAGACACCCACATTTAAAATCAATGTTTATGATGCTTAAATGTAAGAAGAGCAATGTGCTAAAATGAAACAAGGTGTTAAAAAGGAGCATTTAATGAACTCAGCCTGCAGCCTCCTGTCATGTTAACAAGAACAGGACTTTTTTTCCCATTTCTTTTTTCTTCTTCCCCTTTGCAGGATAGGGAACCAAACCGAGCAAGACAGAAGAAAGAACCCCCAATTAAGGCCCAAAAACAGGGCCCAAGGCTGCGGCCCTGCTGGGGCAGACGCTGCGGGCACTTGGTCTAAAAACTAAAGGCACCAAAGGGCAGCATCACTCCCTAACTCTTCCTTAGGGATTCAAGTCGGAAAAGAAAACATGTCCTCCCCCTCCAAAACTATTTCCCCCCAATACACAGCCTTTTAGAGCAGAATTGAAATAAGCATGTTAAAAATTCATTTCTTACCAATTGTTGCTCTTAGCAGATTTTTTTTTCATTAATTCTTTCATTTACATAAATACCTTTGCAAGGAAAGCTTCCGGTGATGATAAGACTTCAGAGCAACGGCTTCACGCTCAGCTTACGCTGCTCCGAAACCAGGCTGGGCCTGACAGGGGCACTGCTCCGGCTCTCGCCTGAATTATTTCAAGCTTATTTGTAGTCAAACAATCATTACAGAGTAAGAAGAGGGTAGGTGGGGGGCCACAAGCTGCCAGAGAAGGGGGAAGAAACAGATCTCAGGATGGCTTAAGACTGATGTGAAACCAGACTCGCAGTCCTACCTAACCCCCCTGGGTTGTTGTCCCTTCCTTTGGCCTCAGGATCCAGGCAACAACAAACAAGGAATTCTAAATTCCAAATCCTTCAAGCACCGCGTTTGCACGTCCTCTAGTAATTTTATCTCCAACAGCAGCTAGCTGTTTTTCTAGGTCAAATCGCCGGCATCTATACCGTGGAAAGACAAAAATATTTTCTCAAGGCCTTGGCATTCCTAACCTGAAATTATGTGCAGGAAGTGGCACAGAGGAAAATCCAAGGTGGGACTACAAGGAACGGGCAGGCTCCCTGGGCCAAACTGTCTTCAAACAACGTGGGGTGGAAAGGAAGAAGTGCAGGAGGCTGGATGGGGATTGCATAAGCACAGAGAGGGCCCCGACAAGGAAGCAGCAGGCGCTTCACATGTTAAAACATCCCTCTGTGCGTGCCCGCGCACACATGCAGTTATCTACTCAGCAGGCACATTTTCACATTATGGTAAAAAGTAATAGCTGGGTATAAATCGCAGCCTTCTGTCAACATTGTCAGCAACACCAAAGAAGGAATTATAATATCAGTTAGCTACCAAGCTTCTGGCTCTTAACCCCCAAATTCTTAAGGTTTGGGCAAAGAGAACGCAAGGAGTTCTTTAGAACAAGAATCACCATTTTACCATTTAAAAGCCACTCTGCGGTTAAAAAATTTCTTCTACCTCCCTAATGAACTTCAGCTTTTCAAATATAATTCCTGAACAGGACCAACACCACTCATAATAAGGATTTTTATGAGATATTGCTGCAAGTATTAATTACAAAGCCAACGCATGGACGCGGGCGGGTTTGTTTTTAAGAATATACCTGTTTCCTGAATATACCCTAGAAGAGGCAGCCTTTGGAAAACGCTCGTGCAGCCTCTGCCTCCACTGGGCCAGCACGTCATGGTGTCATGGTCTGCAATGACCAGACACCTGGCTCGTTTTCCTCACAGAGGCAGCAGCACCACGAAACATAACTCCATTAACCCCATGGCCAATGGGACAGAGGCCAGCTGGGGATGGCGCTGAGGACTTCTGGAAGAGGCCAGGGTCGTTATTCCAGAGACTAGTGCAAGGACACTAGTCCATGTTAAAGGTGACCCCACTTAGGGGACGTGCCAGCAGAGGGGAAAGTGACTGGCACTGTCGGCAGGGCCCAAGAAGCTGCCATGCTGTGGCCTTCCAGGAAAACACGTGGGGTGGAAAGCAGAGCAGCAGCTGGCAATGTGCATTTAATGGCACAGTTCCCAACCTGCAGGAAGGGCAACAAAACTGTAGTGCACTGTGACCCATCTAAATATAAACCTGAGGAATTTCCAAAGGAGTCGAGCCTTCCTAAGCCAAAGGCTGTAGCTCTTCAGCATCAACCACTTGCACGCAGAAGAACGAAGCTCCAGAGTTTCAGCTCCGTGCTGAGAGGAGTGCTAACTGTCCAGATCAAAATAAGGATGGCATAAGAAACCATGTGAACAGATGAAATCCCTAGAGAGGTCGAGGGCAGAAGGACAAGAGACAGAAACCAAAATATTTCACAGTCTGAAGGAATATACCCATAGGAGAGCAAGAAGAGCAAAAGGTAGAGAATGAAGTTGTGTCTAATGACTGACACTACTAAATGCACGGCCCAACTCTCTTTCTGCCATCAGCTGGAGATGGTTTTTGCACAGCTTATCCCCTCCAGTACCCATATTGCAAATCCTCTTTTCCCCCCATACTTTACAAAAGGATCAATGAACACTTTAGACGCTCTAGTTGTCTGTTATATTCCCAGGTATACCCCATATCTGGGTTACAGATCCCCCGGGAGTTCCCGGGGGGATTTGTGAGGCTGTCGAAGCCATCACTCAAGCACGGTACAAGGGTTTCATCAAACACAAGGTGTGCCAGTTTAGCAGAAGTTTCTCTCCCAGAGATTATGTAAACTTTTAAAAGCACTCTTAGAAAACACCTCAGAAGATTTAGGGGATTAGTAAACTGAATGCTTGATCATACCCTGAAGGGAAAAGGGACTTAAAGATGAGATGCAGGCTTGACCTTACACTGAATGCATCCTGAAGCAGGACAAAAAGCACTTTACTGAAAGATCCCCAAGC
This sequence comes from Nothoprocta perdicaria, assembly GCF_003342845.1. Taxonomy (NCBI): domain Eukaryota; kingdom Metazoa; phylum Chordata; class Aves; order Tinamiformes; family Tinamidae; genus Nothoprocta; species Nothoprocta perdicaria. Next base: position 1,929,529 of record NW_020455721.1, read on the forward strand.
TTTTACCATTGACGGTGATGAGTTGTTATTATTAAGAATTCAACTTCCTATTCCACAAAAAACACAGATAAATAGAAATGTTTTGATTTGCTTATGCTCTATAAAGAGTTTGGGACATCACAACAAATGTACTGGGAATGCGCAAGCAGTAAACTCTCCCTCCCAAAGAAATTGGGCAACTTACACCATTGAGCTGTTTCAGTCTGGAGCCATCGGGAGGAACACACGCTGTCTCTCAGCTGAGCTGGCCACGATCGAGCCTTTTCCCAAACTGCCACACTGACATTATTTATAAATAGAACAGAGTGTCTCAATAAAACCTCTTACCTTTCAAAATCAGAACTATTTTTTAAGCAGATGAAGTATCAGGTGTTTTCCCGTCTAGCGTCGTGCCAAGACGGATTTACAAACATTCCGCTTACAGAGGAGTCTCCAAAACAGCTTTTTTAACGCCGCCTTACTCTGTATCCAAATTCTCCAGAGACTTAGGCAATCAAAACAACGTAGATAAAACCAGCATTTCTTATCTCAATTCCTAGACAATACCTCTCCTATTTTTCTTAAAAGAAAAACAGCCGAAGTCGCACACACAATCCACATATCAGCAAGGGTCAACCTTCAAGCAAACGAAGCAAAACTGTATTTACAAAGCAACGTGGCAACTAGGGATTTCAAAAACTACAGCAGATTGAACACGAGTGTTAATAAAGATTGTACCGTGCCAACATTCCCCCTTTAAAACTTGTATTTTGAAGGCTCTATGATCACCACTCTAAGAAAAGCATTCCAGGCCAAACACGTCATCTGTGATTTCAGACCACAGCACATCTAATGATGTCAAGTTACTCTACTCATGGGCGCCAAAGAATGAAAAATAAATCTTGCACAATTAGAATAATAATAATAATAAATAATCCTTTATTACTTTGTCTAAACGCCCAGAGTTTCGCAGGGTAATTTAAAGAGACTGTCAGAGTTGGTTCAGGTCAAATTTGATCTCCCAATTAAGATTTAGAAAGAAGGAAAACTTTTTATTTTTGAAATGTTAGGATTTTCATTGTAGGCTGTACCTGTCACTCAGACACTACACTACTAGGCCAGCAGTAAACTGCTGAAAATGTAAAAAAATACATTTTTAGTCCATCTAGAAAAATGCGTGAGAAGAAAACAGTAGCATTATGAGAAACAATGTCTTATGATGTAATACTCTGAGATACTTCTAATATAATCACTTTTTTTTTCGTAAGTTTATTTTAAAATGCCTGTCAGGTTCCCTAATTCACTCCTATGACAAATTAACAGGGGAAATTTCTATTGTTAACTTTATCAACCATGTTTATTTTAGGCATATACCTTCTGCGAACAGAAAATTTTCCAGTTCAGTACTGAATACTTCATCTAGGATGAAACATAAGAGCTTTTCTCAACTACACAGATGTATTATTTCTATGCAGGCTTCCACTCAGCCAGCATGCACTTACACAAGCTATCGATGATGGGAGATTCTCAGCCTACCTACCAAGGCTTTGATAGTCTTGTGAAAAGCTCTGTAGCCACCCAGGACACCCCATATTTGTGCTGTCCTTCTTAGAAGCAAATATTTCATCACATTTCACAAAGGAAAAAAGAATAGGAGAAGTTAGGAAGCTTGCACAAGGAAATGGAGCAAGAACGGTCAATTATAAAACAGTTTTAAAAGGGAAGCTGCTGGAAGCAGTTTCTGTTGAATTTCATGAGAAACTTCAGAACTGGAAGTATTTATTCAAGATTTTTATAAAAAATATGGTAACAGATCTTAACATCAACGTGTCTATATGACCTACACTAATTCAAGATATATGATGCAGCCCTTTTTCCTCTCAGCATCTACCTAAATTATTCTGTGGGAATTACCTGTTATTCATAAAACCATCAAGCCACCATGTACCTCTCCCCCTATATACCCACCTCTCAGAGATAGCCTATTTATAAATGAGGTGGTGCACATATGGCAAGAAAGTACATTAATTCACCGAAACCCAATCCACATAACACAAGCCTGAAGAGACAGGGTGTTGAGGAATTCAGAACCACAAACACTTTAGAAAAAAAATAAACGTATGAGCTAAATCCCAAGCTAAATCTCCCCATAAATTTACCAAGAACATATTTTAAAGGTTCCTTGTAACACAAGATGGGGTGTCACACCCCTCACACACCTCCACTGCTGGGGCATGATGGAGCCCTACATAGGCGATCAGCACAGCCTGGGCTGCCAAATTCCAGTGCAGAAGTGGTGCTGAATTTCTTTCACATCCCTCTACTAACTGAAAAACGTCAAAAGACTTTGGGATATGCCACTGGCATGGAATTTATACTTTTCTTTGTTTGCCTTCCTCATTTCTGAGTAATATTTCGGCATATGAACAGCATACCTTGGAAAGAACTCTGCTATTAAACAAAAAATGAAAATAAACCTAAAAATTTAAGATCTCCTTATTAAAGGAGTCCTAGCAGTTCAAGTTCTTCA
>NW_020455721.1:1932097-1981617 GCF_003342845.1 Nothoprocta perdicaria
GGGGAAGAGTCTCCACTGTTTTAAACTGCACTCAGCACCCAGATATAAAGACACCAAATTCTGCCAGATGTACTCAGGGGATTTATCCCATTTGAAAAGAGTGGCACTGAATGTACAGTCTTAAAGCAGTGACATTTGGAAGCCCTGCAGCAACTTGGAGGCATGTCAGCTTCATGCTGTGCCAATTCCAAGGGCTATTCTTCCTCTCAGGTGCCTTTCCCAAGCCTTGGCGTGAATTATTCCCTCTGTGCGCCCTGGAACGGCCCGGCTCGGGCTGCAGCTGAAAAGCTGCAAACAAGCGGCCGCTGCTGCCACAGCCGCGTCCAGAGGCAGAAGCAACTCGAAAATCCCAGCTAAAACCCGTGTCCTTAATTACCCTCCTGTTTTCCTCTGCCTACAGCCCCGCAGGGCTTGTTCGCTGAATTTGTTGAAGGCCAGCGGAGAAACAAATCTGAAATGAGGCTGGCCCTGTCCAGGCTTCTCTACAGTGCAGACGTGCTGTTGTAAAACACATATTAATAACTAGGGAAAAAAAGAAAACAAAAAGAGACACAGATAGTTAGACTGAAGAACAGACAGCATGTTTAAAGCTGCCATCTCTCTGCTCAGAGTTGGAGGAAGAGCTTGGCTGCCTGTTACTGTGTGATTTGTTGCCTTTATCGCTGGTCTGCAGGAAGGAGATATTAAAAAAAAAAAGTCATGCAGAATGTCCTGCACGAGTATTTCCAGCTTTAAATATTTCAACTATTAGCATTTGCTTTGTCAAAGCAAAAATAACCCTCATCCCGCAAGCCAACAAAATTGGTTCTTGTTTGTAGCTTTTGCTCCCATCAAGTTCTGCATTTTTTTTTAAACCCTAAGTTTTACAGCCAAAGACTTGTGCAGGATTCTTCCAAACCAGAAAAGAGGCTCTTTGATAAATACCATTTACAAACCTAAATGACCCAAATTTACTTTTGAATAGTGGAATTTCAATACATATATTTTTAGCAAGACTTTATTCCCAGGATTAAGTTGAAATTTACGTAGGTAATTACCATCACCAGAGAAAAATAGAGCATAATCCACATGTAACAGTTTCCTCTTGTAATTGTAAATAGTGGCCACTGTGTCCTATCAAGAGGCGGCCACACAAGTGGATAACTCAGCCATGCCTGCACTCGTGCAGGATGTGTACAAGGTGGTATTAATGAGGGAGAGGGCCTGAAGTACCGCTCGGCAGACCAAATAACCTCCTGACCACACAAGTAGAAAATAATTAAAACAACGCGCGATTCTAATTCGGGTTTGGGACCAGATGGTGGATGCTCGGGCAGCCAGGGGATAACGCGGCATTAATCCTGTGGCCGGGGCGAGGTGGGGGGGGGAAATGAAAAATTAAAAAAAAATTAAAAAAATAGTAGTCTATTTCTGACACAGGATATTTAGGTACTTAAAACGTTCAAGTTGGAATTATCCTCCCGAGCGCCAGACCTCAAAGCAGGAGGTGATTTCAGTGAAGCCCATTTCACTGTGACGGGCCCATTAAAACCGAGCCGCAGGGCCCGAAGTGGGGAGAGCGGAGAGGAGGGCCGGCCACTTCCAGTGGGATGTGCGCGGAGCAGAGCATTTAATAAACGCTCTCAACGAGGGGGCTGGGGTGGGAGGAACGAAACCAAAAAGAAATCCTCCATCTAGAGGCCACTCGGAGGAGAATCCTGGCCCTGAATTACGGAGCGGGGAGGCTGCAGAGGCGGCCTCGGCCGCGCTCCATCGGCAGCATCGTCGCAGCTCCTCCAAAGGCAGGAGGAGCAAATCGAAATGGAAGCTCGACCTTCACGGGCTGCAGGCAGCCTGAATGGCGCTGAGCCCCAGTATTCAGGATGAAAGGCTTTTGCTCGAGAAAGGCAGGCAGTAACTAATCTGCTTACTCGTTAAAAATAAAAACTAAAGCCACGTAGACACCAAACAACACGCTGCGGTTGACAGCGGGTCGGCCAGCAACGCAGCAGCGCAGCCACAGCGGAGCCGATTTCGGCGCAGGGCTGCGGTCACGCGCAGGCATCGTTCTTGCTCTCGCATCAGGCACGCTGAATCACCCACACAAAACGTTAAGAGCATTTGCCGGCACGTGTCTGCCAGCCCCTCGAGTGAATGAGCGGGAAGAGGACCGGGAGCGATAGGAGGGGATACAGTTGTTCTTCCTTTCGTGACTGTTTTCCTTCCCCATCAATAGCCTTCCCTGCCTTCTGCCCTCCTAGCCACTGACAAGCACTCCCCAAATGAAACAGCACTTTAAGTGAAAAAATATCTGCATATAACTGTTTCAACAGTGAGCCTGGCAAACACATGCCTTAACTCTCCTTATCGTCCTCGCATAGACTCTCCTCTCCCTTGGTCTAATTGGGCTCTGAATGAATTGGCTTCAGCCTTGTCAGCAATGCTATTTGGCACGAGTTTAATTAAAATTTCAAAGAGTGCCTCTGAGAGAGATAGCATCTATCCTTTCAGAGACAGGAGACAATATCCTCTAAGTATTTCATAACCTCGTTTCTTAAAATCAGCTCATCAGAAAGCCAAGCTCCGCAGAAAACCATGCTCCTCAGCAACAAGTGAGATTATCTTTAGCCAACAGTATCAGGACACTTGAAAGACTGCAGCCATTTTTATCCTCTTACTGAGATTTTTATTGCACAGCTCTCTTTTCTGCTGGATTTCTTTTCCTTTTTGAGCATTATTTATTACATCACTTCTGTCAAGTTCAAAGCAGGCCTTTAATTACGAGCAAGGCTCCCAAAATAGTAACTTCTAGTCTTATATAACTTACATTCTTATATCATGAACTTGCTTTATCAACTTACATTAAATAAAAATATATTAATATATATTAAGACAAATATATATATTAACCTATATTAAATTTTCTGTAACATATTCAGGTATCTTCATTGCCTGTCCCATGAGATCCCAGCTTGCTCAGATTTACCTTCTAAAGCCTATAGGAAGAACTTTTTAATGTTATCCTTTAGTGTCATCTGAAATGTGCAGTGGACTTGATGACAGACAGGGGGAGAAGGACCACAGGTAAACAGGACTCAGGGTAAATAGAGGTTAAAAAGGCAGGTTATGAGTGATAAAAATCATCAGAATCTCAGAGATTATTGAAAGGCTTAGAGGTTACCGAGAAATGCCCTTAATTTGTTTTACATTTTTCCAAAAACTTCAAGATATTTGTGAAATATTATATGCAAAAAGAAGTAGAATTGTGAGTTATGTAGTTGGCAGGAAAATACGGTCCTTGTTTAGGACATCTCCTGCAGTATGATCTTTAAAACCCGCTTGGACGCAGCCCTGTGCCACGTGCTCTGGGTGACCCTGCGTGTGCAGGGGGGTTGGACTCGATGACCTCTGAGGTCCCTTCCAACCTTGGGCATTCTGTGATTCTATGTGAGTTCCACTGCTGTCCCTACTTCATAGCAAGGTCATTTCTGTCAATACCATTCAGGTGGCTGTTCTCAGGGTCTGTTCAACATGGTTTTTCTACCCATGGAAAATGCAGGGCCCCACCCTGGTGCCTTCACCTCCATGTTATTCCCTCTTGTTCTCCTCCCACTGCTTTTCAGTGTTTATTTTCCCCCCTCAATTCAAACTCTCATTCCATCAGTTTATGGAATTCCATCAGTTTATCTCCGAAAGGAAGTGAAGAGTGTAGGCCCACTCCAAAGCACTTCTGTTTGATTTTTCCTGTTTTAATTATGTTTGAATTATTTTATGTATTTGTAATATTTGGCTTAAGCAGTATTTTGATATGTAGAAGGTCCACAAAGTAAAACTTTAAGTGACCCTCGCCTGTATTCCCCTGAATATCTACTGAACAGACTGAACAGGAGTAGAGTGAGAGTAAAGATTCAGAGAAACCCACCTGGATGCTGCCCTGTGCCCTGGGTGTCCCTACTGGAGCAGAGGGGTTGGACTAGATGATCTCTCGAGGTCCCTTCAAACCTTAAGGATTCTGTGATCTGCCCACAGTTCCTTAATAGGGCACAGGGCTCCTGCTAAGGGAACTTCAAAGGACTTACAGGACAAAGGAAATATTCTGCACACACCTTCATGACAAAGAACACAGTTTCAAATACATAATTTTCTTTTGATTCAGATTTACATCAGTAGAAAATCTTGGCCTGGTAGAGAAAAAGCCCTGTATTTGCATACTGACCCGCACATACATATGGAGGCACTGCCAAGACATCCTTTTGCAAATCAACACCATTTTTCTCTTTGCAAAACACCGTTCTACCTGTCTGAGGCCCCAGAGTTGCCCTTTTTGCCTTTCACACACCTCCTCCTTTGAGGTTCTAGACTATTTCCGATGTCCGTTTTCAAAACGGAGATCTCCAAGGGGGAGATGTTAGCAATTACTCTCCGCTGCAACTTCTAAGCCTTCACGCAGGAAGCTCATTCCATTGACCTCATTTGATCCATACAAAAAGTAATAATGGAGCTCCTGTGGCTAATTGCCAAGGGAGAAACAGTGAGACTACTTGTTTCCGACATTCTCCTCTCCTCTGATGAAGATCTAAACCAGCAGCCTAAGACAGGCTTCTGATTAGATCAAAGTAGGAAACATTTCATGTTATTAGCCACATAGTTTCATCATGTTTGTGAACCACACTCTAATGGAGCCCAGACAAGTTAAACTACAGTAGCCTGGAAAACAAGACAGAAAAACACTATTATCAGAACACTTACTTTGCACTGAATATGAAAATATATCTTCCTAGTACACACTTAAATATATTTTCCCCACTCTTTGCTCCCAATTTTATTGGCACATAGCACAGATTAATATCAGATTTTCCAGTTTACAACTGCACAAAGATTTGAAAAAGTCTCAGTAAATATTGAGGAATGTTCACGACTTAAACTAGTTTCCTATATTTGTTATAAAGGCATGATATTATCTAAACAGGAAGAAATTACTTTTCATAGAATAATTCCCCCATATTCAGTTTCAGGAAGAATGCAGAAATTCTTCTACTTACAAAAATGGTCAAACATCACTGCAAAAATAACTCTCCAGACACAGCTGTTTGTGCTGTACAGGACAAGGAGATATCCAGCAACTCGTAAGAATTCAAGGTGTCTTCAAAAGATTACAGTATTGCTGGCTTAGCAGTTACTGGCATTTACTTGAGGGTGGTTTAAGCAAACCCAGCTCACTTTGAATCAACAAGGCAGCACTGCTTCTCAGCTGTATTTTTAGGCTGCTGCACCGTAGTGATGGAGACAGATGAAGAGGAGTTGACAGCACATATGTAGAAACCACTAACTGCGTGCGCTACATTTTGTTGTCATTTATGTATGTGTACACATGCACACAGATTCCTTCTTCAGTTGTACTGGGTACTTAAGAAACTCTTCTCTTTTCCGCAATAAATGTGGGCAAGGGGGCAATCTCCCGGTCCTTTCATCCGGGCTTTCATCTCTCCTTTCCTTCCTAAGCAAGGGCCAACGTTTTGCTTCAGGAAACCCAGTAGCCAAGGAGGCAGCAGGCCGCGCGGGCTGCCATAAAACATCTGGCCGGGCCAGAAACAAACATGTTTTCTAGTTCTCTGAGGGCGACGAGACCCTAAAGGGAGGCCTGTCTAAGCCGCTTCCTTGCACCTTCCTAATAACAGCAGCCCTGAGCGAGGCCGGGGAAGTGCAAAACAGGATGGGAGCTGGGCGATTCCTGCCACTTGCCTCCGACATCCTCCGGTCAAAGGAGCTGCGGCTCCGCGGCCCTGCGCGGGATCAAAGGGAGGCTGCCCCATTTACAACATCCTGAGCAATTTAGGAGTCCCGCTCGGCATTGTTTCCTCCACCACCCTCTTCCTCTGCAACTGGATGGCGGCTCCTCTCCTTGGGAAGCTGGGAGTGTTTAGGGGTTTATGGCTGCGGCGAGGAGTGCTGCGCAGAGGCGCAAAACCCTCTGTTCTAACCTGCTCCTGGGCACAGACAGGAAAAAAGAACCATTGGTTGGCATTTTATATTATGAACCTCAACGATTCATGATGCTGTGATGTTTATTGTCTGCCTTCGTTTCACAGAAGGGCAGAGTTACTCCGGACAAGTCAGTTTAGCATTTGAACAGTGAGACCAAAAATAATAAATGAAAGTGCTTGCTAAACGTGCAGGACGTTCAAAGCACTTTATTTTCACTTAAAAAAAAAAAAAAAAAAAAAAAAAAAAAAAGGAGCATATAAGCTCTTCTACAACCCTTCGTGCCTGCTTTCTACGACTGGTGCCAACTGTGTGACCTGTAATGCAAGCAAGCAGCTCCCACAGACCAGATAAGCAGCCTCACAGAAAAAGCCACTTCTTCTTTCCATAAGAGACTGCAGAGAGGTGTTAATAAGTCACGCACAGACTGGGCCTCTTGCTCAGCACACGCAGGCCGCGAAAGCTGGGGCACCCGAGCTCCAAACCCCTAAACCTGCACAGAGCAGCCCCATGCCTCTCCCCATGGCGCTGTGCACATGGGCTGCAAACCGCCTGGCCTGCTGAACATATCTAAGTAGCTGACACTAATCTGTCCCCTTTGAAGCAGAATGAGCCAGGGGGTGAAAGGCAATTTCCTCGGGGCCCTGCAGAAGCACATTTTTCTCGCCCGGAGTCAAGTCTATTGCAAACATTAAAACGCTTGTGGAGACAATCTCATTTTTCAAGTCTGAAAGTTCTTTTCCTCAACGCCCTTCCCAGCTAACCCGCTTTTGTGCCCTGTATACACCACCAGATAAGGTCTGTGTTTGGACGTGCAATAGCAAAGAAAATTAAAAATCACTAATATTTTATTTTACATAAGGTACGATTGCAGCATCTTACAAGATGTCTAATTTCATCAACTTGTTTTCTGTTGTTCTCCAGTGGCGAGAGCACTCGCAGTACGAGCAGATTCTTAAATCAAAAACACACGGCCACGGAACAATCTTCATTTTAATGATGCCCAACAACACGCATTAAAATATTTTATGAGTCACAGTTTCCATAAAAAAAAAAGGCAAAACAAAAAAGGAGAAGGGTGACAATCACATTCCAAAGTGAGGGCCTTGCTCATTAAAGACCAAAAAAAGTTGTGTGCTCGTGTGTCTATACGGGGGGGGGGGGGGGGTACCCATGCCTCTAAAAATGTAACTGCATTGGACCTTAAACACATTAATTGCTTTTCCCTTAATTGGCTTCCCCACACCCGAAGGACTGGGTGCTGCAGCAGCTTACTGCTGTCGCAGCCGCTCCAGACGCAGGATGAAAGAGCCCTTCACTCGAAGGATCTATTTATACTCCTCACGTGGCGACTATAAAAAGGCTTCCTTTAAGGCTGAGGTTTGTCGGCATTGAAGCCAACAACTGCACACACGTGGAAAAAAAAAAAAAAAAAAAAACCCTTGGGTGCGCTGATTTTAACAACAGGAGACCTTGCTGGGTTTCGGTAAACTCGGCTTGAAGCAACGACATAAAAAACCTGCCCATCTTCAAACATCCCACGGAGCTTCCCAAGGAAGAACCGAGAGAACCCACGTGGAGCGACGCATTAAAAGCGGCTACCGCGACACCAGTGCAGACAGCAAGGTCAGCAAGCGGCTACTGCAGCGACCCAAGGGAGCTGCGGGAGCCTCCGCGTGGCCCCGCGCCGGCGTTCCCGGGATGGTGCGCGGCACAGGCCTTGCCGCCGGAATTCCGGCCCCTTTGCAGCCCGCGCCGTGCGGCCTCACACAGAGCCCTCTGTGCTCCGGCTCCTGCACACCCAAACAGCAGCGATGCCTTTTCCCTACCTCACAGCGCATGGAGAGCGGCGGGATAAATAAACTGCTTAAAAATTCACACACCTACAACACAAGCTTGCTGACGATTGTCAGCAATATAGTTTAAATGTAAGAAAGTACTCCTTTCCAAGTTAGCATCGCTCAGCACCTCCATGCTACGCGGACTTTTTATATCCCTGATCTTCTTTTCAATCTGTTTTAACAATTTATTCTTCCTATTGATTCAAGAACAAGCCTAGGATGTTAACTACTAATACTCACTAGTCTCAATTAAAAAGATATGAAAAAGAAATTGGGACCAATATTGTAGGCCAACTGCCATGCTAAAAAACCTGTGCTGTTTTCACTCTACTCCAGCCTCCCCAGCAAGATGAAAAGGTTTCCAAGACAAATGCAACACTTCTGCCCTGGCAAGATGATGGTAGATGCCTCTTTCGACATTCTTTTCACTTGCAAGACCACAAAAAACACTCAGTTTGAGTAACCCCTGGCTTCAGTGCAGGAAGCCTCAGGAGATGAGGCTGCACGTGAAGGTTTGCAGCTCTCCCACGGCCCGGATTCACGCCCTTGGTTAGTGCACGGGCACAGCTCCTCGCTGCACAGCACTCTGCAGCGGGCTCTGCGCTCACCTTGCAGGTCCTGCAAGCTGCTTTTAGCATCTGCATTTCTTGTACTATGCAGATACTTGGATGCTTGCAGATACTTTGTGCTTGGAACAAAACGAAACTCGCTGACAAGTGTCTTTAAAAAAGCAGCTGCTTTCAAGTTATGGTGCACATTCACAAAAGTCACTTCTCAGGCAGGGCTGAGGTCCAAACACATTTTACACGAGACGTGCCGTGTTATCGTTCAGAAAACTACGCCCTATAACTGCTTAAGAGCTGCCTTGCACGTGGTAACGCCTGTGATATGAGGCACTAGATCCTTGCTCACTGCTGCCCGGGCAAAGTTCAAACCTGGGTTTCAAGCCGTTGGGACTGCAAGGACAGCTTTCCTGAGGGATAAGCAGCACATGGCTGGGCTCGTGGAAGTGGCAGCAGGACGGCTGGTCAGCAAAGCAGGGGCTAACACGTCTCTCCCAGAGCTCTCGGGCTTAATGCCACGTTAGGCCAGAGTGTGGGGACATTTCCATGTGTGGTTAGAGCGGCTTAAATCAGGAGTAACTATTAGCTTGCAAGATTTACTCCAGTCACCAAACTGTAACGACTGGAGCATTTGTCCCTAGGCTATTGCAACACATGGGCATTCCTATTCCAAGCGGGATTTTGAAGAACTACCCATCAGGTTTGGGTTGGCCTGAACTTCAGCATACCTGGGGAAAGGGAAACAACCAACCAAGTCCTAACCCTGCTGTTGGAACACCAGGACATACAGGATGGAGCTCCCTAAATGGTTAATAGCTTCTCCTAGGGGTCAAAGATTATTTTTACACCAGCAGAAACTCAGGAACATACAGAAGCTGATAAAGCCTGCTGTAAACAACTAAATTCTCCGCAATCACACTGCAATTTTATAATAGCCTCTTTCTGCAACGTGCATTACTGTAAGAAATCAGGACTAAAAGGTCAGGAGTTGGAAATCTTTTCCGTCTCTCCCGTAATTGCCCTCCTTACTTTGGTACTCGCCCTCCACTGTCACAGGGGCTCCTGTAATGGGAGCAGCCAGGAATGAGGAGCCCTGATGGGCAGGCCAGGTGTCTTTCCTACCACCAGAAACCTAAGTTATTACAGGGCTTTAAATACGTACCCGGTTCTAAGAGCTGTTTTATTAGTTATGCATATTTTAAGTCAAACTCTGTGGAAAAGAGCTTAGAGAACGTCGTAACTGAAAGCTGTGCTGGCCCAATAAGGCACATCAATCTTGCAGATCCAGCAGATGAATGGCAGGTAACAGCTGCTACGAGATACAAAATTCTCTTCTGACCCAGGCTGAATATGCATTTGATGAAATTGTCTAAAATAATGCCAGCAGCACAGCTAACTGGAGTATAACTATTCCAATTTCACTTAAAGCGGGGGGGGGGAGGTAAGAGAACATGCTGAAGATGCAATAAATTATTTTAGTTCCAAAATAGAGCAAAGAACATTCTGTTTTTCCCATTCTTCGAAGTAACACACAAAAAGAAGAATAAAAAGGTCACATCCAGTTCAATATCTCCATTATATAAATCCTGCTCTACAGTGCTTGCTCAGAACTGAAGAAATGGTTGGAAGTGTTCTGGGCAAGGATGAGCTGCCTTGCATATACAGGAACAAACAAAAGAAACCAGTTCTGCATTTTGTCCTGAAGCAACTGAAAAAAAATATGTTTTTTTTCTTGAAAGATTCTTCTAATCAGAGTGATGGCCAAGCAGAAATCTATTTCACCAGAGACCCGAAGTGCCTCAAAACCGGTGTCTTGAAAAGCAGGTTTTGTCAGAACTTGCAAACTGATGGAAGGGCTCGCTGACTCACACAGGCCAATTCCAAAAATGCCTTTCCTGTAAAGCTGCCTTAAAGGTAGCCTGTACAGAAAAATAAAATTGGTAGCCTGTATAGAAAAAATAAAATTACGTGCTTGTTTCCTTTATAATACACAAAGGAAACCCTGTCAAGAAAATTCAGAGGGTGGTTCGGTGTTTTTGTTCTTAAAGCACACACTAAATTGGAGGCCCTACAGCCCCTGAAAGACGCCATGGAGATTACAGAGCTACAGAACAGCTCTGTATCAGACAGAATGAAAGCTGCACAAAAACAGGAGAAAGGAATTTCAGTCAGACCCTATAAAACTCCTTGCTGCTTTTGCCCTTACCGCCAGCGCCTGATGAACATATGGGAGCGCGCATGCCGCAGCTGAAGAGTCAACAGCCCTCCTGCTATAATGAAAGGTGTGAGAGATTTCAGCACACATCATTATTCCCTCCCACGGGTTTCTGAAGCACAACCAATGAAGAATCGGTTTGACTTGATGTCTGGGGACTTTTGTTCGTGTCGCTCGTTTGCCTTTTTTTTCCCCCCGCCTCGAAATAAAGGGAAATTCAAGGATGAACCACTCCCCCCTGTCCCCCCCAAAAAAATTACACAGAAAAGAACAAAAGGGAAATCACAATACGGTCCTTTTTACTTTCTGTAGCATTAAAAATAAATAAAAAATTAGTGAGTGCCTTGGGGATGCAGATGCGCTTGCAATAAACTACGTATGAAGACAGGCACGGGTTAATAGTTCATGGTATCCACAATCCTGAACAACTCGAGCTCTCAGATGCTTGCCAAGATAAACTAGTTTTTAAAGAGTCATCTACTACATAGATTTAAGCTCTACGAGCACGGACCACAAGCCCCAGCCTTTCCGACCTCTTCGGAAGGTTCCTAAAACAAAAGCTTGCCTGGACTTCAAAGGGAAATCTCTGAAAAGTTCACAAGGAACACGGCACAGCCATATCAGAAAAGTAGGAATACTGGAAGAACTGGTGTTGGAGATAAATTCTCTCATCACTCTCATCAGGCAGCTAAACAGGTCATTTTAAATGCTAGAGAGGTTAAAAAATAAATAAATAAATAAAAAGGGAGGGGGGAAATGGTACATTAATAATACTCTGTGCCCTGTGAATCTCCTAGCAAACCCTGATAGCAAGCACAAAGAAAAATCATGCCCATCTCTTAAGCCTTGCTGCAGGAAAGGAAAAGCTATCATTTGGGTTGAAGGAGGCCTAAAAACTGGCAGCAAAAGAGCGTCAGCTCCTAAAGTATTAAGTAATGATGTGATTCACCTGCTGCTGAAAGCACCACTGAAGCACAAGTTTAGTATCTCCTGGATCAGAGCCTGGGAAAAGCAGGATTATGTGTTCCCTTCCCACTCCTCTTTCCGAACACCCATCTAAGAGCCTTGGCGGGAGGACAAGGCACAGGCCCAGGATCTCCAGGAGAAGCCTCTTTCCAGGAACACCATCTCCAATACAGAGCCAGCCTCATGCTTATTAAGCAGGCAGCAAGAAAACCAAGTTGTGGATGCGAGGAAACAGCCCCACGGGATCAACAGAGATGAGCAAGGAAGTTAGCTGCAGCCTCCGTGGAGGCTGAGGGAAACTGGAAGCCAAACGAACCCCAACACCCAGAGACCTCAGAGGGCCTAGAGGGAGCAATTCCCCCAGGCTGCGCCCCCATCCAGACACAGGGGCTTCTGCCTGGACACACGGGCTTCCCACACGTACCCACACTCTTTCCATGAGAGACAAGACCGGGAGTTTCAGCTGTGCGGCATCACACATGGTGCTGGAAGCCGTTCCCTCAGACAGGGCCCCAGGAGCTCCTGCTATGGGCACTTTGGGCCAAATTTTTGTGAAAAGAGGGCTCTGAAGGGTCAACAGTGTTGCACACAAACACCACAAGGACATTCATAATACACATAAGCACTGGAGCGACGGGCTACACCAGAAAAGCTCACGCGCTGCTACCTGTGACGGTCTCTCCCACCCCAAAACATTCACTTACGCCGATTCTTACACGATAATTATCTCATCACAGTCCTCACTTATGTGTTTGGCTATATATTTTACATATAGCACTGCAGAACAGAGACATACTGAGGGGAAGAAGGAAAAAAAAGAAGTATAAATGTGTGAAGCTGAATCATACCTATTTAAACAATCTCTTGCCTACCTTCAAATCTTGTGCCACATCCAAATTCTCATTTGGAGGGAAGGACTGGTGATATTTGGTCTACTAAAATAAATATTTATTAATCTCACTATAAAAGATCAGACACCAAATTTATACGAGCTGAGCGCAGTTCAGGCAGAAGCCAATAATAGCTGCTTTCAGACTTCGCAGCGTTGGAGTTTGCCAAATGCAAGTGACAAGTCTGGACCACTAAGAAAAATGAAGCCATTTGGTAAGTTATATGCTGCGTAATAAACAGTCTGTCAGTTTGCTTCTAATCCCCCTTCTTCAACAAGTTCCCCCCTCCTCCCCTTTTCCCCGATGCACTCGGAGAGCCTGGGCGCATTGAACAGGAGCTCCTTCAGCTCTGTGGACCACACACCATGGACAACTCAAGACAGGGCATTGTTGCCTAAACAGAATTTGGGGTTTTGTTTGCATTGTGCATTTCATTTCTGTTTTGACAGCTGATTTTTAAGAGGATGTTACTCTTTTTGAAGCTTTTAATCATTCCTGGAAAAAAAAAAAGGAAAAAAGAAAAAAAGGAAGATAATACAAAGGCGAAGCCTCGAGTCTTTCATTTCTTCCCATGACATCCACAGGCAGTCCTGCTCGTAATGCTTTTGTTTGCTGCTGATTTACCATAGTTTGAGACAAGACGCCATTCAAAGTCTATTCCAGGAACCGTGGAGGAAGGAGGAGGTGGAGGAGGCACCTAATTTAACTTCCACGGCATCACCGCTTACCACTAGCAGAACGTGTTAGAAGAGCAGAGCGTATCTCACGCAGCCACTCTCCTTCCTGCCCTTTTCCTGTGTGCCTTTGGAAAAGCAGGGACAAGGAGCAAGGCTGCCACGACAGCCTGGCTGCTTGCAGCGTCGTCCGTTGCCCACGCAAGGCAGGAAAACGCCCCATATTTTGGATTTGTGCCCACTCCCTGGCCTCACGCACCCCGCGCTGCTCGAGGGTGACGTGTCAGGGCGCAGGGACACCTGTACGGTTCAAAGGCGGAGCTGGAAAGGAGGATCCCAAGGCAAAAATCCCAACACCAGGAAGCTGGCACAGGGAGAGTTCTTCGCTTGTTCGCACAAGTCCGGGGAAGTCACTGCATTGACTGGATTGATTATTTACAGCCTCAAAGGTCACACTCCTCCTGGCCTGACAAGATTGTTAGAAGGATGAATTAACGTCTGCAAAGTCCTTGATCTTTTCAAGAGAGACACTGCAAAAGCTCCAAGTATTGAGCACTGAAGAGCTCTGCCCAGCTTGTTCTGCTGGTGGCAGAGGCCGAGTGGCTTGTCTTGTCCCTCCTACCTGACCAAACTTACACGCATGGACTTGCTGGAAGCATCGGATTTACCGGGCGCATAAACCACACGAGCTTTGCATGCAGCACACGGACAGAAATAAGTTTCTGTCCACACACAAATTCCTCGGGGCAGCAGCCAGCCAAAAGAGGGTTATGCTGCCAGAATAATTCATGTCTCCCACTTTTTTAGCTGCTCTCTCACCCCGGGTAGCTCCAGAAAAGGGCTAGGAACAGGCTGCAGGCCAGAGCTGCTCCGGTGGTGCGAGCCTGTTCCTGGCCCACATCCCTCCCGCACACCCTGCGATCCAGCTAGGAGGGGACCTCATCTCCAACTGGAACCAGCAGCTCAACAGAACCTCCAGGCAGGCTGTGGAGGCTCCATCGTTGGCAATGGCTGGACAGGGCTCCGGGGAACCTGCTGTAGGTGACCCTGAGCAGACCATATCCTGACCAGGCCCTCAGCGAGGAGCAGGCTCCTCTCCCCATGCCCACAGACTTGTGGAAATTATTGGGGCACACACATCTCCTGCTGCTGCTCCTGCCCAATTAAGGACTCCCCTACTGTAAACACAGGCTCCAGACTGCTAGATTAACAGTTCTGCTTCATATAAAGTGGGAATCAACACACCTCTGTGAGTTTTATACTGGCTCTCAAAAGCAACACATTCTCCATAAAAAAAACAGAAATCAAAATTGTGGAATGAAGTTTCTGGAAGGTGCTCAGCATCACATGAGTTAATAAACTCGGAGAATATAACCCTGGTCTGACGACAGCCACAGACAAAGTTAATTTGAAAATAGTTGGACTCAATCTGGGACGATCTATTAATACTCTTCAAAATGTAAGTCCTCATTTTTCCACCTTTATTCCTGCCACTTTTGGAGGCAAGAGGGACTTGATGAGCTTAGGACAACTATGAACTATTCTATTTTTATAGCTCTTTCCACAAGCTTATCAACAAAATAAGCCCTCAGCTGAAATCCTGCTCAAATTGGCAGTATCTCAGTTTACTCATTATAGACTATTTTCTCAAGATGTACTTTCTGGATACAAAAGAAGTCCTTAGGACACCTCCAATAATAAATTCCATTTGCGACTAGTTCGGCCAGTCTTGCAGTTTTACCTTTGTCTCTTCCATAGCCTATACTAAGGTCAACTAATTTATGACGTTGGAGATGTTGCTAACGAAATGCTTAACGAGGCTCTCAGATCCACTACAGAGCAGCTCAGTGGGAAGATCCCATCTACTTTTATTTAGTGTCACTGAATGTAATCTTTGTTAAAAAAATCCTCTACAGAACAACGGAAAATGATAGTATTTTTTACAGAATGCTTCCTTCAAGCATCTTCCAGACTTTGTTACAGCATTCTGTCTTTTATTAAAGCTTTGTTAATGGGGAAAAGTGTTATTTTATACAATTTTATAAACTCATTACAGTCTCTACCACACGCCTCTCACTTTTGCCTTCAGTAGCACCCACAGCCCAACTGCAACACGGGTGGGAGCCTCAGCATTGCCCCCTTTCTCCGGGCTCACTCCTGATGCTCACGGTTATCCCTACTCCCTCAGCACCACAACGTGGGCTCTGTCAATGAGAAGGGTGGGCCTGGCCTGCAGTGGAGAGCAGAACAAAGCCAGGTCCACACGTGAGCGGTACGGGAGCGCGGAGGCTTCGGCTCGGCCTTCCCTCCCGGGAGCCAGCCCGGGTGCTCGCTGCTTCTCATGCTTTTCTGCTGCTGTCTCTCAGCTGAGAGGCAAAGCGATGATTTACTGCGGGCAGAAAGTCCCTATCTGTCCAAGGGTGGGGTGGTTGGGCAATGCCACCGAGCAAGCTCAGTGCATTCAGGGGCTGGTCCCACTCCTTCCCTTCCTTCCCTCCCCTTCCATGCTCTGTCCTTTTTGCTGTTGCTTTGCATGAGGTTTCTGACGGGTTAGGGGATTGATCCCATTTATCAGGCAAATGGACAAGTGCCAGACCTGAGAGAAGGGGCTGAGAAAACACCTGCACGTGGGGCAGGGCCGGCCCTTCAGGCAGAGGCCAGGCTGGCTGCGACCACTTTGAAAAGCACATTTCACATTCCAGTCAGATTTAACATTTTAATACATGGATGTTGTTTATCTCCTTCCCATCTGCAGTTCCAATTATGAACTCTCTGGAGTTAATAACGCAGAATTTACACCAGAAGACTGGACTGCTTTAGGCATATATTTTATTTCCCAATCTAAGCTAAGATGTGGTGGCTGCAGGTTCAGTGTCAGGCCACTCCTGTTCCAGAGGGGGCTGCGCTCCAGGGTAGGAGCTGCAGGACCCTTTGCCACGAAGTCGGGAAACAAGGAGCCCACGGAGCGGCAAGCGGCTCTTCCGCTGCTCCTCCAACGCGCGCCAAGGACAGCGCGGGGGATTAGGCTTTTCTGCACGTTGTGGCTCCCAAGTTTCTCCTGGAACGGAGGGGCTAGTGGGACTGGTTGCGTCACCCAGAGGCAGCAGGAAGTGCGGAAGATCCGCAGCACTCCAGATCCTGTGCTAGGGCAAGGACTAACACGCAGAGAGGCTGAAAACTGTCCCACTAAGTAGAGAAAAGTATTATAAATACTGCCCACAAAGCACATCTTGCTCAGAGAAGCAAAAGCTTAACTCAGTGAGACAGCAACTGCAACTCTTCCTTCCTCCCTGCACTGGGAAAGCCCACGAGGAGCAAGGGCAGAGCCTCTCCTGCTGCCATCCCTGCCCGGGGCATGGAAAAGGCTCCGTTAACTAGTGTGGTTCGGCAACAGCAGAGCCGACCAGGGCCGGCTTTCCAGCGGCTGCGTGTCCCTTGCTCCCGGAGCGCCTCCCTCCCGCCCTTCCGGCTTTCCCGGGCGAGCAGGAGCGGCGCCACAGGAGCTGGGATGTCGGTCACCGATGAGCACGGCAAACAAGCCGAGCTCTGCCAGCCATCCTGCCAGCGGGGACACTAACCTGCCCCTCTCCTGCTGGCTCCCAGCAGCCGTGCAAAGGAACAGGGAATTATCCCAGCAGCTTCTCATCCTCCTCCTGTTAGAGCCTGGGCATCACATTCAAAAAAAAAGTATAACAACATGGATGGGGCCATCACATAAACCTCATTTCCTGAAGGACAGGGCTGCTCCTGGAGTACCAGACACCTGCAATTTCTAGGCTTTGGACCTAGAAGAAATGTCTGGGGAAGTCCATGTCAAACGCAAAAATAAATAACCTTTAATGTTTAAAGCACGTTCCCAAAACTGCCCTGCCAGCAGCTTTGCAGTTTTGCTCCCCTCTGCCAAGAAAGTTCACCTATTTGGACAGAATAAGAATTCGAGTCCGACAGAAAGAGAAACATACTCACGTCTGGGGGCACGAGAGGTGGAAATTAATGCAAAACAAAGAGCCCAAACCAGGCAGCGAGTTATAAACACCAAATATTGAAATTCCAAAGCTGACCTGCAAATTTCACGGTTAATAGGATGCAGATCCTTTTGCTGCAGCTGGGTTAAAAGTGCACAGTCCTCCGCTAGGCAAATCTCCACGGAATTTTGAAGCCCGACTGAAAACACTAATTACAAGGCCCTAAGAACAGAACCAGGCAGCGCGCGCGGCAGCTTCCGAGCACGGCACGAGCTGGCCTTCCACGAGGCTCCTCTCCCAACGTGCATGGAGCGGACGTGCTCCAGCGCCACTCCAGAGCTCATCCTGGCACTTGCTCCCGGCGAAATCCGGTCATCCACAAAGCAGCCCAGCACTCCGCAGGTCTCCCAGTCTTTAAAAGGGCTGCTTCAAAAATATCAGTCTCCAATATTCGGCTAAAAACGACATTTCTCTCTTTCAGCCATACAGGAAGGCTGTATCTTAGTAGCTTAGTATTTCAGCGGGGAAAAAAGCAGCAGCAGATATTTAGTTTTAACCAACAAAATCCCTCATGAGGTTAACAAAAAGTGTAAACTGAATTCCATGTTAAATTACCCTCTGTATGCCAAAGCCACAACATCGAGCACTGGTTATTACTCCTTCAAAAGAAACAGGCCGGAGTTTACACACACATGTATGTTCTAAAGAGAATATTTTATAAACCCCACAAAAACATTTACACAAAATAACTCAATTTAGGCCAGCAGAGCAAATCTCTCGCACACAAAATGTCAGCCAATTAAGCTTTTAGCAGAGCACCAGGGAGACCGATTTTCGAAAGCTAAGCAGGTTTCCCGGTCTCGGAATGCCTGAAATCTGTTTATTCGCCGTCAACAGCAACTTTCTGCCTTCTGCCAATTACTCAAGTGGTGGGGGGGAAAGTGGATTTGCTCCCCGCTTCCGCAGATGGGTTGGCTTAAGGAAATTTAAACTCATATGCGGATGCCCCACAACTCCTCTTACTAATGCAAGTAAACAATAAAAATGACAGGTTTTACTTTAGCCTCCATCTATCTACTTTTCCAAGTGCTGGCAAGAAAGGAAGTCGCCAGCCTTCCTTCGAATCCTTCCCCCTCCTGCCCCCAAGTCAGCCGTAACTTGCCCTCCTCCTCCCCCGAGCAGAGGGTATGGAGACCGTAGAGCACGGATTTCAGGAGGCCAAAGGATAATATGCAGCTGAAAGGACACTGCTGAGAACAGGGAAGCAGGTCCAGGGAGCGCTTTCAAGCAAACGGACATGATAAACTATCCAGCAAACTACACGCCTGGCAAGAGCCTTGAGACACAGTTCCTGGCAGCTGCTGAGAGAAGATGCGACCAAGAAGATGAGAGCTTCGCTCCTCCTCTCTCTGCTTGCTCTAGAGCCCCTGCGATGTCCCACCCTCCATGTCCCACCTCCGTGAGGATGTCCCACCTCCTCCTCGCCTCCCCGAGCTCCCACGCAACCTCCACTTCTCCAGGAGATCGGCACCTCATCCATTGCTCCAGCCCAGGTCCCCCAGGAAAGACAGAGCCTCCTCTTGTCCCCAGCAGCCTCTCCAGTCTTCCCAGGCTGCAGCCCAGTGGGATCTCCAGCTCTCCTGGCTGCAGCCTCCCTCTCCTCTGCGCCATCCCAGCCCTCCACACACCAGCCCCACATCCACCTGCAGGATCCACCTGCAGGAAATTTCTCCCCTTCCATCCAGCACCTACCCCATGGCCCAGCACAGGGCTCTTTGCTTGCCCCCAAAACTACCATCATATATGGACAAACTCGGAGCACTTCACAGGCATCAAAGCTACATTCTTGTCTGCATTTCTTTCCAGCCCAAGGAAAAGGTGGAAGCATAGCTATATCTTGGAAGGATTCCCAAACAAATTTCCATCTCCCAAAGGACAGGTTTTCTCCAAGGCAAGTAGTGGAAATTTGCAACAGTTTATTAAAAAGAGGCAGCTTTCTCTCCGGCCAGTATCATGTATTATCTGCATGTCATCAGAAGTCCTGGAAAGTAGCTTATTCTTTAAGTGCCTGGAGGCTCTATAGCACATATAATACTTAATAAATATCCCAAAATACACTAACTTAACTTGCATTCAATAACAACAATGCTCAGAATTAAAAATAAGAAGGAAAATTAAGCTAGTTTACCTTTTCATAATACTACAACACATGCAGAACACACAAGCAGGGGCCCAAACCCAAATAGGTGTCAAAACATAATTACTTTCGTTCCTTAACGAAATGATGGAGAGAAGATGGAGCTTTAACAGTTACATTTAAAAATAAAATAAAATTTAAAAAAAAATCCCACACTTCCATTTATTATAAATACTTAAATACTTTTTCCTCGCAGCACTTTTGACTGACAACATCCCCCAAGACTGCCTAGACCCACAGGAGAAGGGCACTCAACTAGAGAAGGCGTCTGTCAACCACAGCAAGGAACCTCTGGGTACCATTCCCCCGAGGCAAGCAGTGGCAGGAGGACAAGTCCTAGTTGCCTCGCACGTTTTCCACCCACACAGAGCACGGCCCTGTCCCTGCAATGCTCCTGCTGAAACTACAGCAAAAACACCCTCACCATTGAGGGCTGAAGCATCTGCTTGGGAAACAGCTACTACTGCAGCTTACATCACTAACGATGAGAGACGCAATTCCTTCCTGTTGTGAGTCAAGCTCGACTCGCTTACGGACTGCGGTCAAGACGCTTCTACGCAGCTGATGTATCACTAAACATTAAAAAAAAAAAAAAAAAAGTTTTCCAAGAACACCGAAAAATAAAAGACTTTCAGTGTGCCTCAAAAATAGCCTAAGTTTCATAAGTATGTCTATGCCAGATAATTTTCAGAATGGAAGACTAGGCTGCTGCACAGTGAGAAGCTGGGGAGCTTCAACCCAGAACATCAGGAGAAAGTAAACTGTCCACCAGGGTCTGAAGGGCACAGCTGTTCTCCGTGTCCGATGAATGTTTTAGCCCAAATGAAAGACTTGGGAGCAAAGACTGTTCAGGTTTTATGTCTGCACTCAGTGTTTCGCAGCGGATGGACAGCCCCAGATTCACTCGGCGCAGACTCAGCGCCTTCTTCCAGGCCGTATTTGCACATATTGCCCATGGGACAGCCAGGCTAGGCTGCCCTACGCTATTTATACCAATAACTAACTCAAGAGATTATGAGGTACCGGGCACACTAGGTTAAGTTACAGATACCAGGCATTTTTCCATTTGAGCTACTTTTTGAGCTGAAAACAAAACACCCCATGGAAATTATTCAGCATTTACGAAGTGCTGCAATAAGCGAAGGGGAAATCCAGTTAGTCATCTGTCAATCCTCCTGTTGTGCAAGTATCACAGCCTTGCAGTGCCCAAGGTTGCCTCGAAAAACATACCGAGACTCTCTGCAGCTTATGAATGCAGGTCGTTCTCAGCAGACCTCCCCACAGAGAGGATACTCGACTTTCCTATAAATACCTTGGGATGAAGGAAAACAACTCGCAAGGAAAGGGCGGCATACTTGTACACAAAGGTTTGCTATCCAGATGCGATAATTTTTAAAAACCCCAAATAAATACCACAGCATGCTAAGGTCTTCTTTCACTGCAGGTGAACCTCCGACATGTTATAATTCTGCTGCATGTTTATTCTTGCCTGCTTTACAGGCTGTGATGATTCAAAGACTAACAGTGCAGGAATCAATTGCTTTTTCATTAAAAAAAAACCTTTCTGAATAAAAATACCATTTTAAATTGCACTGGACTCAGGAAATGATCAGAAAGCATTCCCAGGGCAACTTAACTGTGCCCCGCTGCAGCCAGAGCTGGCACTACAGTAGCATTTTGTGTCTGAAAGTGTCTGAAAAGGCACTTTGCTATGAAGCTTATTACTGTAGTCCCTCCTCTGCAGCAAAAAATAAAAATAAGAATATCTGTAAGGGATATATAGAAGGATTTTCCCAAAACTACATTATTTCTGTTCTCACTCCTCCCAAACAAGGCCTGTATTTTATAGAAAGAGAAGCCCGAATTCAGTTTTGGATAAGGGCAGGGAAGCCCGTTTGCATTTAGAGACTCTAATCTAATTTCACGCCTTCCCCTTACTCCCATGACCCCTGCCTTGAAAATTCATGTTTTATTAGATTCCTGCAACAGCTACAGCTCATAATGAGATAAGGCAGCCGATACTGCAGACGTGGTATTTTGCACCAAATATTCATGCTAATTACCAAAGCCTCCCACCGCATTTTGTTGGCCGAGCCCTCATGCCCGAGCCGCGTCACCGCGGGCCGTTCATTAGGAGCGAGTCCGCAGGCCTGGGCAGCATTAACCGCCCCTCAAACCTGTCCCAAGCTGCGAGCTTTAGCGACCCTTGTGCCGCTAACTACGGGAGGCTCCCGGGTGTTCCATGATCCCGGGTGTTCCGCGATCCCGGGGTCCCGCTGCCAAGGGGAGCCGCGAGGCACCCGCTCCGCGGCCTCCTCTTTCAAACCGCCTCCTCCAAGCCATAATTGGCTCATAAATTTTACCCGTAATTCGCAATGGAAGAGGGTTGAAATGAGCTATCTGGGTTCTTAAACGCTGTCATTACTCTCCCGCCTGCAAGCGGTTCCCGAGACGCTGCTGTCGCGTCAGGGAACGGTGCAGCTCACGGCTCCGCGCAGGCCGGGGCCTCTTGCACAGGCTTTTCCATATACGAGATCCCTGGATTAATCAGGAGTGATGCTAGGTATAGAAAGCCCGGGTTCAATACGCTCCTCTAGAGCCTCTTCTCACAAGCACTCAGTTCAGTAGATGGGGAGTGAAGCTGCATCGCACTCAGCGAGTACAGTAGAATAATTTAAAAAGAAATTGCAGGTCTACATTTTCTCTTTAAATGGCTTTGCACAAGGAAATAGAACAGGTGAAACGTATGTGTAAGGACTGATAAAGCATTCACTTACAGTTTAAACAAAACAAATCAGAGGACAGACACAAATAACAAACCGTATGCGCTATCAGAAAATTGCTGTCATAGAAAGAATGTTTAAAATGGAAAAGACAGGAGAAAAAAAACCCCATAAACTGCATTTCAGAGCAGGTTTCACTGCCATACCATGTGGCTTTACTA
This sequence comes from Nothoprocta perdicaria, assembly GCF_003342845.1. Classification (NCBI taxonomy): domain Eukaryota; kingdom Metazoa; phylum Chordata; class Aves; order Tinamiformes; family Tinamidae; genus Nothoprocta; species Nothoprocta perdicaria. Next base: position 1,954,314 of record NW_020455721.1, read on the forward strand.
ACATGTTGAATGTTCAAAAACACACCCAAAAGCTTACTCATCAAAACCAAAACCGGCAGTTACTCTTAACAATACCAAATCTCATGCAAGCATGAAGAATTTTGCAAATTTAAGTCCACCATGACAGTACTGAATTCAAACCAATTTTGCCATATACACACCAGCCTGAACAGGAATAAGCACGTGGGAAGCAGAAAGCAACGCATGAGGCACGTATGAGCAACACTATATGCTCTTTGTTAAAAGCTGGCAGCAAGGGAATTTAGTTTGCTGATAATAAAAGGGCAGCACTTTACTCTCCTTCACAAGCACAATCACTGAAAAAAAAAATTGAAAACCATGACAGACCAATGGACAATTTATTGCTGTTAAAAAAAAAAGTTTTCTTTCTCAGATCTTCTAAATAAACAGAGACGCTACATATTTGAGAAGCAACAAGGCTGTATAAAATGAACTTCAGGTGTTTCACTGAAGGAAGAAACTCCCATCTTCTCATATTCCGACATTTGCTTCAAGCACAGCACTGCCCTGCACCGACACAGAAATACGTTCTCCTCAAACCAGCACACAAGCTCATGTGAACTTGCCCATGCAGTCCATCTTGCCTGTGCTGAGAGTAATTTTGTTATTTGCATTCTTATTTCCTAGGCCTAAAAAAGCCCAGGGAAGATTTTTGGAAGAATTAAGAATGGTACCATCCTCAAGCACACATTGCAAGAAACGCTATCTAGCTATTTTGTCGTGCACTAACAGCTATTTTGTCTTTTAAGCTCAAAACACAAGCAAAAAAAAAAAAATAAATAAACAGAAGGTGATCCAACTGGAAAGATATTTTTGATAGGAGGCAAACACCTTGCTAACCAACTATTAAAGAGCACCAAGCTGTCTAGCGCTGACTTCTTGTTAAATAAGGTACAGCGACAACTTCAAAAACGTATAGACATACACTTACTAAGAGCATTTTGGCACATCCACACGCAAAGATTTACCATCCTAATACCCCCCAGCGACCCTGCTTCTCCTTTTAGGGCTGTCAGACAGATCCTCTAGGGTTGTACCCGTGATTTCAAATGCGTCTGCGTGTGAGACATGCTAGTTTGGGAAGCTCCTGCCTCCCTGAGCCCCAGTGCCAAGAAAGCTCCAAGTTCAAATGACTCCCTTAGTCTAATCCCACCGGCTCCTGTGGAGGTGCCCAGAGCCAGGGATCACAGGAGCAACACGGAGCACTACGGAGTACTTGAGCAGGAGAGCTTGATGAGCACAATGCAAAATAAATCAGCAGAGCACCAATACTCCGACAGGCTCCAGATACACCACAGATCACCCATTTCAACATCAGGCACGCAATGGTCAACGCAGCCCCCCAAAACACAACAGAAACACCCTGAACCTTAATGTTCAAAACACTTGCTGTGTGTTTTCTTTCGCTAGTTACATAATCCTGCAATTTATAATACAATTTTATGCACTTGGAGCTGTTTAGCATTCTTCTGACACATTGCTGCACGGAGGCCAGTTTTCTTAACATGAGTTAAGAAAGTTGCATTTGCTACTTTCATGAAGTTAAAACACTTAACACGTGCTGCATGTGAAGATCTACATCAAAAAGTGCACGCTGGTGCTTTTTGCAGGACATTGCATGGGCTGGATGGCCACAGAAAGATGGCAAGGGCACCATCAAAATGTATTAAACCTTTTCCTTCATTCTGGGGGATTACGGTTCCACGAGCCACCCTTGCCACATGCAAGATCCCTTCTGAAGACAATGAGAAATTATCCTTTCACAGGGTTTAAGATCTTCAAAGAGGACAAGGACATAGGCACAAAAGGAGAAAATAACGGGAGCGACCATAGGAATGCCTTTGAGCTCTGCTTTTTTTTTTTTTTTTTAATGACTAAACAGATTATAGCTTATGTATACATATGAACATTCATTCACCATTTCTTGATCACTAGCTTTTTGTTATGTTTTTTTCTTTTTTCAAGTTTCCCTTATTAAGTCTCAGAAGAACAAATGAATGTTTCGAATGTCTAGAACAGAATCTCGCTCCTTTGGTTTCCATTTCCTTCCAAAATAGATTTGCAAAGTATGTTCCTAAGAACCTGAGAAACATGACACAAGATCAGAGAAGTCTTTAAACCCCAAGTATAGATTACTTCAGACAAAGCTCAATACCCAGACTAGAAGGTTCACATGTAGGATACTCGGCTCAAACACTTGGTTACAGTATATGCGCAGTGCTTCCCTGTGCACGCATCCCATCAATCACTCTTTCCAAAATAATCCCATCAAAGAGAAAAGGTCAAGAATCAGATTGATGTGGCTCTACCAGGACATGATTTTATTGCAAAGTACAAATTAGAACCTCAAAAGACCACAGGCACCCAATACATTTTGGTATACAAAATAGACACGCTAATGGTTAGTTGGCTACCTCATGTTTCTCTGCCACCCCCATTATTAAATCATGGAACAAAACCTTTTGTAGGGAAGAACCTTAATGATTACTAAATAGCCCTTTAGTCTTTAATTTAAGTGAAAATTCTGACTAAGTGCATAGAATTAGCTGAAAATAGCAATACAGCTGGGCACCTTTGGCAGATGCACAACCAATATGCTTCATCTTTTTGCAGCCACTTCCTTCTGACTGCGCCACCTTCATTTAGCTGCCAAATTGGAAAGAGCAAATGTTGTGCTTCCTTTGAAAGATCGAGTGGAATTAATTCTTTGTATTCCGAGATGAAAAAGTCTCTGATAAAGGGTTACAGGTTTTTAGTCCCCTTAAATTCTCCATAGTTTGCTTTAAGGAGCCTTCTCTCTAGACTGCATTCACACTGAACATTTTTTTTCTGAGAGACTTTCCCATTCAAACTTTGTCCATATTCCATTTTATGGGTAAAAATCATAAGTGAACAATATGCAAGTTTTTGAGTCAGCTTCCTACAAGTGCATTTTCCTTCCAAACTATCTTCTGTAAATCACAACAGGGTGGAAATGAAGCCACTGTAACACTATTTTTGCTCATATCTAATTTTGCAAATACAACTTCCATGCCCGCTTCACCCTGCCAGGTTCTAAGACCATTTAAGCACATGCCTTGGATGGTAACTACTGTTCTGGTGACACGGTAACAGATACCCAGGAGTGTCAGGTAACAAGAGGAAATGTTCTGCTAAGATACAGGTCGCACAGAAACACAAAGATCTAACTAGGCTTGAATTCCATAAGCAGAAAGCCAACCCAAAGAGTAAAACAAGCACCAACCATCAATGCAACTTTTCTCACAACTCTAGTTTGCAGTTTTTCATGCTCTTTTTTGGGTGTTTCGTCTCTCTCTTACCACTCCCACAGCTGAATAGTAAGTTTTGCAGTATATGTTAATGCAGTGGCCACCTTAATGTACAGTGCCAGTACATGGAGCCCATGGCTCCAAAGTGGAATATTTTCAAAGAGAACCCACCTCTTCCAAGACATGCAAGTACGTCAAGTGAAGCTTGTAAGTAATCACCTTGCATAAACACAAGGAGAGACAGAATAAGGTGACAGTGTTGTTCACAACTATGTTTTGTAAAAACAAAAGAGCTAAAGAGCTGACAGCCTGCCCGGCTTGGCCTGATTTGTCTTCAAATCTCCCCAGTAGTCACCTAGAAGAGGGTTTAAGCAAGCCAGACTCAAACCCTGCAGCCAAGGTCGTCTCTTATTTTGAGAGCTGCCGCACAGAGAGGGCTGCTGGGCCAGAGCGGGGAAGGGGCTTGGAGGGGCAGCTCCAGGGCCGCAGCGCCGCTCCAGTTATTTCTGGCAGCGGCGCCCAGGGGAAATTAAAGATTCGGTCACACTTTTCTGCAAGGCTCAGAAAGGACAAGCAGATCAAGTGTTGTGCCAAATTTACAATTAAAAAAAAAAAAAAAGCCCTGCTTTGTACATGATAGAAAAAAACCCAAAGAATCATGTTACAAACGTTTTGCCAGCATATGACACAGCGCTGCCCTGAACTGAAATGCTAGTCTTCTTAAGGCTTCTAGTGCTTTAATTTTATAACCAGACAGCAATCCACATGCACATTGGAAGACATTCATGTTTGCCATGTTAGTCTTTCAAGACAAAAGCTCGCAACTTGGACATAATCAGGACCTTAACTCCATCTGGCTGCTGGAAGCAAAATTAAGTTCGACATCCCCACCACAGGATATCACAGATAATACAACACATGCTCTTAAAGCCTCTATTTAATGATATATTAATTGATAACAGGCGAACAACTACGTATGTGTGATTTCCGACTGGCTGTAGAAACAGCATCAGCCTGATCCCGCCTGAGACACTTGGCACCCCGCGCAGGGCGCAGGCCCGGCCTCACATCAGCTACAGCCTTGAGCCTCAAGGAGCACGAATCAAACACCGAGAACCCCACAATTACATATTTCATAAAGCACCATTTCTCTATTAATTGAACTCTACATGTAAAAATAGGTAGAGTCTTCAAGTAATTTTCCTGTAATTATCAGGAGGTGATTACAGAATCAGAGAGCAGTGGAAAGGCCTGCTACAGCCAAGCTCACGCTGCAGCCATGGCAGAAGGAGATGGCTGCTTGTGGTGAAGTGCTGCAGAACCGCTTCAGCGTGAAACACAGAGAAAGAAAAATGGTTTAAAGAAATTAGAACAATTTGTCTCCCTCTCCAGTCTGAGAAGGCAAATAATTTGAGAAAGCGAATAGCATTAAAGGGACAAAAATCAATTTGAAATTTGTTTTAAAAAAAATATCATTCAGTGACTTTCTGGTAGGAGTGCAATATATTTTCTGGCCATAATCCTGTGCAGCTCCACTCGCAGCGCTATCCAACATCCTTGCTCTGGCAGCGCTTCTGGCACAGGAATGCACTGGTTATCAAGCTGCGTGCGACTGGCAGCGCCCGTCACCCGGGCCTTGCAGCTCTTTCCACCCGCAACAGGAGCATCTCTGCAGATGGAGACACAGATTTCATGCCCTGGTCCCTGGGTCACCTAGGTCCCTCTTCCACAGCTGTAAGCGACAAGGTGAAGATCACTAAAAGAACACAAGCATGAAACTAAAGGAGTACAGCAGAATTATTTTTAATATAAAGCTCAGGAAAGTGTTTCACGTGGGTCTTACAGATATATATATATGCATATGCACATATATACACACACGTTACTGTGCATATATGTACGCATGTGAATCAAAACATGCACACAGCAGAGCAGCGAGGCTCTGCAAACATTTCTAGGTTCCAAAATGATGGAGCCAGTGAAGCGTCCCCCTTGTAGCTTGCGTGTCATCATCAGAATTGCTTAATATTTGGATAGCCTTATAGCTCAAATACGCTTTATTTGTCTTCAGAGAACTAGTGCGCGTTTATGAGTTACAGCGATTGCTTCTTCGTGAGCAGTGCATAGCCACGTGCAAAACAGAGCTTCCCAAGACTGTAATCTTGCCTCCAACTAGAACGCTTCTCCAACTAGGAGAAAGACAGAGGCAGGAAAACAGAGCAACATACAATAGGACTGACATGTTTTGTTGGGAACATATATAAATGAATCAAAAAACCCCCCCAAAAAACCTCTTTGGAACAACTGACTTGAAAAGCAAGATCCTGGAATGCAAAGGTAAATGTTATAGTCATTCATTTATCCTCCTTCACCTTAGAAGGTCCCACAATATGACTCTCTTCTAAGCATATATATCTCTCAGCTACCTCCTTCATCCTCTTCTTCTCTCCTTCCAAAGATAAATACAGCAGCATTACATACATTAGCTGGTACACAAGGCCAAAAGCAAAAGATTCAATGAGGCAGGTTTGGGACATAGGTGGAAAAGTTCATCATAATTCTTAACAGGGCAGGAATATCAAAATAAATGTGTTTTTTTTTTTTTTTTTTTCCTACCTCTGCATACCAGAAAGCCACAGCCTTCACTTGCAAACACAGACACACAGATTCAAGATCTATGAAGTCTCCAGAATCTGTGTTTACATTTTCTTTCTAAGATCAGGCTGAGAAGATTCCACGTTTGCATGTCTGTCCTTACAAGGCCCAATACATTTTTCATTGCACAGTTTTAATTGAAGGCTTGCTTTCGTTAACTCATTGATTTCCACCTGTCTTTTCTCAGTAGAGCTGGAGAGCAGCAATTGGAGCTTTAGCTACAACATCCATGCTATTTAGCCTAAAACCAAGCCATCTCCTATCAGACCTTCATGCCTGATGGCATCTGGAGACAAGTCTTCTGTATTCTCCTCTCCTGCTTAGCATCTCTGAGCTAGAAAAACTAGTGGTTACAAGTTAAAACTAGTCCAGTGGCTCTTTTATAACCTCTACTTTGAAGGAACTGAAAAGTAGCATCAAATCTCTTGTTTTATTTGATTATAGGAGTCACCAGCACAACCACTTGCAAGAACTTATTTCTAGAAATTCCAGATCAGTAAAGATACTTTTCCAGCAGTAAAGATACTTCTCTCCCTCTGATCTCCAAAGAAGCCAAGTAAGATTTTAACATGCATCTGCATGTGGTTAAGTCTAAAAATAGTATTTCTCCACGTATTTCAGAAGCTGCCTATTAAGTAGTCCTCTATTTATATACTCCTAAAAGAGCAGTGTCTTCGCTGCAAGTCCAGATGAATTCTGAACTCCTGCCCGCAAGTCCAGAAGTGAAGCCAGATGTCAGATACCAAACCATGGGACACACATGCCAGCCCGCATTCTTCACAGTATGTAATTTTTATTAAAATTATCACATTATTAATAGACCACACTCACATCCATAAAATCCTGCCTGCTTGGGTGCCCCTCTTCATACCAGTGTGACATGAAGGATAAATCCTCTTGCCACAAGCTACATAGAGCCTCAGATCGAGCCTGCTCAGCCCTGCTCAAGGCCCAGGGATTTCCAAGCGAAGCAGAAGAAAGGAGAAATGCAGAATCCAAAGTGCTCGGGAAGCAGAGACAGCAATACAGAGAAAGCAATTTCTCAACTTGGCCCCAGTTTAATTTAACTCAAACAAATTCAGAGAAAAGGCTACATTACCACAGTTGCTTCTGAGCCAACATTTACTCTGGCAGGCTATCATCAGAGCTATTGAAGTTTTACCTCTCTCTCTTCACCCTAGTGAAGTGTTATAAAAGGAGCAATAATACATTTATTTTCACTTTGTTCTTCCTTACAAGTGTCATTTATAGATTTTTGGAGCTGTGTACTAAATTAGGCAGCAGAGGCATTTTGGCTGCAGTGCTTATATCCTTTAGGTACTCAATACATTCTCTCCAAGTTAAGAGAGAGAAACTAGTGCCAATGGTTATCAACTATTGATATCTTGAATAAACAGTGCTGCTTACAGAATGGAAAAGACTCACTCAAAAATATTTATGCAAATCCGATGCACCTAGATGGCTTTTGGATCAGTGACAGATCTTAAATTATGTTGCAAAATGAATACATTTTCATATTGAATCAGTGTTATCCCTGTTGAATCACTGTATCAGTCATAACAAGTAGTATAGCATCAACATATGCAACCACTTTCTAACAGATAATTTGGGGAGCCTCTAGAAACTGCTGTAAAATAAAATCACACTAACACAGTGTAAGGCAACAACCACAGGGCCAAAAATTCCCCAAATCTTTTCCTTGAGATTTCCAAATCTTTTCCTACAAAGCCTGCCAAGCACTAGTTACAACCTCTTCCCACCATATCTAGAAGACAGTTATTGTAAGGCTCAGCAATCCAGAGCAGTCTCCTGCACGAGATGAAAGGGAGCTCTCCCATAGCACAGAAGAAAGAATTGCAAGGAAGGCATGCAAGGCTAAAGGCAAAAGAGTTCCCAGGCAGTTTTAGACATAGATTTTCTTTAAAAAGAACCCCAATCATGTGTCATAGGCTCCAAAAGGCTCATAAAATCCACTGTAGCTGGGTTTCCACATTGCTACCACACAATTTGAAGAACTTGGAAAGAGGAAGAAGTATGACAGAAATTTCTCAGATTCATATTAAAAAAAAAAAAAAATCATTCTAGTCTCTTTCCTGGAAAATCCGCTGTGGAAAATGTGAAAACAGAAGTGAAATGACACAGCTCCGTCACAAGTGTAATCTATTTTTGCTGATCTTTTTTAAGGCCATTCAAGCCATTTCTTGAAGCCCTGAAGACACTGTAGGTGCACAGCATCTACCAGGACATGCGAACACACAGGAACACTGCCCTTTCCACCTTAGAATTTTATTATATTTCTTAAGTTAACACCACGGAATGAACCTCTCATGAGCAACACTTACTAATCTGGATTCCCCGCTTCTGCTTCGTGAAAAAAATTACTACACTTGCTTCATGCCAAAGCACAAGGGGAGCCCAAACGTGCAGAGTACAAAGACCGAAGATGGCTGAAGAGCTGCCACTTCTTGCCCAGACTGTTGGGAGCAGCAGAACAGGAGCGGTCTGCACCCTGACCATGAGAGTGGCTACGAGAGGAGCTTTGTGCAAGGCTGTCCTTACGGAGGGCCCGTCACTCACGGGCCCTCAAGTGTTTCCAGCCACTCTGTAGCCACCGGTGTCCACAGCAGGGCACTCATGAACCTCACCAGCATCTCCTGCAAAGCAACACAAGTCTTCCAAGAGCTGAAATAATTCAAGACGCTCACTCTTGATTGCTATTACGGCAGCAGTCTCTTACTTCACATTTACAAATCCCATCAGAATATTTCGTTAAAGTCACCTCTACCACGCTGCTTCGGCTAGCCCGCTTCTACCCTGGCATCCCTTTGCTCATAAAACACATACACACGCACAAGCAGCATTATTTCTCTCAGCTGTCATCAACTCTATTCCTAAATTTTCACCTCTACTAAAAGGAGAAGCAAGTGTAGATGTTGTCTATTCTTAAAGCACATTCATATTCAGAGCACAACTTCTATCAGCTATGAGGAGTCCCTTCCAACCTTAACCAATCTGTGAGTCTGCGATTCCAGGTTCACTGGCTCTCCATGGGACTTCAGAACACACCGATCAAAAGTAGTAAGATAAATTTTCTATAGTTCTGAGATTGCAAATCATTTTTATAGCGACAATTCTAAAATTCAAAGTTATTCAATATTTAAATGATTATTAGTCAAAAACAAACCCTGCTCCTTTGCATACCATCTGTATGGGAAAATATATTAGCACATTTTTAAAAAGACAGGCTGAGTACACTGTCTAAAACACAGAATTATAGACAAATTCTAATGCAGCACATTTTCTGAATAAAGATACGGACTTACACTTGTACCAACACTATAGCTATATGTAATTTCTGCAAAAGGTGAAATAAGATAATAATAAAAGCTTTGTCAATGCATTATGTCACTTAATACACGTAGATTTAGAGACTGGCGGATTTAACACTACAGCACTATTTCTATATATAGCCACTCTTTTGCCTAAGACTATTTTTTCTGCTGGAATTGAGAGTCTCGGTGGTCCCAGCTAACGGGGTCAACGCGGGCAAAGTGCTATTCTCACCCCAACTGCAGAACTACACGGAAGTTTTTCCAATACCCAAGTAGGCTACAGATACTTCAGAAATTACGAAAAAAAAAAAAAAAAAAGCATTTATTTTTCTCTCACAACAAAAATGGAAAATCTCTTTGCACATTAGGGAAAAGATTGTACTCGACATCAGTTTTGACAAGAGTCTTGCTGAAATGGGACCTTGGAAATTGCCTCTGCATTCATGGCGACAGCGACTGAGCCCCATGGCAGGTGCCCTAAAAATAAATAAATAAAAAGTCTTCTTTTCGGAGAGCACTAGCAATGAAAATGAGGAGCTGTGGCCTGGATACCATACAAATCAGGCAATCCAGAAGTAACATAATTTTCTCTAACACTTATGGACGATGCATTCAGAAAAGAAAATTCTCTTCTGCCCGCATGCTGTGGCATATATAGCTTTTGAATTGCCAAAATAAGAGGAATTTTAATTAAAACTGTAACACAGATACTAACCTGACAATGAGCTTTAAGTGTCAAGAACTGAATAAATTGCTATTCTACATCATAGTCTTTTTTTCCCCATGGTTAACTATACTCGGACAGTCCCAGTTCTTACGGAAATAGAGAGGAAAAAAAATTAAAAGGAAGACGCTTCTCTCCCACGAGCCCTCTACCTTGCAGGTCTTGCTCCTCAATACTTTGAAGCTGGTTTTTATTTTACAGAATTTTCCAAGACTTTCAGCAAAGCGCTTCCCTTCAACATATTCTTGATACTCACAAAGGAAAATATATCTCACCCAATAAAATACTTGACTGCAATCAGAAAAGCAGTTTCATCTGTGAAACTTAAAACCTCATGCCAAAGTCTGCACAGCAGCCAGTATCCACGAGCAGACACGTGTACAGATGAAAGGGAAACAAGGGAGTTTGTTCCCCTCAAACATATTTACCTAATCCGAAAACCATGCTCAGCTCCTGATGCAATTTTCCTTATTGCCTCTATTTTTGCAGTAAGTTCGTCAGTAATCAGATTTGTCAGTCAACAACAAGCTTTAGCTACTAAACCTTTTCGTAAGCTACTGAGCAGTCTTCCCTTGTTTGTATGGGCAACCTGACTCCCTCTTGATGGGACAAGCTCCCACACCTGCAAGCAACGGAGAATTTGGGCTAAACCCTCTGACTAACATTGACCCTAGCACTATTAATACTTTTGTGAAGGAGTTTCCTATAGCTGCATTAATTCAGGCTAAAAATACCCACGCTGACATACTGTCACACGAGAATCTCTTTGATTCCGAGAGTTTGCTCGGAGCCTTTGTGCTCCTTTGAACTTTTTTTGTTGTTTAATGCGATCATCACCCCGTTTGTCAGCGTCTGACAAGAGCAGACAATTCCACGAGCCCCAGATCCGTCTGCCAGTCATAGCATGCCACCTCACCGCCGCCAAGCCATGAGATGGGCCTCCGCATTCCTCCGGATTGAGTTCATTAAACCGGCCTGCAGGATATCCCTCAGTAATGACACACATGAAAGACCACATTAAAATTGCTTAATTCAGATACACCGTCGCCAGCGTTTCCCACCTTGCCGCCTAACTGGTTAAGCTGCGTGTTTGGAGAAGCTCCCCCGGCAAAGAAGCCGCTCCGATTCTCCCTTTCCGGAGCTTTTAATTAAAACATCCAGAAGATTTTCAGCACTTGTTTTGTGCTGCCCTCAGTCTTTAGCATTAGCAAAGCTGTTTAAAGAGAAAAGCAGGCTCTGCAGCTGCATGTGAACGCACTGTCAAGCAAAACGCAGCCTTAGCTCTCTCCTATGCTAACGTTCCCAAATGAAACCGTAAGCTGACTCACAATGGCAGGAATCGAGCCTGGAACAAACCAAACTCGAGCTCCCCATTAGGGTATCTGGAAAAGCTGCACCTAACTATTCTTTTGGCCTTTGTTTCCTGATACAAAATACTAAGTTCTGGCCACACAATTGTCCTTCCATCAAACAGGACGGCCGAAGAAATATCCTTACAAAGGAAACAGCCAGCATCTTTCAATGAGCCCTGCGAGAAGCCCACAGGGAAGTAGCACCTACCTCAATTAGTAGATTGAGTCACATTTTCACACAAAGCCTAATTAAAATAAGCTCCTCTCAATCGCCATCAAGTGCCACTTCACCAGCAAGGGAACAATTGCTTGATACAGTCACATCTGATGAAATATAGCCCAGGCACTAGCCTCGCACCCATCAGCATTAACACTGACAGCAGTATTTCTGAAGCCAACACAAACGGAGCTAAATTTCAAGCTAGAATCCACATTTCCATTACTTTCTCACAAATGGTTTAATATATTAGAGTGTGGGGGAAATGTTAATAAACAGAAAAATAATGCTTATTAGCGTTAGTAAAGCTTCAGCTTTACTACATTTTTTCAACACAGCTAAACCCCAAAGCTGCATGACACAACTAAAGCGTTTTCTTTCCGACACAATTTGGCACTGTACCAGCAACCAAAGGGGTAACAGGAAACCACAAAGTTGATTTGGTGCAAAATTGGGGGTTTTTATAAGGCCTCGTTATACAACAATACATGTTTTAAAAAAGAAATGAGACTGCAGGTAATTTGTTTTTTCTTTAAAAATATTCCTGTGAACCAGCTGTAACTCAAGTTCACTTGAAGCAGGATGGCAGATTGCTTCAGAAATATAGATCTGCTCTTCCCTCCCCCATTTTTTTCCCTTCATATAAATTCACTCATTAAATGGTAACACCTTACAAACAACATACATAAATATATTACTTACTTTAGGTTTGCTTTCTGCTTCCCTCAGTAACCACATCTGGTTGATTACTCCAAAATAATTGAGAAGAAAATGCGACAAAAGGTTTATCCCAGCGGAGAGGAGGAGGAGCAGGGCTCAGTTGCTGTTTACCTTCCCACCAAGGTGGGAAGGAAGAAAGATTGGAAAAGCAGCTTCAGCTGTGTGTAGTAACAGAAGCCAAAATGCTGCATTTGAGAGGGCAGCAGGAGCAGCCTCTGAAACAGAGAACAGGGGCAGCTAGCCCAGCTGTCCCCACTGCTTGGGGAGCATTGGGTAAGGAAGAAAAAGATGCACCTTGGCCAAAGGTCCCCATTGCAGCCTGGTAAAGAGCACAGGATCTTGGCCTTTCCACTAATTCCAGTTTAAAGGTGTCTGTCCTTCTGTCCCAGGTCTGGGGGAAGAGGAGGAGGGACAGATGGATATGGGCTGGACAGCACAAGGCCTTCAAATTGAGGTCCTAAAGAACTACCTGTTGCCACCACAGCCCCCATGGGACCACAATGTGGCACCCCACAACCACCAATGAAGAATAAAAACTGTAACCGAGGCCCAGGGTGACACAAACAGGGTTTGCAAGGAGGGCAAACTCACGGGGAACGGGGGCTGCTAAAGGGCAGCAGCGCCAGGCCGGGGTGTCTCTGTAGCGCTAGCAGAGCGGGTCGCGAGCGGGTTGCTCCCTGGGCAGCGCGGGAAGAGGCTGGTGGTACATGGAGACGGAGCCTGGAGCGAGCAGAGGCCCCGACAAGGGCAGGATCCCGCTTTGGTGGCTGCAGCAACCCACGTGCAGGGGTGAGAGAGCAAGCGGGAACCTCGGCTGCGCTCCCCGCTGCCCCGGGTGCGACGCCAGGGCCGTGTCCTTTCCGCAGCCCCCAGCTGCCGCTCGACCCCGGGCGGGTACTTGAGCCAGCTGATGGGAATAACGCGGGCTGCATGTCCCTGCCCTGCCACGGGAGTCTCCCTGCGTTAGGGCACGGGAGCTTTACTGAGAGAGGGGCCACCAGCCAGAAAAAACCCCGGCCCGTAAGCTGCGGGCGATGGTGTCCGAGCTGCTGCAAACGCACGGCGCTGCGCCCGCAGGCAGACGTGTCTCCGGCAGCCCCGCGCGCGGCAGCATCCCGCCTGTCCAGCGGGAAAGCAGCGGCCGCGCGAACGCTTCAACAGCTGACGTTCCAGCGAATGAAACGCAAAAGCTACGTTAAAATCTACTTTTTTTCTTAGCTTTAGCTACGCCTTTAAAAAAAGAGAGTTCCAGCAAAGAAAGGCTGCAGGAGGAAAACTGAATTACAGGCAGCCGAAGCAGGTATAGCGGAATAATCCAAATGCACACGTTTAGGTGGCGCAGGGTACGTGCTACAGGGCTGGGCTAGACCGGAGAGAAACCTTAACCTATCTTATTCGGAAAACTATTTTGCTCTAAGGCCAAATATGCAGCAAGCATTTTCAAGCATCGTGGCACTAATTCTGTAAACAATGCTGCCTGCAGCATGCGCGCGGCGCGCTGCAATGGATTCCTCAACTTGGCCTCATCGCTTATGCAGCGGCTGAAACAAACACTGACAGCTTCTTTGCATTTGTAAAGGCCCCACAGCAGCTGTGGTGATCCCACCATAGAGCAATGAATTAAGCCCCAGCCCCAGCTGGGGCTGCACAGAAGCCTTTTCTGCACAATGCGGCAAGACCATCATTGTTAACCTAGGCATTATTGTGAGATATTCTGCATTGCATTAGGAGCTGCGATAGAGATGCCCTGTTAAATTAGCTCGAATAGGCAATTTATAACATCTGAAAATATGGATAGCACATTGGTTGCTAACTGGCAACAGATTTCACAGCTTCACTCGCACACAACCCCAGTGAAACAGGTAATTATGGAATATTGCTTCCACAAAGTCTGAATTGCTCATCGCAAGATGAAGCTTTAAAATAATCCACATTGAACTTATAGAAAAAACACCAAACTTCTATACACTGAATGCTCCAGCCACTAAGTTTAAAATAAGTAGCCAAATCATCAACCTTAAGAACTTGAGCCAGGCTCTGGGGAAATGAAGGGCTGCAAACACCCTTCTCACGCCACTGCTAGGGATTTTTTGGGGACCGAACCAAGCAGCTTAATGTATTCAGTAGCAATATTTAGCCAGGCATTGATTATATTTTTTTTCAGTTGATCAATAGATAATGACCAGTGCATAAGTGTGTGGGGAATTACTTGAGGGGGAAAAAAAAAAGAGAGTTCTCACAGACAGCCTCTCTTATTTTAGGACTGTTCAGAAACTGTGTTCTGCCATTTCATTTAACATCCGTACTCAAGAGGGAAGCGTGAGAGATGCAAGCAGAGCCCCCTGTAATGCTTTCTACAGGACAAAGCACGTGCATGAGCCAAGAAGCTCTCCTCCCAATGCTGGTTTTCTGTGGCTGCAGTAGGTGACCTTGGGCTAGCAAAGTTTACATCCGTGCAAACATCTGCCTTTTAAAATGGCACGTGTGGCTCATCTTGCTTAGTTACGTACCTGCACTTAGCACCGCACCACAAAAACATGGACTTGGACATGGACAAAAACAGGCACAAAGACATGTTAAAAAAGTAGCAAAGTAAGTATATAAAAATTAAAGGTGCTATCCTCACCAGCACCAACATTTCTTTGAGGCTAGCAGCACAATTTTTGGTGCAAAGGCAAACACTTCTCTGGGCATCACAACAGACTGACTTCAGGTTGTACTTTGGCAGGTATTTTGTGTGGTTTGCCTCCATCTCCCTCCTCCTCTTACAAGATTACTTGATTACAAGATTACTGAGTGGTCTTCCCACTGGTGACTTTCCAAGGAAAAGTACTAAAACACCAGCAAGGGAGCATTGATGAAATGGGAGAAGGAAAAACCACAGGAGCGATTTGGAAAAACGCAGCTAATTCAGATATAGAAGTATAGCAAGCAGAAATATAAAGAGCATGATAAAAATATCTTTCATTTACCATTTTTGAGACCCACGTGTTTCTCCACGGTGCCAAAGTGATCTGGCCAGAGAGCCTAATGTCTTATTAACAGCAACCAAAATTACAGGCAGTAGCAACAACAGCAAGAAAATGTTTCCTTTCCTTTGTGGAATGGCCTATGTTCCCAGGCCTTTAGTAGTATAAAGTAGCATAAAGAGCAGGAAGTGAGTGGAAGGGAAGTGGAAAGAAGGGCAAGAGAAGAAGGTTTAAAGGAAAAAAAAAAAAAGAAAAGAAAATATAGGGAACGAAAATGAACTTCAGATGTCTCTATGTGCCACACTTGGCTAAAATGAAGTAAGAACCAATTGGCAGCTTTTGAATATATGACCCTCAAAAGGCAAGCTGTCAGCTCAATAATAGTTGAAGGGAATAAATGAACAACTGTACTGTTCCGAAAGTCTTGTGTAATAAAGTTATAATTTCATTCTGGAAGATAGCCAAAAAGCATAAATCTAGGAGCAACCAATCTTGTAGCAGCCTTATAATAACAATAGTAGTCATCCAAATGTTGTTTATTTATTATGTTCCAGTAATATTTACTTTGCTCCTCTACTCAGAAAAAACAAAATGACAACAGCACGGAGACACTCAGGACAGTGGTAACTTTTCAGAAGTGACAGCACAGCAGATCTTTGACCTAACCCAGAATGAGACACAAATATGAACCTTGTACAGAACGAACAGCTAAGTCACCGACCTTCTTACCAACGCAAAATATGTGAGAATTTTTACTCAAGATAGGCATTAGGCAAGCCTGATGCTGGAAAATATTGTTAAATGTGGCTGTGTAACATCACGTTTTTCCTCCAGAGAATTTGCTCCTGCTGTTGCTTGAAGCACGTCTGAAATAAGCAAACACGGGACGACGGCTAAAGCTTTGCTACCAGTAGCTCTTCTTGCACCCTCAAGAGCCTAATGCAAACAGGCCGTGGTGCAAACAGGCTTCCTCTCTCTCCACAGACTTTCTGCATCCACCACCATGCCAAAGAGAGCCACCTCGACCACGCAGATTTAAACCATTTTTGCAGCAGCATTATGTCCCGTTATCTATGAGAGCGCTAGGACTCTTGATAAGGCCACTACAACGGAGATTGCCCCACTAGGCATTGTCCCACTTGTGGAGCTGACCAGTAGGTCAGCCAGCAAAGCTTAGAAATAGAGGGAAAAAATAGTTGTTCTCACAGGCTTTCATTTCTGTTCTCAACCACATACTTCCACACAAGAGTGAGTTTTCAAAGTTCAAGTGCCACACTGTTTTGTTTGGCCTTTATTGCACACGGGTTCCCATCTGCATCTCCTCTGATTGGAAAGGATGTCTGAATGTTTGGAGACTGGGAAAGAACGGAGGAAGTGCTGCAAAAGCATGAAGCCTGTTAAGGAAAAAGGCAGCCTTTCATCCTAAGTGTGACTTAGGGCTCCTTGGAGAAGAAGAATGGTGATAACTCATCTATACAGAGGATGGCAAGCACAAAGTTTAGGGCACCTTCAGGAGCCTCCCTGGGCAGCCTCCTAAAGACAGTGACACACAGTGACCTAAGCAGGTCTCTGTTGTAAAGGATGGAAGAGCAGGTCTGTCCTGAGCCATCCTGGCCATCAGCCAAGCTCCAACTCGGCTCATCTTTGAAATCGTGACTGTGACGCGACAGAGAGGGGAGAACCCAGCAGGAAAAAGCAACAAAAAACTGCCAAGACGGCTCAAGACGACAGGGACAACAGCAAGGACGTGCAGGAGCCGCGGGACCCGTCCCGGCAGGACCGCGGAGCCCGGTCCCGCTTGGGAGGGGAAGCAGAGCCCACCAGGCAGGGTTATTTATTAGGCCGGTTATTTATTAGGCAGGACGAGCGCGCGGGTTCCTGCGCGTCAACAGATGGGCTGTCTGAGAGGGGAGACAACGACAGACTCATCGCTGGCAGGATCCGAGGAAGCTGATGAAGGGAAGAAATAATAGGTCGGGCCTCCACGCGCCTCCCATCCAAATTAGCAAAGCAGCAGTTCCCAAAGTGCCTGCAGGAAATTAATTTCACTGTATCTTTGACTGGAACAAGCGCAGGAATAAAATAATGCTAAGAAAAACAGAGGGAGGGGGGCAGAAATCAACAAGTGGATTGGATTTTTTTCATTAAAAAATTGTTTCTGAAGGAGAGGAAAAACAATGCCAGCATCATAATCACATTTTCTTTTACTGGATGATACACCACCACCTTTCACTGTGGTCAGTTAAAGCCATATTTTAGTGAATTTTTAAATATGATATCAAAGAATAAATATTTCTCAGAAGACTAAAGAGACTTATGTTTTTCTTACTATATTCATGCCAAAAATAATATACCTCCTCTCCAAAGCAATAGGGCGCAGAAAGCATTAGGACTAGTCAGCCATGCATCCCGAGGGAAACATGACCACCTTGAGCAACTCTGGAAGGTCACATTCAAGCAGAGCCTGCGGAGCGTCTCCCGTGGCTGGCAGCTCTATGGGGCTGCTGTGGGGGTCAGTCATGTCACAACGCTGCTTCAGACTCAAAGAGCAGGTATATTAATGTTTTATACATAAGAGCTTTCATGTTCGCCGATTACAAAAATAGCCTTTTCTGAACGCTCCCATCAGCAGGATTTGATTTCCCCGACGTTCATGGAGCGATTGTAAAAATGAGTGAGAAGGGTCATGTTCTACATTTCACTTTCCCCCACAAGATTTGCCCAGATAATGCATTACAGTTTGCTGAGCCTTGCATAACACAAATAGGCAGCCAATATTTTCTATAATTCAGCATTCGAATTCTGCACAGAGCCCAGACAAGCATGGGAGACAGGGCTGTCCCTCCTCTTCCAATGTATTTTCCATGGAGCTGCGTCCCAAATGACCTGCAAGAACTACCCCTTGTCCCTCTCTGGCTTCCTTCAGGAAGACAAAAGAGGACACTGCAGCAAGAGGCATTTTGCCTCTCCTGCAAAGAGATGCCAGCGGCTTCCTAAGAGCTCATTTCCTCAGACACTGGAATGGATAAAGGAGACAAACCATAGGAATATGCACAAATGAGAAAACGAGGCAAAACACGGGACTGCAAGATAAGAGAGATAAGAAAAAATGAAGTATTAAACGTGACACATTTGCGCACATGAAGAGTGAGGAAAGAAAGGAACGATTAAAAGGGAAAAAAAAGGACGCAGGAAAACGGCAAAAGCAAAACAATTCCTGATAAAACAGGTGGGAATACATCTCATAAGGGAAAACATAAGTGGTCGTCACCCCCTTAAAACGCGGCGGTTCCTGCCTGCAGATTCTTAGGAGAAAGCCCCTTACCAGGAGCGCCAAAACCTCGTGCCCAGGAGGGCGCGTGGGCACGCGCTGAGCTCGGGAACTCCTGCACAGGCCCTTGCACGAGGGCTTTGCAACCCAGATCGTTTCCTTTGCACATGATGCAGAGCCACGTGCGGCTCTACGCGCTCCAGCCCAGGCGCCCTCTCGGTTGTGGCCGTGAAGGACAAGAGCCCGAGTCACCAACGCTGGCTCTGCTGGTGGGAAAAAGGCACGTGATGCTGCATCCTGCTGCTCCTGCTGCTAAAGGAAGCCCTGTTCCTGCAGCTCCTCCATTTGCCACGGTTTGGCCTCCTGACGCTGCTTAGGAATTCCAGGCCAGAAAGGAAACAAAAGAGAATCCCACTAGACACACTGGCACTTCAGTTCTCTTGCATGTTCGACAAACATGAGTATTTATAACTCAGCTTCAAGGAACACAGCTATCCTATTTCTACGTTCAGCCCCTTTCTCCCTGTGAAATCGGTCAAAGCTAATATAATCAATAAAATACAACAACAGCAGTTCCTTTCTGACCCTCTTTGATGTACTTCAGCGCTTTGGACATTACTGGGGCACCACGGTGAAGAAAAGGAAGGCTAGTCCATGATAACGGGCATTCACTGTCAATGATCAGTGGCCAAGCACAGGCACGAGCTCTTCAGTCTCATTTTTGCCCGTGTGGCCTAACTTGATTTCAACCTTATTTAACATTTCCCACGGCAGCATTAGAACAATATGGCCCAATTCACACCTGAACAATCCCTAGAAGAGACAAGGACAGCTAGTTGTGTTTCCTAGGCATGCACCGTAATTTCTAGTCGCACGCTGCAGACAGGAGGCTGGCTCGCATCCTTCCATCCCCAATCTTGCAGGCTGCTTAAGCTCACGCTGCTGCGAATGAAGCCGTCCTGCTCCTCTTGTGCCACGGTATTCATGCCCCAACAGGCCTTCCCCAGCGCCAGCATCTTCGCAGGTGCATCACAAACTGCAATACTGAAGTAATCTGGTTAAAAGGGAACCCCGTTTTGGTAGCTTGGCTTTACCCCAAAAACACCTACCCCTACACACAGTCAGTCACAGGAACTGCAGAGCCAGCGGAAGGAGAGGGAACAGGCAGACAAGGAGAGGCTAAACCGCCTCTTCCAGGATAGTACTGGCTTAAAGTGATCATAAAGCCATGGCAGTAGGCAGCTTGGTGGCCTCAATATTCACAATGTTGTCACCCAAGACAAAACACAAAAGCTACCCACAGTACACCCCCAAAACAGACAGGGCAAAGAGGGCAGTAAAACACGGCAACTTCTCTTTACTGCCTCTTATTTCCATAGTTAGAGCCTTTATTGGTTGAAGTTATTGCAGACAGAGGCCTGAAGAAAGAAAAAGCGAGCTTGAAAACTATTTGCCATAGGATAAGAATAACTCATGTTGCAGGAAAATGTTCTAAGTTCAGCTTTTAAGTATCACGAAGTCTGTTTTTCCAAAGTAATACCATTTTGTCCTTATTATATGCCAGATACAAACACTGAAAACAAAACATTTAGTGATAAAAGTCTTTCAAAGTTAAGGGAACCGTCTCAATAACAGAAGGACTGTCTGCGTACAGTCATACTCGTGTTCAGTACAGCTTTTAGTAAGTGATTACAACCAACGTGATTTCAACACGCTCCTTCCTGCTTTGCATCTAAAAATGAAAGGGATGCTCCCGGGGTCACAGAAAGCCCGTGCGGAGGATGGCAGCAGGCCACGGGAGTTTGCATCATCCCCAGGGCGCTTGGCGGAGGGGGCGAGATGGCCAGCGAGGAGACAACCACGTCTTGGGCGCCCAGCCACGTCATCCTTCCCGTGGAAAACATTCGTTTGCCGTGCGTCCGTGCGGGACGTCACCCCGGCAGGAACTGCGCGCTGCGTGTGCCTAGCAGCGGTCGGTTCCACAAACAATAATAGAAAATGAGCTTTTCGCTTGGCTTGGAGTTTTGTAAACTCCGAAGGCTGGACGAGGTCTCGTATCGCTGAAACCAAAACAGAAGCAGCTCTATTTTTTTCACCTCGAGTTGAGCTGAGAAGTTAATTTATCTGGCAGGGCTGTGCGGCCTTGGAAATCTGCACTATGGGGTTTTTTTTTTGTTGTTTTGGGTTTTTTTTTTTTTTTTTTGCATGCACGCTGCAGCTGAGAGATTTGGCTCACAGCTTTGACGAACCAAAAAGAACTCGGTGGGACAAGCTGAAAGTACTAACCACAAAATCAAACAGGCGAGAAAGAAGGAAGCACATCCCCCGTCTAACCTCACCCTTACTCTACCTAACAACTACCTTGAAAAAGGAAAAAATATACATTGTATATATATACATACACACACACATACATATATGGTGGTAGACTGCAAGAACTTTAAAACCAAATGCAATTTCTAAACCAAATGCTTGCTTATTGCATAGACAGACTTCTAGTTTTAGAATAGCATCAACAAAGATGCACTAAATATGATACACAACGAATAATCATAGGTATCTAATAATGCAAAATGCTGGACAGACTCATGTCTAATATTCATGGTTTCTGTCCATCTTAGTACTGAGCTCTGAAAAACACTTCTGTGTTGCAATTCATTTCAGTTACATGCTTTACATCTCCAGGTTCCTCTTTGTATTGCTTAAACATGCACAGCGGTCCCAAACACAGCGAGAAAGTCACTGTTAGCTGTTCAATTGGAGATCTCGGGTCCCAGGGAAGCTGAATTCCTGTCACTGAAGAATGTCAGAAGCTTCTTCTTTTCATTGGATGCCTAAGCTTACTCAAAGCACTAGGAGATTCTTCTATCCAGAGACAAGAAACCCTTGCATCTTCCCCCACGTACACAAAGGTGGGAAAGGGCAGCCCATCTTATTCTTGCAGGCAGGGAAGGAAAGAAAAATCCAGGCCGAGTGCCCATACTCAGCATTGTGTGGAAATCCTGGAGAGCACACACCACTACACAAGAAGGTAAATCTGTTTTAAAAACAGACAAATAGCAAATTTGCATACGCACATGCTTGAAAGAGCTGGTAATTTCTCTAAATTCAGTCTCATCGTTCTTAAAGGGCATGCGTTGCTTGAGAACTAACCCGCAAGCAAAGCTAAAAACGAGCCGCTTGTAAAATACAGTTATCCTAACTTGGCTCCGACAACACAGCGTCGAAGTGCAAAAACTAAGATTAGCAGATGACGTCAGGACGAGCTCCCAGGGCTTATTCCTGAACTTTATAAATACCGTTAGCCAGTCATCACAGCGTCCACGTGCCAACACAGGCTCATCTCCCGCAACCATCACGTCACCCGAAAGATGTCAGAGCAGCAGGGCAGGCTCCAAGCAGGGAGAGCGGAGCCCAGGGACACGCACCGTGTGTCCCCCCGGAGCACACCACCGTTTCTCACCTTCGTTCTTATTGTTTGCCTTGCTGCCAGCCTTTAGAAAGTAAAAGCAATACGGGAAGAGCCACGGATCCGAGGCTGCCTGTTTGCAGAGCACGTCGAGAGAATAACCTGCCAGGAAAAGAGCACAAGAATGCAAGCAGGAAAGACTAAGCGTATTACAGAAGAGCTGCATTTAGAGAAGATTAAATCAGGCCACTTGAGTGATGGAATTATCAATTGTTTGGGGGGCATCGTCGCATTTTTGCTATGTGGTTTAAGCAATGCCAGAAGGTCCCATTTCAGTTGCAGCAATCCTACAGGTCCTAAGCCCAATCTGATCAGAAATGAGTTTTGTACTGCAGGCCCGGCCTAGATGCAGACTGTGTATGGAGATCTCCGGACGGATTTCTATCTGAAGTACTCCCTGTTTTCTTTACCACACAAAAAGGCCAGTTTCCAGGCCTGCTTCAAGAAGATCCTGTTCCTCCAGACAAGCACACAGCACACGGTTTACGGCAGACCGCCCGATAAGCTCCTCACCGCAGACGCGCTGTGACAGTCTAAGATGTCACTCCCGCACGTTGCACCAGCGGGATCATCTCCACGTAAGCGTTTTTCCTTGGCTTCCACATACAGCCAACCTGGCCGGTTTGAGCAGCCTCCTGCAGCAGCTCGGATCCAGCTGGCAGAGCTGGCACAGAGGCACGGGGAGCACTCGCCCGAGCTGCCTGCTTGGGGAGCAGGGAGCCGCAAGCTCCAACTGGGAAGCCCCAATGGGGCAGCACAAGCGGTCAGAGCCTCGCCAGCGACCACGGCCACTCTTGCGGGACAGATTTAACACCCGGATCTTACGGATTTGGGCCCTTCATCCGCATCAGAAAGTGACTGACAGGAAAAATGTGCACGGAGGGAAGCGAGCTGGCCTATTTTCAAACAAGTCGGTGCTCACGGCTATGCTGAAAGGGTTTCTTGCCTTCCCACTGCTGGGAATGCCAGGCCTCTGCTGGAGTACTGCGGGAACAGCATCAGGGCCAAGGGGATGGCGTGGCAGGAGCAAAGTGCGAAACCCAAGCAAGTGGAATGGCAAGTGAAACCTTGCACAGCCTGGTTCATTAAAAAAAAAGAAAAAAAAAAAAATATGTGACAGACTGAAATAAACCCACCTCTGCACTAGGCCTGAGCTTTACAAGCATTTTGCAGCTTTTGGGTTTCCTGGTGGCTTCCTACCACCTGAAAATACTTTTATAAAATCTAAGTATAGCTAGGATAAAAAAAATAAATGCACATGGTGAGCCATTCTTTACTTTGATGCCAAACATTTTTTTAAAAAACCTGATCTCAAGGTCATAACAACAGGTTAAGCCAGTTTGTACTGAAGGTGAAAAGCCGAATCACTAATGCAAAGTTTGGGCCAGCTGGGGGCATTTAGGGCCATGAGTATCAGGAAGCATTTAAGGGAAGCTCGGGTTTGGCAACACTGATATTTGCATTATTAGACTTGAAAGTTAATGTCCCGTTAATCTTGCAGTCAAATCCATCAGCACTATTGTTTTCAGACTGTCTGCCCACTAAGGCAAACAATGCATCATTTACACTTGGTTTACATTTATTGTTGGGAAGAAAGCCACGGAAAGGACAAGAGCAGGGAAACCGGCATGTTTTAAACGCAGAGGAATTCGTGTAGGGCTGCAAAATCCCAATTCCACATCTGCTCGATCACACAAAGCTAGGGGACTTTTAAATATAAGAAACGTGTCCCTGTTTTTCTTTTCCCTGCCTTAACACTAGGTTGAAGCCTTCCTTTCACTTGAGTGATGCAAACTAGAAACTTAAGAAACGAAAGCAGCTGGTGTTTCCCTTCCCTCCCCAAGTTCAAGTTGATTTAATTCAGCGACTATTCAATATAAATGGGGGGAAGGAGGGGCAAGTTCTCCTCCCAACACTTTATTAAAACTAGCAAATATCAGTAATAGTTACGAATAAAATACAAATTCAAAACCTCTTTAGTTTCACATTATGTGATTTAAAAATTGACCTACTTTATGTAATGCTCACACAGCTGATTCATCAGAACTGGTGTGTCAACTGGTCTTAATCAGCTGCACGGTACAATCATCACTCAAAAAAATCAAGAACCAATACTAATACGTGTCTTGATTTTTTATTATTATTATGTTAAAAATATACTGGCACTTTGACAGTCCAGACTGTTACTGGGGGGAAAAAGAAAAGCCCTTGAAGAGTGAAAATCTGAACCACATCAAGTTCTGTCTTACAGCAGATGTCGTGCCTTATAGCAAGATATATAAACTACAGGATAAGCTACAGGACGAGATTGCAGAATTACAGATTAGTTCCATCTCTGCCACGGTTACAGTACATTGCTTTAGGCAAGTAATTTAGACTTCTTTCTGTTTCATCAAACAATAAAATGGAGGCAAAGCTGCTGCATTACAAAATCAGCTGACGTTTACGCCGCAATCCAACATGCATAACATTAACTATTATTTTAGTTGTAGAGAAAAGCGTATTTTTAATACGGGCCTAGCAGGCCTCCCAAAACAGGTGAAAGTGCCTAATGGATCACTAAAAACTTTTCACGGGGCTCCTCGTTCATTATAGCTCATTCTGGAGAGCATCTTGCACAGGCTCCTGGCTAACAGCCTGTCAGTGTGAGCAAGAGCCCGTTCGCACCTCAGGGCAAGGTGTTTGTTTACAGCAGAAAGTTCATGGAAAAAGAAAAAAAAAGTTCCTTTTTTTTTCTAGTTATATGCCACCCTTAAGCAAAGAACTACGCAAAGTGTCAGGATCAGGAGGAGCTTAAGGAAAACCCAAACTATGATAGATTTTAAGGCAGACAAGCGTTCTTACACTCGTAACTGAAGATCTAAGTATAGTTATAAAAAAAGAGAAATTAAAAATCATAATAATAAAAATAATAAAAGTTTTGCAGAAGGAGGTGTGACGCTGGGCCTGTCACAAGGAAGCCCCAGAAGGTCGTCCAAGATCAAGGCAGGACAGGCCTGGCCGCGGCGCCCACCCCGCACACAAAACGTCCATCCCTCAGGAGGAGCCGCCGCCGCTGCTGCCACCTCCCCGGCCCCACGGCCACCTCGGCCACCCCGGCATGGGGGGCAGCGACAGGGGCCCCGCGGGTCCCTCTGTCACCCCTGTGGCCTCCGAGTGTCACACACATCCCGAGGAGTTACGGCCGCTACTCCCGCTGAGGGCTTTGCTGCCACGCATATCTTCCTTAAGATACATCGTGCTCCTTCAGATTCTGCTTTTAATACGCCCGAATACAAAGTATGGATTAAAAAATAATAATTTTTAAAAAAATCAGAAAAAAAACAGCATAACTTGGGCGCCTGGGTGGCGCTAGCCCTGTGTAGGCCCCGCTGGCCCTGTCCGAGCGGAGCACGGGGCTGTCGTTAGGTGCTGCGTGTCACCTTATGGCAGCTACAGCACTTTTACCTCTGCAAGGGCAACGGAACAAATCACCCAAGGAGACAGCACTGACATTATTACTTAATTATATTTTGCCATCTGCTACTGTGGCGGAGCTGTGCGAGTATTTTAAGACGGTAATCCGGGGCTGTTGCTCCAAGAGCTATAGCAGAAAGAACACAAGATTTGCTAGTTTTGATCATAAAAAAAAAGGGGGGGGGGGGGGAATGCACCTGTGAAATTATGCTTAAGACTTCAAAGCTTTTTATTTAAGGACTATTAATTCCAAGCGCATACTGAGTGCAGTCTGGCTTCTCGGCTGATGCTTTACAAAGCTGTCACTTTTCTGAGGCTTGAGCCAAAAGGCAATATTTGATATGTAAAGATGTTTGAAAAGGAGGAGGGTAAAGTGAGAAGAAAGATTTGTATGAGTCAGCCATAGTTCTTCTAAAAAATAAGTGATAGCATTTTTAAAGAGTGGGAAAAGAGCGACATATAGACGGATTTCCTCATTCCTGGCTTAACAGTCGCAAAAGATAACGCATTCGAAGTTTAAAGGAACTTTTAATTTGGATTATTTACAAAGCGGCAAGCCGAGCCGCACAGAAGCTGCTTACAACACGTAGGTTTTGCTCCATTGTTCTCAGTGCCTTTTTGTTGTCAGGAATTCGTGTCATAAATGAAAAGCAGCACTCCGAACCGAGCCCAGCTGCGGCAGGGAAGCGGGCAGGCGCGCGAGGCGCTCGGCTCCGTGGCACGCCATCCAACAGCAGCACTTTGGTGCTGCTTAGTCAAGGGCATTCACCCACGCTCGAGGTACTTATTGCACTGGCACAACTGCCAGACCCTCCTGCCCCAGATCTCTGTGTACCGCGAAGCGTCCGACGCAGCCCGCAACGCAGGCGGGCAGCGTGTGACACTAGGTGGACCATTGTTCTGCTCCCGTATGGCAACTCCGCAGGAATTCCTCGCGCCCGGCTCGTCCATACAAAGAGATCCCAAGATTTAAGATACGGGGGGACTGGTTTGTGGTCGTTCGTTTTTATTCCTTCCTAGCCACTGTGGACTGGCATGGATTTGGCCACCTCAAACGACACAAGCTCCCCAGACATGCCGAGCGCCAGCGTCCAACTTGTGAGTCCATCACCCACAGACCCGGGACACCCTTCGGCGCAGACGACAACCGCAGAGCCTCACACAAGGTGGCGGAGGCTCCTAGCTGAGGAGGAAGGGCAGGGGGAGAGGCCGGACGCGAAGGGCAGGTTGGATGCACTAGCTGAGGCAGGGAGCGGGCACCAAGTTGGGGCACGGGATTCGCACCCACGGCATGGGCAGACAAAAGAGGCGCCTGGCACTCGCCGCGAGGAAGCCGCAGCCCGGCATGCCCTGCTGCGACACTGCGCCCGCTTGAAAGGTCACAGGAAAAGGGACCAGAGGTGGTGTCTGGTGTCCTGCCACGGCGCTGCCCCCCAGCCGGCACCCACGCTGCAGCCCACTTGCCCCTGCGGCACTGCCAACCACCTACTGCCATGGCAGGAGGCACAGAGCGGGCACAGGGGGCCGCCATGGGGGCACCTGCCCACCTTGGTGCCACGGCGCCCATGGCGCCCGCAGCCCCCCATGCCCAACGGCCGCGGCCCGCCTCGGCTCTGACGTCACGCCGGGGAGGGGAGGGGGGCAGCCGGCGAGGCCCGGAGCGCCGAGGCGACGAAGGCCCGTCCCTTTGTGACGTCACGTGGAGCGGGGCGAACCTGGCCGGGCCGGGCCGGGCCGGGCGGCGGGGCCCGCGCTCGCGTCCCGCCCAACCTGTTGCGCCCGCGACGCCGCCTCCGGCCCCCGCCCATCCCCGCGACCCCCTCCAAAAATACAGGAAAAAACATATTTT